>NW_003852407.1:1383796-1405029 GCF_000181295.1 Otolemur garnettii | reverse complement strand
TGAATCTTTTCCCTTCCCCTTACCTAGCTTAGGGGACTGGGGCAGAAAAAAAGAGATAAGCCTGGAGATGTGTGATCAAGCAAACCCAAATTACATCATACCTGTAATAGGAAAAATAAAAGAAGGGCTGAGATAAAAAGTGATAAAGTACCATGAACCATGCGGCAGAGAAAATTAACTCATGGGCACCTGAGGTCTAGCAAGAGAAAGGAAGGGGAGTAAGGGAGAGAAAAAAGAATGATCCTTATGATAACAAGCCAAAGAAAGGAAAGTCTCTATATTTATTTGGCTTTGGTGTTTCTCACCGTGTCAAGCAGACACAGAAAGTCATCACTTTTAGACAGGCAATAGGACAAAACAAATTTTGGAGAAAAGGCACATAAAAATAAAGACAAGTTCTTATTAATTTAGTATATGAGGTTTTGATTTACCGTTAACGTAATTTTCACTCTTGGAATGATCATATTTTTGTTTTTCAATTTTAAGAGCATTATGAACTGAAAAATATTTTTTGTTTCTAGTTTCTAGAGAAAAATAATTAATGCTACCATCAGAATGCCCATATTTATTTTTCTCTGAGGCCCAAGCAAAGACCATTCCTTCAGGGGTCTGCACTTCTGAGCAATTGCTATGAAAGTAAAAGGGAATGGAAACCAAAACACTCAGAATCTGTGACGATGAGGTTCTAGTGAGCAACCTGGCTAGGCTTGATCTGTTTCCCAGGTTTCTCATCCCTGCATAGTTCTGGGCTGGTGTGGACCCCAAGAGGCATTTTGCACAAGAGGCTTCCCTCTTTCTGTGCTATGAAGGCTGGGGCCTGGGATGTGGCATTGTAGAAGCACACCTAGATCCCTGTTTATCTTCCGGATTGCTTTTGGCAGGACAGCGTCCCAGGCTCCTCCAGCTCACCCTAGATAGACCTTTTCCTCCTCTGCTTTCCCGATTCTGAGACAGGCAAGTGTTCAGCACACCCCTCTGACCCATCTAAGTGGGAGCTTGGAGGAGTAAGTTACCACTGCGAGCTCTGGTTACATCTCAGGGCTCTCCCTCCCACGGTGCAGTTTATCTTTGCTTTCTCCCCTATGCATCCATCTTCTCTCCCCAGGTTGCCTATTCTGTGGACATCAGGATCATCCCCGGAGGCAGAAACAGAAGCCTCACACGGAATGTGTAACCAACTTTCCCAGTGGCTAAAAGGCAAATTCCTGAAATCTCCTTTCCCCTTCCTTTCTTCTTTTCTTCCTCCTGTTCTGTCTTCCATTTACTAGAACAGTGTTTTTCAACCTTTTTTATTTCATGGCATACTTGAACCTACAGCTACACTTCTGTGGCACACTTAATTATATTGATCAAAAAAAAAAAAAGAGAGTGAAAAAGAATAGACATATTGCACTTAGAACTTTTTTGAAAATAATTTAATTATTAATCTTTAAAAATTTTCACGGCACATTTAAGATCCTCCACGCACACCAGTTGAAAATCACTGTACTAGAAGTTCTGAGAATTGGACTGAATCCTAACTGATAAATAATTTGGAACTGGAAGTGGTCCTAGAGGACAGTGGGTGATCAGTAGGTCTGGGGAAGAGATTATGTGCATAGACTAGATGGGCAGAGAGCGTGGATGTATTTGTTTCAATGAGAGTGCTCAGCAAAAGGCCAGGGGGAGTTTCATGATCAACTGGATGTGATGACTCACCCCATGAATGTCCGTTGCTTATATACCTAGTTATCTCATTCTTCCCATGGGTCCCTGAAGAAGTGGTCATGTGGGGATGGAGGTTATGCTGGGGCTCAGCAATGTGGTCTTTCACTAAATGAGGCCAATCTGGCTATCTCCATTGCCGAGTGTCCAATCTGCCAATAGCTAATATCACCACCAAGTGCCTGTTAGAATAACATTCTCTGGGTCAGCCAGCCAGCTGGCGTGAGTTGATTAGGTAAGACCACATCCATCATGAACAAGGTAGCACTTTGTTTTCGCGGGCATATGGATCTCCCTTGCCAACCCATAATGCTTCTGCTCACACCAGCCTCTCCAGACTTATAGAACACCTTATTCAGCATTGCAGTGCTTCACACATGGTTGTATATAATACAATATTGCAGTATTTCAGCATTGTTTCTGATCAACACACTCATTTTAAAGCCACTGACGTATGGCACTGTGCCCCTGCCCAGGTGATTCACTGGTCTTTCCATGTTCTTCTTCCCTCTGAACTAGCTGGCCTTCAAGAGTGGTAAGATGGTTTTGGAAGTGTCAGTAACAATGCTTTCTGGGGTGGCAATACCTAGAAGGCTGGAAAATGCCAGGCAGCATGTATTCCATTTTCTAAATCAGAGAAGAATATATTGTGATATTTCTACCCTAGGCAAGGCAGTTATAGAAGTGGGGCCTCTCACTACAAACCCCCTTGTGTTATATGAACTTACCAATTTTCTACCTTTGTTGATCTACAAAAATGGTAATTTCATGTAGTTCAGACTATAGATTACTAAAAAGTTTTGATTTTCCCCTTTTGGTTCAAAGTCCTAAAGATGTCTCCTGCCATTTAGCACCGCCCCGGGTCTTCCATTATTATATATTCCTTTCCAAGGCAGGTGTCCTCTTGCCTGGCTTTCCTTAGGACACCAGACATTAGGAGAGTGAAACATTTCTATTAACTGCAGGATCAAAAGTTGACAAGAGGAAGCAAGTAAGCAGAGAAGGCACTAAAGTTTCTTTCTTTCTCTTGTGAAAATGTCAATGTCCCCTGGAGGTATACATTCATTTTATTCTTTTATTGGTGTTTGAACTATACTGGGATGATAATAGTCTGATATTTAAGGCAGTTTAACATGAAAATCTTCCTGCTGAATAGTTTCTCTGTGGCAGTTGGTGCCTTATAGACATCTTTATTAATTTTTAAAATAGCACTTCTAAATCTCATTTGCCTTCTCATTTGGGAAAGGGAATATGTAAACCAGGACACGTGTGGAGGTAAATCTGAGGAATGAGGTGAACACAGTAGGAGTGGGAAGTTTTCCTTTTTTCTTCTCTCACTTTCTTTTTTAATTTCATTGCACTTCATTTTTATAAAAATAGACATTGAAGCAAAGTGTGTTTAAGATGTAGAAGAATCTTAACAATCTTCCAGGCTGACTGCCCATTTTCTGGTGTCCCCTTCTAGCATCTTTTCCGATGGGTAGAGTCATTTAGCTGATGCTTGATACCTCCCAGGTGCTCCCACAATGTGAACCATCCCAGTCTATTTGTGGTACATCTGATAATTAACGGTTTTCCTAACTGAACCAAAATCTGCTTTTCTGAAACTTTCATCAATTGACCTGATTTTTCCCGTTAGAAGGCTACGCAGGAAAAAAAATTCAATTTTAATTGCATAGCACGGCATTAGGGATTGTGGTTTTATGCAAGTGCAATCAATTGGAAAGCACTATATAAATATGTGCTGTTCCCATTGTTATTGTTTTATGTTTTCAAAGCCAATTCTTTGAAGTCAGATATTACGTCAGTGGACTGAATAAGGACCTAATTTTCTCTTTATAATAAATTTTTAACTTAGAGAAATGTATCTAGATACTAGTCATTTAGACTTAGTTGAAAAAAATGTTTTTGGAAGTTTATTCTGAAAGTAAAAGTTGTGTTTTACTCCTTCAAAAATTAAATCCAAAGGTAAACATAAATCTAATTTTATCAATAAATTTAATTCAGTATTAATCTATCCTTTGTGTATTTCATGTGATTTATCTTAAAAAGTATGATTTACATACAACTGTTATGACTATTTTTATTAATAGAATTAGCTATAGCAATAACTAAATAATTCTTTTATTAAGACTTTATTCTTTGTTGTGAATGGCTTATGAAAGATAATACTCATTTACTTAGCAATCCATAGTTCACTAGACAATAAACTAGTTAAGAAAGGATTCATATAAAATAAGAATAATTGATTTTATGTATACATATACATGTATATGTATACATGTAATTATATATGTATACATGTATACATGTATATGTATACATGTATATAATATATATATGACATAATAATATATATATGACATTACATATATTCTTTCTGAATATTAGTAGCACTCATTCTTAAAAATAGTTTTTTTTGTTGTTGTTTTACCTCATTTACCTTTATTTTTTATCATAATCTTTGAATGCTATTCGTCCCAGATGATGAATCCCAAAATTGAGGGGCTGAGGCACAGGAAGACTAATCAGGGGTGTCCAATATTTATTTTTCTCAGTTGCACATTTGAAGAATAAATGTTGTCTTGCACACAAACACTAATGAAAACTGATTAGCAAAGCAAAACCAAAAAAAAGAAAAAGGTCCATGCATACTTTTTTGATCTCTGATACCACACATAAGCAAAAAATGTCCTCACAATATCAGCATACAGCCCAGGGCTGCAGGTTAGACACCCCAAGTCATTAGCACAAGGTCGCACAACCAGAGATTGACTGGTGTGTTAGAGCCCCAACCACTCTGCCTTTAGTCTTATCCGAAGTCAGAACTGAAATTGAAGAACCAGTGAAAGTTCAAGAATTTATAGAAGATTATAGAAGCTAGAAGAATGCTTATCCTGGTGGGAAGAGGGGACGGATAGGAAAGAGGCATGATGAAATCATTTGAGTGCAGTTGAGTCTTCTATGATATATAATCCAGAGTGTGGTTACAAAGATGCACAGAGATGCAAAAATGCATCATGCTATGAACTTAAGATTATTGTACCTTTCAGTAAGTAAGTACTTTTTACACCCTTAAAAAAAGGTTTATTAAAAAAATGTGTTATCTATATGACTTTGATGTCCTTGTCATTCTGACAGAGTTCTTAACATTTCTGGGATATGCTCAGTTTTCTAATGCGCTTAATGATGAAACATAGCCCTGAGTTAGCTGACCCACCAAGGAAGTCAGTGATTCCACTTATGGTGTTTGGAAATAAGTCTCCTTCCTTTGTTAGGACCCAGAAGGACCTTGGCATAATTGTGACAGGGCTGGTTTGTTTGTGGAAGTCCTGGAGGTTCCAAGTGTCCTTGGTTGTGCCTGGCTGCTCAGTGTCTGCACTCTCCACCCCACCCCAAAGTTGTCCTGTATCCTAGTCCATTCTCTCTTCACCCTTGTCTGTAGGAAAATGCCATGTGTGAATCAAATTACTCTGGTGATATGCTCAGGTTATTATTAATTCTGACTGACAGAATCTGCTGCACTGATTCCCCTGATCTTGAGGACTTCCAGCCTGACCTGTCCTGTCTATGCTCCAGTGATTATTAAAATAATCCAGTTGGGCTACTTCTTGCCAAGGCATAGGCTTTTCTATTTTCCTACCCCTTAAAGTTAACTGTCTATAACTTAGTAGATAAAATTAAAATTCTTTATTTAGCACCAGGAAGTTTTTAATATTCTGGTTCTTTTCAAAATCATTTTTCTATGAAAATCCTCAAAGGTATCCTACATACTATTCAGACTGAACTTGTCAAATCTCCTGTATTAATTACTGAATTAGTTTTCCAGAGCTGCTACAAAATAGTGCTGTAAACTTAGTGACTTAAAACAACAGGTTTAATGCTGAAATCAGGTTATCAGAAGAGCCACACTCTCTCTGGATGTGGGAATCTCTCTGTTGCCCCTTAAAGCTGCTGATGGCTTCCAGCGTTCTGTAGCTTGTAGTCCTATCTCTGCCTCACTCACTGGTCACTTCGCCTTCTCTTCTCTGTCAGTGCCAAACCTCCCTCTATTTCTCTCTTATAAGAACAAGTGATTCTGGCTCGGCGCCCATACCTCAGTGGGTAGGGCGCTGGCCATATACACTGGGGCTGACAAACAACAATGACAACTACAAACAAAAAATAGCCAGGCACTGTGGTGGGTGCTTATATTCCCAGCTACTTGGGAGCCTGAGGCAAGAGAATCACTTAAGCCCAAGAGTTTAAGCTTGCTGTGAACTATGATGCCATAGCACTCTACCAAGGGTGACATAGTAAGACTCTGTCCCTAAAAAAAACAAGTGATTCCATTTAAGGCTCACCTGTACAATTCACAATAATCTCCACATCCCTTAATCCCATCTGCAAAGTCTTTGCCATATAAGAAAGACAAGTTCTAAGGATAAGGATGTGGACATATTTGTGGGGTCCATATTTTGCCAAATACACTTACCTATTGCTGAGTAGTATATTAACCCAAATATTAGCAGCTTTTAATAATGATATACATTACCTCACAGTTTCTATGGGCCATGGATCTGGCTTTGGCTTGGCTGGGCCTCTGGCTCTGAGTTTTTCACAGGCCCAAGTCATCACAAGACTTGATTAGTTATGACCCACTTCCTGGTTCCCTCCTGCACTTGTTTCAGTGCTCCTAGGCTGTTGGACTGTGGCCTCAGGTCTCTCATGAGCTCTTGCATGGAAGTGTCTCTCAGCCCATCACTACTGAGACCTCTTCACTGAGCATCTCCCATATGGCAGCTTGCTTCATTAAAAAGTTAGGGGGCAAAAGTCAATGCCAACAAGACAGAAGCCATATCCAGCACTTTGCCTTGTTCTATCTGTAAGAAGGAAGTCATTAGACCCACCTCCTAGTAAAGAGGAGGGGATTATACAGTGCCATTCATGTTAGAAAGCAGAGATCACTGGAGTTGTGCTAGAACCTGCCCTCCCTAGGCCCCCCAGTATGGCTCACCCTTTTATGATTCCCATACTTGTTGGACTCATGTCCACAGGCTTCTGTTGGGATCTCCAATGCCATCTGTATTAGTGGTGTATTTGTCCAAACAACATGCAGAATTCCAAAGCATTTTTCATACCTTTGTGGTACTCAGAACTGTTCACATATTTGCTTTGTTAGACTGGAGATCCTTGAAGGTCAGGAGTTCTGTCATCTCCCTTTTGTGTTCTCAGTGCCTCTCCAGCACAGTGCCCAGCATAAATACTCAATAAATAAACATTCTAAACATTAGTTTTGTCCACAATTGTATGACTTGATGCTTATTTGACTGAAATGTGATCCTTGAACTCCATGTTTTCACAGTTTGCCTTAAGAACTTGACTTGATTGTGCTGTGGCAGAGTTCCTTTAATTCTATTGTACAAATAAATCCCTTGGAGATTCTGTTAAAATGCAAATTCCTATGCTCTAGGGCTGAGATGGAGCTCACAATTTGGAATTTCTAACATGTTCCAAGTTAATGCCCATACTGTTTAGTCAAGGACGGCACTATGAATAGTAAAACACAGAGAAATAAGGAGGAAAAATGTAAAAGAAGCTACTGAGAGGGATATTTGAGTTAAAATTAAGGGGATTCTCTAATAATGAGATTTGTATAAAAACAAGAGGGAAGTGTGTGTATGTGTGAACAAACTAATTAATAAGTTCATTATCACTGGGCTAAATCAGATATGAGCTAGCAGTCCAATTATTAGGGACCATGTAGAAGGAACTCAGGTAACAATTAGGACAAGTTGGAGTTTTCTCAGTGTACTCTGTAGGGTGTGGTGTAATGGTCCTGTCTATGAGCCACAAAGAAAACTTTGCAGCTTTCACTGTAATTGTATATACTTTTCCTATTGAAACACCTTCAATTTTATACATTTAATTATTAAAAATTTTGTGTAAAATTTAATTTTTACATGTTGAGTTGCTTAAAACACATTCACACACAAAACACATGCAAAAAGTGTACACATAGCACAAGACAAGTTTCTCTGATTCTGTGCCCTGATCAGAGAACCAAAGTCAAATATTAGAGGAAACGTTCCTCGATGAAGAGCTTCTCAGTTTGACATATAGAAGTTAGTTCCAATTCCCAAACCTTGGTTAGACTGCAGTTAAAACTCATGATCAACCACTAAAGCCCACTTACAAGATAGCTCAATGCCTCTCTGAGTTTGCAAACTGACTCAGAGTCCATGGACCATGGGGCTATATGTCTGTGTTTTGTTCTTGAGAGAACCCCCTGAGATTTCCTTCATTCCAAAACCTATTTGTTCTTATTTTCTAGACAACTCTAAGAGACAACAAGATATAATGAAAGAAGTAGTGAGGTGAAAGTCCAGAGACATGGGTGGGATTCAGTTCTATCAGAAATAACTCCTGTGGTTTTGGTCCTGTCTTCTGCCTTCTCTGGGCCTCAGTTTCCTCATGAGAGGATACTTCTATAATACATCAAAGGCAAGTGAATTTTTTCTGTTAAGGGCCAGATCATAAATATTTTAGTCTTTGTGGGCCATCCAGTCTATATCACAGCTCTTCAAATCTGCCATAGGCAATATGTAAACAAAGAAAAAAAAGGGGGGCTGTCTTCCCATCAACCTTTTTTTATAGAAACAGGTGGTGGGCTCGATTTGATTTGTCAGCCATGCTTTTCAACTCTTGTTCTATAAGACCAACATGTGCCTGCCTTACTGTAATTTTTCATCAAGAGATTAATAGAGTATACTGGCTTGAAGGACATTTGCTTTTGAACAGGGAACAGTATCTTAAACAAGAGGCACATGATTCTACAAAAGATTTTCAGGTATCAGGGTTAGGCAATAGCAGAGATCTACTACTCAAGGGTCTTTGGAGGGCCCTGATAGTATGTCTCTTTGGAAGTTATTTGTTCTGTTTATATGTAAGGTCAACATGGTTACTCAAAGGGAGTCATTAGTATTTGGAGGTCCCTGCTGAAGCCTTTCTGGGATTGCTTCCTCACCAGGACATCTGAGAAGCCACAACTGGAACAATGAGTCCTATTGTTGGAACTGTAAATAATGAACTCACTGGAGTAGTTGTGCTCCACAGGGCCCCATACCAGCTGCTATTCAATTGTAAATATCCCCTTTCTGCTGATGTACTGGAGGGCAGAGAGTCTTTGCTATATTTTATGCTAAATATTCCCTGGAATCAAACTGCAGGAAGAGAGGACAATGCAGGCAGCAAAACCAACCCATTAACTTGCTGTACATCTGTTTCTGTTTCCTCATAACTCAAGGTGCTAAGACAGCCCATGCCTTCCCTTTGAGACACATGAATATTTTTATAGGTACAGAATGCATATATGTGTATACAAATGTATTGCTGTTTGATTCCTTCAGAGGCACTTTCTGTAGATGAAAGAGATCGACTTATGCCATTTATTTTTCCCTGTAGTGTTTTTCCTCTTTCATTTGGTCTTGTTTTACTTCAGCTAACACCGAGGCTTTTCCCTGAGAAGATATTAAATAGCTGGGGAGATATTTTAGAGATCCTTAAATTAATATCTATCTTGTACTGGTGGCCAGTGCTGTCACCAAGACCCTGGCTTGGCTTCCTGACCAATTAATTATTGCACTTTCTCTTCCCTACATGTGATCTTTTCATTTGTTAGTTTCCCAGATTGATTTCCTGACTTGCTTCTGCTGTTTTGAACTTGGAGATTCTGAAATCTGGATTTCTGTTTCTGCATCCATGAACTTTATTTCCAGACTTTTAAGATGGCTACTAAACTTTTCTCATGTTGGGTCTGAGAAATCCTCCCAACTTAGCCCAAACGGACAGACTCGAGACACACTCCGATGTAAAGGGCATAAGGTGAGATTTTATTACAGACCTGTCTGGACCCGCCCAGCATGCAAGCCTGGGATGAGCCCCGAACTCGGGGTGAAGGCAGTTTTTATGGGGTACAGAAAGCAAGAGGGGTAGGGTTGGATACGAGTACACTTTTCATTGGTGGTTGGTTAAGATCACTAGTAAAGGAAGGTTTGCATTGGTGGCTGATGATTTCACTAGTACAGGTGAGGGGGGAATTTCTTAACCGGGGCTTGATTAAGTGGCTGGAGGGAAATTACCTGTTAGGGTAATAAAAACTTATTGTTTTATTGCAGTAGGGTGACTTAGTTAATAAGGAATTGGGGGCTTATTGCTCTGTTGCCCAGGGTGGTACTATTTGGTTGAGTAACTATGAAAGGAATGAGAAAGGTTGCAGGGTGGGCCCTGTGGGTATGGTTTAAGCAACTAGGAATGGAATGGGGATGGTTGCAGGGTGGGCCCTACTAGGAATGGGGAAGGTTACAAGGTGGGCCCTGCAGGCCAGGGCCCAGGAACAGAACTTATGTGGAAACAACAAAATAGAGCTGATCTGGTCCTCACACTTGCTGGACATAATATAGAGCAGGACAGTTATTCAAAAAAGTAAATTTACAGAGCTTCAAAGCTTAAAAGTATTCTTGCTGTAGTTGCAGGAGGATGCCCAGTGGAGAGAAAGAACACCCAAACTGAAAGAAAGGCACTCGACCGGCAGAGATCTCACAGACCACCAAGGCTAGTACGAAAGGTCTTTATTGGTGGGGGAGGGAGGTTGCAGAGCAGCACCAAGGAGGAGAGAAAAAGAGAAGAGGGGAGAGAGATGAGGAAGAGTGGAGAAGAGAAGAGAAAAAGAGGGAGAGCAGAGAATAGCGAGGGGGGTTGGGTGGGGAGAAACGTACCCTTATATAGGGAAGTCTCAGAATGGTGATGAGATGGTGGGATAACCAATAAGCAGTTATTGCTTTGGTGGAAAGAGTCGTTAGGGGCGGGCAGCAGGTAATTGGAACAGAATGATGAGGTAAGCCACTCCCTATGCTTGGGGAGGAGTTGTAACTTTAAGAGTAGGAAGGGGCTTTCTGAGGCAATTATCTGACACAAACACTGTATTTAAAAAAGGAAGGGCTTTATTCCAGCCAGTGAAGTGAGGAGCAGACCAGAGTTCAAAATGGCCACAGTGTCCAAATGGCTCAGTCTCCTTCTTTTTAGCCCTAGTCAAAAAGTTCCAGCCCATGGGTACCTTTCTCATTGGTCAGTTTGAATCAAGCTGGAGAAGTGGGCTTGGGCTTTTACAGAAGCAGAAGCAAGTGTTAGTTTCCAGGTCCCAGGAAGTTAAGTTTCCACAAATTCCTAAGAGCTGAGTCACCACCTATAGGAGCTTGCAGGTGTATCCTTGGGGTCTCCTTGTGAAGACCTCTGTTCTCTTAGACCTAACTTTTTCTGGGTATCCTCTCTCACTATCATTAATAGTAGCTTTTTAAATTTATAATGAAGGCCGTGGGTCCAGAAATGTTGCCTGATTGGCCAAAGTCATTCAGTGCCACCCAGATGTTAACTTTTGCCTTTTACTCCCTGCCATTGTCTTCTCTAGACAGTCTACTGTGCTTCGAGTATATTTGGGGAAAAGGTTTATGTTTCCGTACATCTTCTCCTGATTAGATTCCAATCTTAGGTTACAAAATGAGAGGCTTTCAGAAATGCTTTGTGTCCCCACCCTTTAAAATGCCATCAATTCCAGGATGTGATTTGTGGTAGATTTTTAAGTGTCCAGGTAAGATACAAATGGCAATTTTTCAGTGCAGTATAAGTTAAAAATGGAACACAACAGTAGACATCCATGCTGCTAAAAAGCTTTTAGTCCTTCTGTCCTTGAAGAATTTTTTATTGTCTTCTTTTTTAATAAGCCCCAGACTGAAGACATATTGCTCAGGCATCTCCTATTTTTATTACCAAGAGTCCCTTCCAATCACCCCTTCTACGGCTTCTTCCAAATGCCCTTAATTCACATTCACTCATGCAGAGCAATCGAGCTCTCATTTTGTTTCGCTATACCCAGAAGAGCCTACATTTTTGTTCCCATAGTAGCCTATCAAACCATTTTGATAAACCGGGACATCTAACAGAGAGAGAAATTAGACCATTCCCTTAATATGTGAGGGAACTTGCTGAGTTTAAGTAATTGTTTTCTCTCTCTCTCATACTCAGAAAACAGCCAGAGAATTTAGACTCCAATTTCAGACTTCCCTTATTTTTAACACAATGTTTTTGAACATTTTTAAATATATATAGACATTGGCTTTGGGGGACAGAAGAAAAAGAACCTTTATCTCAGTTCTCTGTAGTCTAAGTGTAGACTATGTTAAATGGTATGTACTTAAGCGGTCTTATGTTTTCTTCTCTTTAAGTGCTTTTCCAACTTATTCTAAGCAAAAAATCAAGTTAGGCAGAGGGCTCATGAATCAGCTTAACCTATTTTCAATTGCAGTTGCAGCAAAATGTCCTCTCCTGAGGAGCTGAATTGTGGAGGGAATATTTAGTTGGGAGTCTCTATTCTTGGATTCCAACCCCAGCTCTGCAAGTAACTGAGCTGCATGACTTTGGTTAAATCATTTTACCTGTTTGGAATTCAATTTCCTGAAGGAATACTTTGGCTGCAAGAAACAGAAAAACAGAGCAACTGCAGTTTTATCAAATAGAGCTTATTCTCTCCTGTATCAAGGTATCTGATCACCACTACTCTCTGCTGTTGTTTCAGCAGCTCGATAGTGTTAAGGCCAGCAAGTCTGCAATTCTCCTGGCCTGGCCTCATTGTCTCAGAACTTAAGTTGTAGCTCCAGGCATTAGTTGTGCATCTAGAGCAGGAAGGAATGGCAGGAAAGCAGTCCCCTGCATCTCCCTCTTTCATCAGCAAAAAGAAAAGCGATCTCAGAAGCTCCCAGCAGACTTTAACTCACTTGACAGCATCACATCTAGACCCCAGCTGCAAGGGAGGCTGAGAAATGATGCACTTAGCTGTTCCAGTCTCTGTGGTAGACGCAGGCAGAAGAAAGGGACCATGATTATATTGTGTTAGCTAACCGACAGAGTTTATCTCACCTTTCTCACATATAAAAGCTAAAGATTGTGCTAGAAATGATCACTGAGACCTTTCACAGCTCAATCCACGTGAATCTCTGAATAGGGAGGAAAAAATTAGTATGAAGCAACACTTTTATGGGTACAGCAATTCTTGTTTTCTATTCAAATCCCTACTCCCCAAAATACCTTCTCTACATATTCTATCTACCGGTTGGGAGGAGCTTGAGAAAGACTGATAACAGCAGAACCTCTGTAAGTTGACTATCCAAGGGCCTATAAAAAACTGCTCAATATACAGAGGCAGTTAACACAAGGAGCTAAGTCTGCTGTACCGAGATGTGCATGTGGTGCATGCCCAGTCTGTGGAAATTAGGTCAACTAAAGGAGGTGGTCAACATAAAGAGATGGTCAACTATGGTGGTTCTACTATATTTCTCACACTGTAGCACAGTGTCATGCCCAGAAGGAAATAGAAGAGGCTGGTATTCACAACAAAAGCCTGCTTTGACAGCTCCAGGAAAGAATTTAAAAATACCTATTTAGATGGAAATATTCCTAAGAGAGCACACATATTGATATTACATAATGGGTTTTAATTAAATTTATATGAATGATTTCAGATTTTGCAAAATTTGAAAAATCAAGAGAAAAAGCCTTCTTATTTTTAAAATTTTCCTTTTATTCTCATTCATATATGATTTTGCATGGCTACAGTCTTACATGCATACTATTTTATGCCCTGATTTTTCATTCAACATGACCAGATTATTATTTTATAGAAAGTAGAGTAAGAGAGAACATAAGGAAGAGGAATGATTAAAGCAAAATAGTCATAAAAGAGTAGACAGATGGTGAAAGGAGAATTCTGAAGCCTTTTTCTTTTTTAATTTTTTTAATTTTTATTTATTATTTTTTATTGTTTCAAGTTCATCAACATTATAAAGAATTAGGTTACACTGTTTGCATTTGTTAGGTGAAGTCCTCTTATAATTGTGTCTTGTCCCCAAGAAATGTACCATACACTGTAACCCGTGTCCCCCACGCATCTTCCCTCTCCCAGCTCCCTCATTTCCCTGCCCTCCACCTTGAATTGATTTAAGTTTTTTTCTTACGAGGGTATGTATTAGATCATCTACTGGCTTCATATCAGAATTGAGTACATTGGATTCTTGCTTCACCATTTCTGTGATGCTTTACTGAGAAGAATGTGTTTCAACTCTATCCAGCTTAATACCAAAAAATGGAACATCTCTTTTTTAATGGCTGAATAGTATTCCATGGTCTACATAAACCACAGGTTGTTAATCCATTCCTGAGTTGGTGGGCATTTAGGTTGTTTCCACATTTTGGCAATTGTAAACTGAGCTGCAAGAGGATTCTAAAGTATTGATGGGGAGTGTGGCTCCTTTGTCACTCTGTCCACGTTGTTCATGTGATCACAAAAACAGGGTGCAAGAAAGCAGAGTGAACTATGGCCACTTAGACAAGTGGGATTCTTTTCAGGAATCCAAAATATGTACTAAGGTCCAACTACTTCCTGGCTCTTCATAAGCATTAAACATAGGAAACAACTACAACCCACTTTTCCTTTGGAGTCAATAATTGTTTTATGAAGAAAACTGTTTCATAATATTTCTTTAGAAGTCCATGCTTGTTTATTGCATATTTTAAGTACATCTCAATGGGAAAGAGCTCTCTGAAAAGCGATGGGTCCTCTCATGCCAGGAACATACCCCAAAAGGCCCGTAGAGACCAGGCAAAGGCCATTTAAGTGTGTGATTTTGAAAGTACATATAGTGAGAATAAGATGGAGTCAGGGAGGCTAGGGAAGACATGACCAGCTGTCTGGTTGGCTCAGGTTGGGTTTAGGTCCCACCTGACCTTCACCACATCTCCCATGCTTACTGTTTTATAAATTTAGCTCCTACTCTAAAGATGCCTATCTTGAGTAGTTTAGGTGGGTTAATTTAGGAATAACTTTTGAATTGGAATGTTGTAATAAGTCACTGAGTTATGCTGATTATTACTTAAAATAAAGGTCAATGTGGGCTTTCCTTTGAACTTGTACATATAAAACTGTAATTTTGGAAATGGAAAAATAGGAACAGTCTTGGAGAAGCTACTCTCACTGTTCTCTAGAATCACTGGCCTTCTGACAAGTAAAGTTTGTTGGACCTAACCCCATCTCTGCGTATTGGCTGACAGGAACAGGTGACCAGACCATCTTTATCCAGTAACAATTTCCTCATGGAAAGATGATGGAGAGTGAGTGGTTGAGCCAGCGCCATCAGGAGAGTGCCTAGTCCTTATCCTCAAATATTTATTTATTTAGTACTGTATGAATACCTGGGTGCTCAGAGCTCTCTTCAATTACCCAAAGACTGTAAGCTTTAATTCTGAGTATATGGGTTGCCCACATATTATCGTGGTTTGCCCTGTTTGATACATACTATGTTGACAACTCTGAGATTGTCTCTGTTTCTAGACATACAACTGTGAAAGGTGCAGAAATGGTAAGTTAAATATTGTAGGAATTACTAATCCATTTTACTAAAAATGTTCAGTTTGTCTCTCTTTAAAATATACAATATGGTTACTTTTTTATTTCTTTGTGTTTGGGATAACTTTACCAGTTTTTTTTATTTTTCAAATGAGTTATAAGTTATGAGTCATTTCCATGCTAAAAGACTTAATTATATATCATCTAAGTAATGAAGTTTGAGCTCTCTTTTCTTCTGGCACAAGCAACTAACAGTGTTTGAAGTGGTCACTGCTCCATCAGTCTGTGTTCATGTACTCAAAGGACAGGCCCCGTGGGAAAGCTCTGATCGATAATGGGAGTGAGAGCTATACCTTTGTTACTAAACCATCTAGGTTGAGGGAATATTTGTTAACAAACCAAAGCTTAGTGTATCCTGACTGATAAAGCCTTCTTCTGAGATCCTGTTTCTCAGTCCATAAAGAAAAACTGAAACTATGAACATCCTATGAGAAGCTTAAATGTAGCACAGAAATATAGATGTCCTGAATAGACAGGAAACTGGACCTGATCCTACCTTCTGCTGCTAATCATTTTGTCACTTGTGGCTAATCACTTGGCCAGTCAATGGTGTCATGAGTTTATATAAGAAAGCCTATCAAGAAAATGAATTGGTTCTCTGTCACCTTCAGAAGGCAATCAATTACCTCAAGTTTGAATCCATTGCAATTCTTACCCTTATTAAACCTCAAAATGTCTAATATAGTAGTCTCTTTATATCAGCTCCTCAGTAATTTTGGCATTACCTAGTAGTCTTTTGATATGTGCCATGCTCTCTGATGTCAAGTTATTCTAGGCCCCAGCTAAGGAATAGCTATGTCTTCATAAGACCTGAGTTTATTTTATTGGGAAGTTAATTTTAAGACCAAAGTCTGAACTTGCCCTTCATACTGATTTGATTCCCTGCCCCCCTTTTTAACTTATAATGGATAGATCTAGGGGGAAATGTGTATGCATATGTGAAACATTGTGAAATCATACTGACATTTCCAACTCATATTCAGAACTACTTTTACATAACTTTTATGTTGCTGTCGGGAAATAATTCTCCATGGGTGTCTCATGTTTCATCTTGAAAGTGGAAGAATTGCCTGGTTTTGTTCTAAACTATTTTTTGAAGGATATTTGTTTAGCAAAAAGACTTGAAAGATAAAGATAATGTCTCCCTCTGGAACAAGGGGTAGATCTGTTTGCTGTTCAGGTCAGTATAATAAAGATAATCTCTCTCCAGAGCAAAGGACAGTGTATAAGTCAGGGTTCTCCAGAGAAACAGAACCAATAGTACATATACATACAAGGAGAGAGAGATTTATTGTAAAAATTGACTCACATGATTGTGGGAGTGGGTAAGTCTCAAGTCCCTAGGGCAGGCCAGCAGCAGGCTGGAAACAATGGAGGGGGTTGATATTTGCAATATTGAAGCACAATTTCTTCCCCAGCTTTTATTGTGTGGCCTTCCACTGATCGAGTGAAGCTGCACACATTAGCACACATAATCTCCTTTACTGAAGGCCAATTTATGATGATGTTAGTAACATCTACAAAGTACCTTTACAGCAATACTTAGATTAGTATTTGACAACTAAATCACCTGGTACTATGTATATATAACCTAGTCAAGAGGTTAACCTGTCAACTGTTCTTGACAGTTACTTCTGTATGTTTTTTCTTCTCTCTGAGAATTTTGGTTCTCAAAAACGGTGGATAAATGATCTAGAATTTCCCATAATCACTCGTTTGCTTTATGCCACCTGACACATGTGAGTCTCAGAAGAACAATACTAATGATCCCACCCCTAATCACAGTGACTGAGAATAGTCACTTGTGTGCATAGACTTGTTCCTTTTTTGCATTTCTCATTCCTTATTCTCTTCTTATGTTCTTAAGATTTTAGTCTATCAACTCTGAAAACAATAAAGTAATCAAAGCTAAGGCTTTCTAAACTATAGTCAGGAGACTGCAAGAGGGTTGCACTCACCTGCGAGATGTCAAACTGGAGGGTTCCAACAGACTTAGGTGAACAACTGAAGTCAGTAGCCACCTGTCTCAGACATCTCTAACTAACTAACTAATCAAAACAGGTTTGGGATTTGGGATTTCTGTACAGTCCATGAACAGCTTCTGAAAACAACTTTTTGGGGAAAACCCTATAAAAAAATCTCTCCTGCATTTGCCTTAATGGGCACTACTCACTATTCAGCAATGCCCTGATTCAGTGTACAGAAAGTACAATTATTTATTTCCCAAATAAATGCCAGTTCCTTTGTCCTCATCTCACCCTTTTTTTTTTTAATTAATAATACATGTTGAGATCATATGGTTACTACATTCTCCTTTAACTCTTGTTCAGTCTTAGTTTACTGGTACGTATACATGGAAGACTTACTACCAATTCCTCTGCTGGTATCTCCTTAGTAATTTTGGTTGTTTGATATTTGCTCTCTGGTAGATTCCTAGGAAGATCTTCTAGGGAGAATGAAACATGAATTCCTGCATGCTAGTAACAGTCTGTGTCTTTTATACTTGAAGGACAGTTTTGGTATAAAATTCTTATCTCACATTTTTTTTCTTATGTATCTAAAATATGTTGCCCACTATTCTCTGGCATAAATCATCTGTCAAAATATATGATGATAATCTAATGTTCTTTTTCTTGTAAGTGAAAAGAACATTTTACCTAGATGACCAAAGGATTTTTTTTTCTTTAAAGTTTATGAATTTTTTTAGGCTATATCTTGGTGTTAACTGGTTGTCTTGGGTATATGGTATGCTCTCTCAATGTTTTAAGTCTTTTTCATTTTTCCTGAATTGTTCTTGAACTGTGGAGTTTAGTTTTTGTTCAGTTATATCTTTTTCTTAAGAAATCCTATTATTGGCTAGGCACAGTGGCTTATGCCTATAATCCTAGCACTCTAGGAGGCCTAGGTGGGTGGATCTCTTGAGCTAAGGAGATTGAGACCAGCCTGAGCAAAGTGAGACCCCCATCTGTAATAAAAATAGAAAAATCAGCCAGGCATGGTTGTACCTATAGTCTCATCTACTTGGAGGCTGAGACAGGAGGATCATTTGAGGTTGCAGTGAGCTATGATGATGCCATTGCACTCTAGTCCAAGTGGCAGAGCAAGACTTTGTCTCAAAAAAAAAAAAAAAGAAAGAAAAGAAAGAAAGAAAAAAAAAACAAAGAAAAGAAAGGAAGCTAATCTTAAAATATTATTGATAGGTTGTATCTTTTTGCTTGTCATTAATAATTGTTCATTTCTCTCAAATTCTTCTTTATTTTTCTTTACTTATAAAGTTTACTTTTGTTCACATTCTGTATCTCATAAAGCATCATTTGTTACAATCATTCTCTTCTGTGTTTCTTCTATTTTAGTTCTCCCTTCTTTGTTTTTATTTATGTATTTTTATTTTTATTTATTTATTTATTTTTTTTGAGACAGAGCCTCAAGCTGTCCCCCTGGGTAGAGTGCCGTGGCATTACAGCTCACAGCAACCTCCAACTCCTGGGCTCAAGCGAGTCTCCTGCCTCCACCTCCCAAGTAGCTGGGACCACAGGCACCCGCCACAACGCCTGGCTATTTTTTTGGTTGCAGCCGTTATTGTTGTTTGGCGGGTCCGGGCTGGGGATTCGAACCCGCCACCTTAGGTGTACGTGGCTGGCGCCTTAGCCGGTTGAGCTATAGGTGCCGAGCCTATGTATTTTTATTTTTATCTTGGAAAATTATAGGGATACAAACATTTTGGTTACATGGCTTGCTTTTACAGGGCTTGAGTCACAGTTGTATATCCTAATAGTATACATTGTGTCTGATAGGTGTGATTTCACCCAACCCTCCTCCCTGTTCTCACTTGCTTGTTTTCTGTTGAGTTTTACTTCTATCTGTGTGCTTGAGTGCTGATGGGTTAGTTCCAACTGAATAGTGAGTACATGTGGTATTTGTTTTTCCATTTACATAGGAGAATGGTCTCCATTTTCATCCAGATTGTTGCAAAAGTTATTAATTCATTTTTAATGGCTACATAGTACTCTATGGCATACACATTCATTTATCTACTCATGAATTGATAGACACTTGGGACGATTCTACATCTTTACAACTGTGAATTGTCTCTTTCAATAAACTAAAGTGCAAGTGTCTTTTGCATTCAAATGACACTTTTTTTTCCTTTGGATAGATACCCTGTAGTGCAGAGGTTCTCAAGCTGTGGGTCACGACCCCTTTGTAACAAAGAAAATACATCACGGTATTAGGAAGGTTGAGAATTACTGCAGTAGTAGGATCACTGGGTCAAATGGCAGATCCTCTTTTAGTTCTATGAGGAATCTCCATACTATCCTCCATGGAGATTGTAATAGCTTGCAGTCCCACCAAACGTGTATAAGTATTTTTTTCTCTCCACATCCATGTTAGCATCTATTGTTTTGGGACTTTTTTTATAAAAGCCATTTTCACTGTGGTTAGGTGATATTTCATTATGGTTATAATTTGAATTTCCCTGATGATTGGTGAGATTGATCATTTTTTTCATGTTTATTGGCCATTAATCTATTGACTAATAGCTTCTGTTCACGTCTTTTCCCCACTTTTTAATGGGGTTGTTTGATTTCTTTTTTCTTGCTACTTTGCCTAAGTTCTTTATAGATACTGGTTATTAGCCTTCATTGTATGGATAACATGGGAATATTTTCTCAGACGATGTAGATTGTTTATTTGCTTTGTTAATTGTTTCCCTGGCTAGGTAGAAACTTTTTAATTTAATCAAGTCCCATTGACTTATTTTTGTGGTTGCCATGGTGTTTACCACGAGGGTCTTCTTCATAAATTCTTTGCCCAGGCTGATATATAGAAGAGTTTTTCTAAAATTTTTTTCTAGAAGTCTTGGCATTTCATGCCTTAAATTTAAGTCCATTATCCATCTTGATAATGACAAACCCATAGCCAACATCATACTGAACGAGGGGATGTTGAAAACATTCCCACTTAGAACTAGAACGAGAAACACAAGGGTACCTAATGTCACCACTTCTATTCAATATAGTGTTGGAAGTCTTCACCAGGGCAATCAGGACTGGGAAGGAAGTTAAGGGTATCCAAATGATGAAAGAGAAAGTCAGACTATTTCTATTTTCTGACAATATGATCTTATATCTAGATTCCACCAAGGAACTCTTAAAGTTGATAAATACATTTAGCAAAGTCACACATTACAAAATCAGTGTACATAAGTTAGTAGCATTCCTAGTCACCAACAAGAGTCAAGCTGATAATCAAATCAGAGACTCAATACCTTTCACATTAGCTAATAAGGAAATAAAATAACTATGAGTATACTTAACCAAGGAGATGAAAGACCTGTATAGGAAGAACTACAAAACACTGAGGAAGTTAAATCACAGAGGACATAAACTGATGGAGAAACATATTGTGCTCATGGATTGGCAGAATCATCAAGTTAAAATATCCTAACTACCCAAAGCGATTTACAGATTCAATGCAATCCCATCAAAATAATAATGCCATTTTTCACAGATCTAGAAAAAATAATACTTCATTTGGAGCTAAAAAAGGGTCTGAATAGTCAAAGAAAACTTAAGCAAAAAGGAACAAATTGGGAGGCATCACTTTATCAGACTTTAAGCTATATACTACAAGGTAATAGTAACCAAAAACAGCATAATATTGGCACAGAAATAGAGGCATAGACCAATGCGACAGAACAGAGACTCCAGATATAAAATCATCCTCATATTGCCATCTAATCTTTGACAAAGAAGAAAATATATACTGGAGAAAAGAATCCCTATTCATTAAGTGATGCTGGGAAAATTGGATAGCCACATGTACAAGATCAAAACAGGATCCATATCTCTCACCACTCACAAAAATTAACTCAAGTCCTCCCCTCTATTATATAATTTTCTTATATTTTTAATTTTTGAGTTTATGCCTTGAGAGTTATGCTTTATGTTGTTTCTTGTTATTTTCTATCATTTTTATATGCATTGTAGCTAATTTTTAACAGTTTTTTTTAATTTTTTTTTTTTTTTTTTTTTTT
>NW_003852407.1:1298583-1383498 GCF_000181295.1 Otolemur garnettii | reverse complement strand
TTTTTTTTTTTATCTCCCTCTTTTGTTTTCATAGTAAAACTGTATAGAATTGGCCTTCAAGACTTTTCTGATGTCTACTTTATAAATAAATGTTCACTTTTTCTAAAATTGTAGAAATGCGTTCAAGTCAGATAGCTTTTCTTCATGGAGCTTCTTCTGTTGCTTTTGTATAAAGTTCAAAACAATTATTCTGAGATTTCCTGGTTCAATTATCCACCCTTTCAACACACACATATACATACTTTTAATTTGGACATTCTCATTTCTTTCTAGATTTTATCCCAATCCTGCTCAATCTTGCTTCTCTGAGAACAGTTTTTTTGCAGCATGGGATAAGTCATTTTCAAGACTTCTTTGGGACGGACTGCTCCAGTCCCCTTTCTTCTTTCCATGAGCCTCTCTTGTAGTCAGTACTATTGGAGTCCTTATATTTACCTGACACACTTTTGAGGGAAACCTGTTTCCTATTTTGGGGGTTCTCCTATTCTCAGGTACAACATGCAACCTGTTGGTTCCCTCTACATTTTCCCACACAGATACCAACAACCCATAAGTCTTGTGCTATCAATGTTTTGTTTCCTCATTGAGTTCACATGGATATCCTATCACCTGGTTTTGCTGAAAATGTTTCACATAGGTTTTGGATTTTGCTGTATTATTTCACTATCTATTTTAATATGGGGATTTGGGAATACCAAAGACTATGCATACCACAACTGTCATCTTGCCAGATTTCCCCATCTATTTATTTTTTATTCAAAAAAATTATTTTTATAATCAACTACCATTATGTAAATGCCAGGGATATAGAAGTGAATAAGATGCTGAATCCAATCTCAAGGATCTAGGATAAGATTGAGAAAAAAGCTTTGAATTCTGTGGCATTTTCACTCATTTTTAAAATTTAACTTCATTTTGAAGTATAATCTACACATTGAAAAGTGGATGTATCATAAGCAATACAGCTCAATGAATTCCCACAAACTGAACAAACTAATGCAGCTAATAAGGGAACAGAATGCTGTCGGTACTTCATCACTTTCCTCAGCCCTCCCTTTTCTTACTCCCCGTATGAGTACCCCCTGTGGGGAGTAAGAAGCCCATATCCATTTACTTGAGTTTTTCCTTTTGGAATTGTATAACTGAAAGGAATTCTACAATATGTACTTTTTGTGTCTAGCCACACGTAGCTATAGATTATTTCCCATCTTTACATTGTTTTCTATATGAATATTTATCAATCCATGTATCCATTCTACTGATCATAAACATTTGCATATCCCAGTTTAGGGATATGATAAATATTGTTGCTATGAAGATTCTAGTATGTTGACAAACTAATGTACCCGTCTTTGTGCAGTATAGACCGACTGAGGGTGAAATTGATGAGTCAACATTTATGCACATGCATGCGTTCAACGTCAATAAGCACTTTCAGATCTTTTTGAAAGAGAATTGTACTGCTAGTTGCATTTTCATTCAGTGCTTGGGAAGTGACAGAAGCGATCGGAATAGAGGGAAACAATGACTGAAATTGTCTTTTAGGAAAATCATTTTAGGAGTTTTTTGATAAGAGCAGATTGGAAGAGGAAGACAACATAAGAGACTTGTTTGACTCTTGTAAAAGGGGACAAGGGATTAGAATATATGAAATGGAATGTAAGGAAAGGTATAAATATGAGTCAGTATGTGCTGGTAGAATCTTCTAAACCCACGTGAGAGAAAAAAAGCAATGACAGTTTGCATAAAAGTCTGAGTGGGGTGAGGTTGCTGAGTTCAGATAGGCAATGGCAATGTAGAAAGGCCTCAGGCCCTGCTTATACGCAACTTTATCCCTTGCTTTGAGTTCCCATGGCTGCAAGTTCTGAACCACTTCCCCAGGCACCCTGGAACCACATGAAATGACAAATAAGGGACCACTTTTTTTTTTTTAACACTTAACTAATAATGCAGTGATTTCAATAATTCAAGGTCTCAGTAGTATAAAACACCCATTGAGAAGAATCTGCAATTACCGCTTTCCACTTCGCCTTACTGTATCATTTTTACTTTATGTCACGCACAAAAGTTCTTGAAAGGAGCTAATGGAGATTGACAGCGCCTGGGCTGCAGCTCTTCCCTTCCGAGGCAAACAAGCAAACACCCACTTTTTTATGCTTCGGCAGAGCTGCATCCTCCCAGATCCCTGTACTAAAACTCAAAACCTCAGCATCATAATAGCCTAGTTGCTCCACTTTTTTCCAGCCCACCTTCCTCAGTGTATAGGAAGGAAAATGCTCCCTGAAAGCCTGAGGAAAGGCCTGCAATACCAGAAAACTTTTCACACCACACCGAAGTCTCACATGGGGGCTGAGCTTTCCTATTTTCTACAGTTTTCTTCAATCTTCTAGGACTGATGAAATCTACATGTGAACAGACTCTTTGCCTCTTATGGGCCCATCTGTTCTTGCTGTTAATTTTTCACCTGGAGCTCTAATTATAACTGGCTCCAGACAGAAATGCCTGTGACGTCACTGTCAGGAGACTAGGACTTCAGATGGGAAATAAGGTGCTGGAGCAGATGGACATTGCCTGAGCAAAGATCCTGATGTTTGTAAATATCCACAGCAAAAGCATTAAATGAAAGGAAATATTGTAAATGGAAGCAAGGAAAATAACTCCTAACTACCCTGCTCACTTCTCTCCCTTTTCTATCTTAGCACTTGGAATAAGTAGTACAGTTATAGAAGAAATTTGCTGGCCTCAGAACCACACTTTTAGTAACTTTGGCTTCTGTACATCATGGACGGCAGCCTGTAGACCCCCACTCAGCTTACAGGTGGGATCCCATGACATCGGCACTCTAGGAGTAGCCAGTGCAACATCTTGAAGACCACTCATTGCAGAAAGCTGTCGTGTATCTCCACCCTGCAAGTATATTCATAATTCTCCCAGATGCAGCCATCATTGAGCCACTTCAATAGCATGATAATTAGCCTTAGGTTACTCTAGGTCGCCTTCCAGATCCTATTGTGCCTGGATGGAGAGGCTTGCAGGGTGTTTCTCCTTCCCTAAGGCCTTTGGGGCAGGATTAAGCAGAGGCAGCAATAAGCTAGGGCATCTGTCTTTGTCCCTAGAAAAGCAAGAGGTCCTAACAAGTTACGTAATAATGACCTTGTTTAGGACACAATTAGTCATGTAGTTTGTATGTCTAATATTCACAGGCTATACAAATGGTTAACAGAAAATAACCCAAAAGGATAACTGTGGTCTAAGTATTCTGCCTCCCAGCCATACCAACTAAAATTACCGGCTTGCTTCACCCTGATTCTTTAAGGGGCTCCACCCTGAAGCCAATAGTCTAATTAAGAAACAAGCTAAATTGAAAAGACAACCTATGTAAATAAATCAGTCTACATTTAGCTAAATGAAATTTTAAAAATCTCCATTTATAAGAAGGGCACCTCCCTCTCTGCATCTAAACCACTAAAATCTCTTAGGATAAAAAGGGCACTGGCTCAAAATTTACATCTGTGCCTTGAGATGTAAATTTTCTATCTTGTTTCATATCTTTGGACAGGTAAATTTAGAGTTGCTTAGCAACAAGTAATGAACAAATCACTTATCTTAGGTGGGAGTGGGAAACTATTTGAAAACCACAAAATAAAAAAATCTTGTAATTATATAAGATCTGGTTCTAAGGATATGTATGTCATAGTTTCAAGATTCTTTTCGGCGATTTGAAATGTTAAATAAATAGTAGACAATCATAAAATATCTGAGTCATTTCTGGGAACATAAGATTGCACTCAACAGTTTATAAGCAGCTATGGTCCAAGATTTGCTTCCTTAAGAAAAAGTCAGTGAAAGAACTGTGATAATTTTTAATGACTTATTATTTAAAATGTTATTGATTCTTTTTGCTTTGTTTTCCAGAGTCAAGACAACTATTAATAGCAAAATTTCCTAATATCTCCAGAATTTAAAAACTATTCCATTGTAAGTGCCCTGCTGTTAAATTATAAACATCCTCCCTCTAGATCACTGTTCTTCAACCTTTTTGTATCTCATAGCACACTTGAACCTATGGTTAAAATTCTGCAGCACACTTAAATTATATTGATCAAAAAAAAAGAGTAAAAAAAGAATATACTTACTGTGCTTTGAACTTCTTTCAAAAATAATTTAATAAATTATCTTTACAAATTTTTCATGGCACAGCTCAGATCCCCTCACAGCACAGCTGTGTACCATGGCACACCCATTGAAAATCCCTGCTCTAGATTCAGGTATTAACTATGGTGAAAGAGGGGAGTATGTGATATTTTATAAGATGGGACAAAGAAAGGGCCTTCAAAGAGGATGGAAGGAAAGTCTGGCCTGCTGAATAAGAACATCTGGATAAGCCTTAGAAACATTCTGAGAATACTGTGATTGAGTGGACCAAGCATGTACTGCACACAATGCAGTTTCCGTATTTACACAAGGTGAGTACTGCACACCTCAAATACCCCAGGTATTGCTAGAATCAATAGTTAGATCAGCACTCAATAATCCTCACCAAAAAAGGAAGACAAGGTGGGTATGAGGGAACCTAGGTAATAAATGGCCAATAGAAAAGGGCAAAGGTACTGAGAGACCAATGAAAGAGTTACACAAACAATTCCAAAGAAGGGAAAAGAACGAGGATATTTATACTTTTACCTTGGTGTCTGTCTCTCTCTTCTCACTGTGAGAAGGACCTATTCCCAACACACTGGAAGTGCTCTAAGCTTTCTCTCTGTTCTTAAGCGAACTTTCTCTTTGTTATACTAAAGCCTGTATGAAGTTACTTTTGCTTTCTATTCTGCTGCCTTCTCTGTTTTCTTTCAGTTTCTACTCACTTTCTATTTCCTGCCACAATTGAACTTACTACTTCTGCAAGTAATGGAACCAGGGCAGCTGGGTTTGGGGAACTAGGAGCCAGTCCCCAAACAGTTTAAGGATTGATCTTGAAGGATGGAATTAGTTCAGACCCTCCAGATCAAGGACAGACATACATGCGTAGAAGTCTAAACATCTGGTAAAAGGAAGGACTTTCTCTTTTTGGACCTAGTAGTCTAGGCATCTACCGCACCCAGAAATAACTTTCTGCTTTCCACAGACTTAAAAGAAAATTATTGGGAAGATATCAAGATACTGGCTTGGCGCCTGTAGCTCAGGTGGCTAGGGCGCCAGCCACATACACCAGCGCTGGCAGGTTTGAATCCAGCCAGGGCCAAAAAATAACCAGGCATTATGGCTGATGCGTGTAGTCCCAGCTACTTGGGAGGCTGAGGTAAGAGAATCACTTGGGCCCAGGAGTTTGAAGTTGCTGTGAGCTGTGATGTCACGGCACTCTACCCAGAGTGATAGCTTGAGACTCTGCTTCAAAAAAAAAAAAATCAAGATACCCAGTAATAGAGGCTTTTGGGTATAGTTGTTTCATGTTATGAAGTTTATGCAAATATATATGCAGTAAGAAATTTATTGGGCACCTTAAGACAAATTACTAAAGTGACTACAAAAAAAAAATTACTATACAAGTCTCTAAATTCCTTAGCACAACTGGTTGATAATACTTTTATTACTATAAGTCTGCAATAAATTTAAGATTACAATAGCTCAACATTTATAGATCAGTTAACTTTATCTAACCTTGCTTGTAATGTGTTATTTTTTGCTCTTACATTATGAAAGTTGATAAATGCCTGTCCACCTCCATTGCCATTGGACCTAGAATGTTTCATTGGCTGGTAGTCTTTTAACTTTAAAGACTACCTTTAAAGTCTTTAGCTGTAAGGATCCCACTAAAGAACAAGACAGCTGAACTGGGGCAGGTAGCCCCAAAACTCTGGAAACAATGAGAAAAATGAGAAGCTTGGCTATCAATGATGCCTCTGGCAAATTCTTGGCCTAAAGGAAGACATTTTAACCTAACCACCCCCCTCCTTTACAAGGATTCCCCTCTTGGTCTCAGAGAAAAATCTGAAAACAAGCAAACCTTAAAACTGTGCTTTCAGCTATAAAGAGAAAGAGGGTTAGACATCTCTGCCAGTTTGTACAATACTGAGGGCAATAAACCAAATAATGTGTATTCATCTTCTGACCACTTTATCTAGAACTGTTGCCTAGTTTTCAGCACTAAATTTGAAAGGTGTTTTCTTCTGCATTCTTCTTATTCCCAAATCCCCATATCATTTTGCTTTTGAATGGGAAGACTTAAATATCTAAAGCTTAATGTCAGTACTGCTAGACTGTCCTTCTGCAGCTGTTAAAAAACTCCCTCAGAATCTTCAGAAAAATTCTGGCCAGAGATTTGAGGGAGATGGTTTTAGGCAAAGGAATGATTTTTAGTACGTAGATAATATCTTGATAGCCAGTGAGACTAAAGCTGAATCAAGGCTACATGCTATAATTGTATTAAATTTACTGGCTGACAAAGGATTATATAGAATCTCAGAAAAAGCTTACATTTCACTTCCCACTGCCAAATAGTTGGAGTTTGAATTGACTCTTGAAACTGAGATCTTCATCTCAGATCGGAGTGAGTGTGAAAACTGAATAGCAGTCCCTACAGTCCATAAACAGTTGTGAGGATTATTGGATATGGCTGGATTTTGCTGGATTTGAATTACCAACTTCAGGCTAATAGCAAAACCCTTTTATAAAGACTTAAAGGGAGAGGAAAAAGAACCACTTGTTTGGGCCAGGGAATGCTACAAGGCTTTCTTGACTATTGAAAAATTAATGACTGCCCCTGCATGGGGCCTCCTGGATTTACATAAGCCTTTTGGTTTGTTCATTCAGGAAGGACAAGTACATGAACCCAGTGTATCATCACAAATTTGAAGGGATAATAAGCAACCTGCAACTTACTTCTTTAAGAAACTGATTGTGGTAACAGAAGGATAGTCCACTTGTTTGAGAGTGGTGGCTGGTAAGGTATCTGAAGGTGGTATCCACCTTAAATCCAGCCACTTTGCAGCCTACAGATTCTTGCTTCCTGCTCTATGATTACATTTAAATTAGTGATCAAGTGTATTCTAGGCTCCAAGATTTGACTGAGCAGCCACTGGCAGACCCAGATGAGGAACTCTTTATGTATGGAAGCAGTGTTATGGAATGGTGACAATGCAAAGCTGGGGGTGCTGTGGTTACTGGCCAACAGGTAATCGAGACACAGGCACTTCCCCCAGGACATTGCTCATAAAAAGAAATTAATTGTGCTAACCACACTGATCCTAAGTATGACTTCATGGTGGTGTATGCTGATAATGTTATTTGGGAGAAATAAGGATACACTACTTCTGAAAACAAGAAAATTAAATATAGACCACAAATTCTTTTGTAATTAAAAGTCATTTTTACTACCCAGGAAGTAGCCATCATGAACTGCTGGAGGCATCAGAGAACTGTCTATGCTTGAGGGTCAAAAGAACAGCCCAACAATTCAACTAATTGGCCTTAATCCCTTCCCTCCAATTGGATAGCCAGGGGATGTACAATAGTATACCAACAAATGATATTTCTCCAAGGTCTGGGGAAACTAACACACCAGCTCCCAGAGGGACAGGCAAACTGGAGCAGGTACTGTTGGTATATCCTCTGAGTCTCTTTTTGTCTGTGGGGTCAATGTGAAAAAAAAAAAAAAAATCTGTAGGGCTCAGAAATGTCCAAATAGCTGGGCAGTGGAGGCATTTGCTTGTTGGAAATCCATACCACTCACTTTTAAGCACCTAACAGGTCAAAAGTTTCCTCTCAAATGGTTTTCATGAATGACTAAAGAAATTTTGGATGAAATCCCATCTGGGAGATACTGGGCTGGTATTTCTTGGGAGGGATCCTAGCCAGGAATGAATACTTCTTTCAATATACTTTGCTGTCTTGGTGGGGAGAGGCGGGCAACTCAACAGTATGTACTAACATGTTTCAATTACAGGCCCGACACTTTTGTTCTTTCTCATACTCCAAGAGCCAATTGGATTAACATCTTGATTCTTCAAGATATCGAAATGAACTAAAAAGAAAGGTAGGAGCTGTGAACAATTCCATGAATAAATTTCAGTGACCCCCTATGTGTTTTTAATAATCTTCTCCCCTAACAAACTCCTCAACATTTTGAGTTGTGTCCCAGAAATGATAAATTTTCTGCAAGACAAAGGAGTGGAGATTCTGAGGGCCCCAGAATAGAATCCTTGACTCCAGAACTCATCCTCCTCCCAGGTATGCAGCCCCTCCTCAGAGTGGAGATTCTGAGGGCACCACAACAGAATCCTTAACTCCAGAACTCATCCTCCTCCAAGGTATGTAGCCCATCCTTAGAAAGCCCGTGATTTCTGCTAGTTGGAGGGGGTGGGGGAGAAGTGGATTTGAAGCAGCTTTTTCCAGTCTCCCTAGAAGATGTCTTTCAAGAGTCTCGCACATATCAGTACAGAGGGAAGACCATTTTTTGAAAAGACAAGGGACGGTTTTATCTTTCATAGTGGTTAGTACCTTGCCTTGATAAGACCCTTTAGCTGACAGACAGCTTAAAAACGCCTAAGCATGGGGTCCAAAATTATATTCATATGAAACAATCAGAAGATGGAAAATAAACTTCAGGGTAAGCTGGCTAATTTCAATACCCAAGTCTTTTAAACCAAGCCAGAGGGGAGAAACTTTACAAAGTCTAAGTAAACAGATATACCCATACATGAGATTAATTTCCACTGCCAACTTTCAAAATAGGGGATTATTTTGCCAGTGTGTTTCCTTATATAACCACAAAATAATAGACAATGGCTTTAATGTGATCACTCTCCTCTCTTGTTCTTATGTCCCCTTTAAGGTGTTATAATATAACATCTCACGTTACTGGTTGATAGTCTGAAAGAGAAGGTTAGTCTGGTTGAACTTAGAACAGCCTTAGACTTTAATTTTTCCAGGACTGTTCCTTAGAAAACCAGTGCATTGGTTTCACTGTCTTGATTTGAAAGCCTTGCCTTGGAGGAAATAGTTCGGATTTATTTTACATCAATTAGAATGGGGGTGGGGGTGGGGGTGGCCAACCACAGCTCTCTGGCAAAATCAGCTGACTGCCTGTTTTTTTAAATAAAGTTTTGCTGGAACCCAGCAACACCTGTTATTTTTATTTAATTACTATCATCTATGGCTGCTTTCATGCTTACAGTGGCAGAGTGGAGAAGCTGCCACAGAGATCTTGTGCCTTACATTTGTCCCTTTCCAGAAAACGTTTGCCACCCTAGAGGAGGTATCTCTAATTTTTGTCATTAGAGTCATTAGAGCAGGGAAGTCACAAATTTCTAGCCATCTTTGATGTTCCCGTTCTGATATGGTGGAAGAGATTAGGATTTAGGTGTCAGAAGATCTGAATTCAAGTCTCAGCTTTATCACCTATTGTTTTTATGATTGTGACAAATTTCAGAACTTCTCTTGACTTCTGATATAAAATGGGTTTCAAAATGCTTGTTTTATACGATTGTTGTAGAGACTCATGGTCCTGATAAATCTTGGGCACTGTACATGAATTGTTTCATTGGTTTCCCCACATCATCATTCGGAGCCAGTCAAAAGCTTCTCTGCGTTCTACCGGATTTGAAATTTTGATAGACCTTCTGTTCGGCTGATTGTGTTCTATAATTCCTTCATGAAAAAGTTGGAACAATTTATTTAAAATGGGATTTGTTCACCTTTGTTGTGGAGAGATCCCAGGGATTTAAGCAGACTGCTAATGCCTTTTCCAAAGGATTGGGCTTAGTCATCATGTGGTAGATGCTGTCATAATTTTTTATACAAAAGAATAAATCAACCTTGTTCCATCAGGAAAAAAAGAAATAAAAAAAAAAGATTTTATTCCAATATAGAGGGGTTCCTGGCTCCAGAATTCTGCTAATTGAAAAAAATTCTCAGCTCTGTTTAGACCAAGGGCCTCTGACCAAATAATCCTTTCACCTATTTTGTGGACATTCAAATAGAAATTAAGATAGTAAGCAAGGTATTTTTCTTTGCTCTCTGCTTAATGACCCCAACCAGATTAATCTGTCTCAGCAATTTTGCTTTTAGTAAATAACTCAGGATATTCTAGAAGCAGCCACAAAACTTTGTCTACTTCATATTTTATGATGACCTTTAAACATGCCCAGTGAGTACTTGAGGCTTCTTTCTGAAGAGCAGAAGCAGGAGCCAAAGCACTGCCCCCCTGGCAGAATGAACTCCATCCCGACAGGGACCACCCTAACTCTCCTCATGACCTGAAACAACTTGCCTATTCTCCCTAAGTTTTGTCTTCCATTTCTTCTTAGAGTATCTAATTGGTACTTTATGCCACTTGCAGACAAACGTGTACTGCCGTAGGAGAAATACATTCTCAAAGTACAAAATGTGTGGCCAGTCCACAATTAATGAATGGGTTTTAGTTATTTTAGCTTAAAGTTGGTTGTTAGGAATTTAAAGTTATTTTCCCATAGAAAAATATTATAAGGCCTGGGTAGGTTATTAACTTAGACTATCATAATTTATTTCTCCAGAGAGAATATGGATAAGTATTAAAATTCATTTAAAGCCCTGTTGTTGTTTTTTTTTTTTTTTCATTTATCATGTTATTTCTCTACAGAGCATATTTAAATGTGCTAGTTTCCATACTGTGAATACAAATGTTCCCGGCATAATTTCTCCCCCTTACAACAGGTGAACGTAGGGGTAAGGGCAGCTGAGGTCCCAGTGGTAGCTGTGATGGCAGTGGGAATGAGGAGAGAAAGGGCCCATGAGCATAGCAACCTCTGCGAGGGCTCAGTCCTCAAGCCTTGGGCATCTTTATTTATTTTTAATTTTTTAGTATAGGTGAAGGAAGGACATTCTGAGTAAGCACCCCTCATGAGGGCAGGTAGAGCTAAGAAAATTCTAGCAGTCTCTGCTGAGGTGATGCTACATGCTGGGTTTTATTTATTGTTTTATCTTTAGCCTAACAAAATGCCAAACAAATAATAGACTTTTCATAAATATTGAATTGTCCTGGAAGATCATCCTCAGAAGAGTAAAAACAAGTCAGTCTGGATAGTTTCTAGCTAACACAATCCAGCTTAAATTTATATTTTACTTTCCAGAGGGCTATAAACTTACGAAGGCTTACAAATCCTTACATACTGTGGTACCCAAAAAGCAGGGTTAGGAACTGTTGATGGAATAGAACCCACTAGAAGTTTGCTGGTAACAGAGTAGGCGTGGCAACTCTGCTACTTCAATGCTCTGCTGATTCAAAACAGCTGTCTGGACAGCAGGAGAGCAGAGGGGACAAAGGCACGCATTTTAGAGGCCATCAGAACTAGGTTGGAATTATGGTTCTGTGTGACATGGCCCAGCTACTATTGTCTTAAAACTTCCATTTATTTATGTATACAAATGGAAATACTTTTAGAAAGATTTACTGCCACAATGGATTGTGGTGAAGATGAAAAGTGATGAAAGATGTAAAGTGCCTGGTGCACAGTGAGAACGGAGTCCGTGCTAATTTACAATTCTTCTCACTTTAGGAAAATGTTGCCTGAAGACAAAATGGAAGCATTCCTACAGACCCAAGACCAAGAGACTCACCTGGGCCGGGAATCAATTTCAAAGCTCTTCCACCAAGTCTGGTCTCCTTTGAAAGCTGATCAGAGCCATTACTGCTAATCAAGAAGGAGAGACAGGCTGACGCGACAATCACGTGTCCCCCAGGGGCCTGTGTTCCGCAGCCATTGTGTTTGTGCTTCAGGCTGCTCTATTATTAGTTTCGGCTGCGGTTTCTCCTCCAGCTGTGTGTCCACCAGGGTCCACTGCAGAATACCAATCTGGCCTCACACAGCACAAAAGCAGTACAGCAGTCAATTAAAAAAATATTCCCAGAACCAACGCTCCAGATAGTCTCCATGCTCAGCACCCTCACGGCTTGGAAGACATTATTCCGGAAGTTTCCACCGTCTTTTTTTGTTATCTGCCTCTTATCAGTTGGACTTTCAGGTTGTCATTCTGAACTCAGCAGCCCCACAGCGAAGCCTCTGACAAAACATTCTGGCTTTTGATGATATTATCTGTTTCCTCAGCAGAGAGAAGGCAGAGCGAGGTATCTTTGATTTTGAAAGATGATGATTTCATTCATCCTGGAAAGACATACAGGGTTATCTTTCATCTCCTGCCTTCCAGCCACGGGCCTCACTTGTGCCCACAGCCTTGAGCTTTTTATCAGCCATGTGGTATATGATGTCATGACATGAAACCGCCCTGTGCTTGCTTCGGATTTCTCTTCCTCCATCTGAATTTCATTTTTGTTAGTCCGGGTCTTACACATTTTTGTGTCTATTTTACCCTCACTTCACACTGACCTCCCCCTGGGGAAACAGTAGGCAAACACATGTAGACATGTCCGGTCAATGATTCCCAATATTATTTTAGTTATTATTTTCATTATTCATTTGCTCAAGGTACGTATGGCACGTGGAGGAGACTTAACACTGTCAGGCTTCTGAATTTCCTAGAGTATTCATGTTCTTACTGTACAAACCTGGCCTAAAATCCAGGCATGGTGGCTCTCACCTGTAATCCTAGCACTCTGGGAGGCTGAAGCAGATAGATTACTTGAACTGACAAGTTCAAGTCTAGCTTTGAATGAGGAGTTTGAGCCAGATCCCTTCTCTACTGAAAAAAAACAAAAACCTAGAAAAATTAGCTAAACATTGTGCTGGGTACATGTAGTCCCAGCTACTCAGGAGGGTGAGGCAAGAAGATTGCTTGAGAACAGGAATTTGAGGTTGCTGTGAGCTGTGACGCCATAGCACTCAACCCAAAATGACAAAACTAGATGCTATCTCAAAGAAAAGATAAATAAATAAAACTAAAAATAAAATAATAATAAAGAAACAATCCTGGCTTGGATGGAGTATTCATTCCTGTGATTCTGAAGTCACCACTGGGTTTGGAAGTTCCTCTTCCTTCTTCCTATATCCTACAGTCATCTGAAAGAATTGGACAAAAAACATCCAATTAACAAATATTAACAGGTTGTGTCATTGTTGCTGGGGTCAGTGGAACTGAAAGGGAACTGGAGAAGGAGGAAAAGATAGAGATGACAGACTTGGGGGATCACATTAGCATAAGAAGGAGGAAAAAATATTGAAAATAAATACAGATACTGTTATGTGCTTAAGACCTGTCAATCTCTCCATACAAGTCAGCATTTAATTCTTATACTAATCTTGAGGTAAATATGTGAATGAGAGTGCTGTACCATATTTACAAAGAGTGTAGATGTGTAGACTTTGGAGGTCAATCGCCCAGGCCTGTCTGCTGACTGTGAGGCCTGGAGAAAGTTATATAACTCCCTCTATGTCTCAGAATCCTCATTTACAAAATGAAGCTAATTATACTTACTTGGTACAGAATTAAATAAGGTAATACTTATAAACCCTGTAGAACAGATCTCATTACATAATAAGCACTCACTAAGAATTAGCAGTTATCATTAAAATACTTGTACATTAATAACTGTATTCTTGCCTGCACAGCCTGGCCATTGCTATAGTATATTTTCCCAAGGACAATGCAGGCTGACTGTGCAGCAGCATAGCCCCGCCCATGCATACCTAGAGGACATCGCCAGCTACCCTCCCGGTGACTGCAGAAGAGCAGGGCACTCTCCCCTTCTCTGTCCCACCCTCATGCATTGGTAACACCAAAGCATCTGGCACTCTGCTCTGTTCAGTGGCAAAGTTTAGCATTTGCTTCAAGAGCATTTCAGACTTTTGCATATTATTACCATAAACTCTTAAATCCCTTCTGTTACTAGAAACAAATAGGGAGCTAATTAACTGTAATCTTTCTAGGAAAAAAAAAAGATCATGTTTGGGCTTTCCAGAGTGGGACAGAATGTATTTTATAACTTCTTACTGAGAATTCCCCACTTCCCATTTAGAATCTTTTCATTTATTTATTTGCTCAAGAAAAACACCCATGCAAGATCTCTTGGGAAGATAAACACACAGTGAAATAAAGTACTTTTTTTTTTTTTTTTTATTAGAAGTCCTATCCATCCCAGGGCTCACCAGGCAACAAACTTCAGAGAAAGTAAAAGATTAGACCCATTGCTTAATGCTTTGACTTCTTGAATCATTAACAAACTGGTCAGTCATTACTTGCTATATTGTTGTTCTTGAGACTTAGACCTCTAATTCTTAATTGTGAGCACCTTGAGGTTATAGATCATACCACATATATTATCTCTTATCATGAGTCTAGCAGCACTGGATTCATCCGTTTTTTGAAAGGCACATATTTTCCCCATTCAACCACCATTTCATGAAGCACATCAGTTACTTAGAATTGTTCTGAAGACTCAAATGCTTGACCTGGCTCCACCCAAGTGGCTGACTGCCACGACTTCATTCTTGTCACACACATGCTCCAGTTACACGAGTCTCCCTCACCAGGAACCATGTACCGCAGGTCCTCTAAACATGCTATTCTCTCTGTCTCAGTATTCTTCCTCTACACTCACTCCTCTCATTTGCCCCATTTGGCTACCTAATTAGTGACTATCCATTGTTCAGGTCCTCTTCTGACCCCCTCCTACCTTAGCCCTTCACCCTCTGCACATCCACTCCCATCTAAGTCACAGTTGTTTTATCAAAGCAACCAGAGAATTATCTTCAATTCATTGATGCCACTTCTCAATGTCTGGAATGAAATTTCTATTAATGCAATTACTTAATTAATGCCATTCTTCTAAGCTAGAAACTCCGTAAGAGGAGAACAGTTTTTGGTCATTATGGCATCTTTAGCATCTGACACAGGCACACAGGAAGATTGCAATATCTTCTTTTGAGTCAGTACTCCCCAGATATTATTTTAGTTATTAAGGGATTCATTACTGTTAGATTTGTAGACCCAATAAAGGCTTCTAGAACAAGAATTGAATGTATAGGTTTGTGGTGGCATATAAGTAGTTCCAGGATGAACCTGACCTGTGGATAGATTGGTCTGCTGTGCAGTAGACAGGCATATAAAGGAGAGTGGTCAGACTAGAGGTCACTGCATGGTAAGTCATTCTGGTCCAGTCTGCACATGAGCAGAAATACCAGGACAAGCTGGCATGAACAAGGGTAATAAACTAGAAATAGTATTGTGAGGTACCCCCAGGGGTTGATCAGAGAAGAAATCCAAATGGTAGAAAAGAGATCTGAAATCTTATTTAATGAATTCATTTACTTATTGAACAAGTGGTAGGTAGCTACGTACTAAGGACTGGAGAGCTGTAGATAAGTAAGTCTCAAAAATATAATGAGGTGAATGTGTCTTCTCAAAATTCATATGTTGAAATTCTCACTCTTAATGTGATGATATGGGTGGGAGAGCCTTTGGGAAATCATTAGGTCATGAGGGTGAAGCCCCAAGCATGAAGTTAATAGCCTATAAAAGAGATTCCAGAGGACTCTTTCATCCTCTTTCTACCAAGTGAGGATGCAGCAGAGGTCAGCGGTCTGCAGCCTGGAATGGGACTCTCACCAGAACCCAAGCATGCCAGCGTCCTTATCCCAGACTTCTCGCCTCCAGAACTGTAAGAAACAAGTTTACTGTTATTTATAAGCCACCTGATGTATGGTATTTTGTTATAGCAGCTTGCACTGACTAAGACAAAGAGAAGAGGAATAAAAATTAATTATAATGTATCGTAGAAAATTCTGTAAAAATGCTGTAGGAAAACAAAGTTTTACAGTCTGTGGGCATTATGGAAGGCTTCTTTGAGGAGATGACACCAAGCTGTGATGACATCTGTGCAGGAGGAGCAGGCAGTAGGCCATAGGTGGTGGGCATGGACAGAGGCCATTCTAAGTGACAAGCAGGGCAAAGATCAAAAATTCCCAGTGTGTTTGAGGAACTGGAAACCTTTTCTGGATGAATCAGACTGTAGAAGTCAAAAAGAAGGAGTAGGAAAGTGTCAGTAATAAATCTTCAGTGATTGACATGAGCTTGACTAGAAGATGACACATGCTTACAAAGTGGCTTTGCCATTAAAGTGGGAATGAATGAAAGAGGAGCTGGACTTGTGTCAGGAAGATCATGACAGTGGCAAATAGTCATGCTAGAACCTAGGGAAGTGCCATCTGGATTTCAGGACAGGAGATAAACTTTAGGTGTATTGAAGAGACAGGATCAACAGTGTTTGCCTATGTTATATGTAGGATGTAAAGGAGGAGGAGGGTTCTAATTTGGGCACTTCAGTAGATGATGGTGGCTCTTACCAAGAGAGCAAAAATAAGAGGGAAAGAAAATTTTGTTGCTTGGAAGTGGGTAAGTTTATGTTCAAGTGTGGTGAGAGTTAATGAGACTGCTCTCTGCTCTCAAATATCCATCTTCTCCTTTTACTTCAGAAATGAAAGCTCACCTTTTAACTAGGTATGTTACATCTTGTTTGCTGCTTGATGTGGCCATGTGACTAGGTTCTGGCTGGTGGAGTGTCAGGATAGCTGTCACGGGTCCTCCAGCAGGTGTTCTGTTCTTCTCTCCCTGTTCTTCATTTCCCAGCCCCTAATTGGGAATGTGCAGAGGTTGACTTGTGTGCTGGGTGGCATCTTAGACCATGACAATGTCTGTTCACTAATGACTCATCATCTGGAGCTATGGTTCCCTAAATCTGGTGGGTTTCACATTCTTGTATGTTAAGTTATCTAAGGTCCTTAAATATATAGGCTCAGCAGGGGTAGTTGTGGTAGGAACCCATATAGTCTTATTCATATTATTATTACAATTGTTCTCTAAAGGTATGACTATGTAGTCACTATTACACTCTAAAGCCATTTAAAACACCCTGAATGAGTAGGTTTTGACCTACGTTATTTTTTTCTGTATTAACATACATAACATTAGTACTCAAGCTTTGGAATCTGAGAGATGTGGATACATCCTGACCTGATTTATACTTAATGTCTGTGTGATCAGAGGAAAATGACTGAACCTCCCAGTACACTCAGTTTTTCAAATTTGTAAAATGGGGATTAAAATATCTATGTCATATGGTTGTTGTAAAATTTAAAGAAGAAATATGTGTAAAACACACATTTGTGTCATGCTTGGTACATGGTAAGAACATAGTCAACGATGACTGTTATTGTTGTGGAAATCAAAATATGGGAGGGTCCCAAACTTTTTGACATTAAAATAAATCCCCGAAGGAGGCATTGTTATTGATTTCTTAAACTTCACACTGTGCAATCAATCCTTATGTATCCTTTTCTTATATCTGCAGGGTAAAGCTAATGTGTTTAACTCATCTGTGCTAATGATTTAATTTGTTTCTCCTCCCAAGTAACCTTTGCATTGTAACAGGGAGACTCTCAGCACCTTAATCAAAATAAGTGACTTAAGTAAGAATTGCAGGAACCTGGCAGGGCAGAGAACAAGAGGCCTCTGGGCAGGGCTCCCTTTCTCAGGGACTTTTACATCATTCTGCACAGAAAGCCGCTTACCCTGCCTATGGGTAAGGCTGACCTTGTTCTATGGAAGAATAAATCTGTTCAAAATCAATACCAGCTCCTGTTGTTTTCAAGTTTTATTCCCTGCCTTGAGGGTGCAGACACACAGTAGGCACTCATTAAATGTTTGTTGAATGCGTAGATTGAAGATGAAAGTGGAGGGGAAGGGTAATTGAGAGGCTTATCTCAAGAGGTCAAGAAAATGTCTAAGTAAAGATCATTAGAGTTCAGAGACAAAGCATGCTTTCCTTTCATTTTCTCTCATTTTCTCAGTCCTGCTGCATTTTTAGTTGACATTTGCTTTTTCTTAGCCTATGACAAAGAACTTAATAACTCCACTTAACCTCTTTCATCCAGAGTAAAAAGTAAGGAAGCTTATCAATTACCATTGTTAATTAATATAGTGCCCACTGTCTGCTAATATACTTGCCCATGAAGTTATAAAATACTGTATAGTGGTATAAAAAGAATTCAATATATGGGCACTAGATAAAGCTTTCAGATGCTAATATTATCTAATTCTAATTTTTTTTTTATATTAAAACTCTAGAGCAGCAGTTCTCAACCTGTGGGTTGTGACTCTCAGGAACTGTATTAAAGGGCCATAGCATTAGGAAGGTTGAGAACCACTGCTCTAGAGTACCTGAAAATTTGACTTAACCAGGAAAATGCAAAGATACACAAAATTCTACATACAGTTTTCAGGTGGTCATGAATTTTTTGAAACCTCCTAGAGAACCATAGGTCTCAGCTTAATAACTTTTGATCAAGGAGAATCCCTTCATATGATAAAAAAAAATGAACTGAAGCCCAGAGAAGCTAAAGTCTCAAATCCAAGGTCATATATGGTATGTGAAAGTCCTGGACTAGAACCCGTGGCTGAAATCTTGCCTTTTATTAGCCCAAGTTCTCAATAGATTCAAGTGAAGCTAAACATCTTATTAAGCTAAAAGCAATTTCTAGTTCAGGTAAAGTTCTATGAGGGAAGATAAGACAACGTCCTCCTCATCAGTCAGTATAAAGCAACCCAAAATAGACCAACAGTTCCTTCTGTTAATAAGCTATTTCTCTAGTCTTTGGAAAGCCCTGGATTTCTTCACGGCAAAGGATGCTTTAAAATTCAATTTTGTCATCAATTCTGCCCTCAAGTAGGCTCCAGTTCACCTCCTATTCACCATTAGAAGAGTTTGCATTTTTACCTTCAGAGGGTGGAGGGGAGTTCCCCCACCCCAGACTTCCCTACGCTGGTTTTAAGTGTATTTTAGATACATATACTCAGATAATATCAAAATTCTTTTGCCTTTTCTCTGCCCATAGGCTTCTCAATTAGGTAGCACTTTTATTCTTCCAAAAACTTTAGAATCATCCTGCCTATCAGGAAATCCTATGGCTTTACATTCAAAATACAGCAAACTTCTGTAAGTTCACCATCCAGGGACCTATAACAAACTGATCAAGTTATAGAGGTGGTCAAAACAAGGCACCAGGCCTACTGTACTGATACATACGTGTGGTACATGTCCAGTCTATAGGAGGTAGTCAGCTATGAACATTCTGCTGTAGATCTAATACTTGGCCACCTTTGGGATAGCTCCTCATCTCACTAGCCTTGTAGCCCAAGCCTCGCAGGAAAAGGCCTGGCTGCTTCTACCTTCCCTGTCTTGTGGTGGTTTTCAACATAGTAGCCTTTATTTATCTATTTATTTTTGTTCCTTTCAATTTTTTTTTTATTTCAAATGAATACGAGGGTAAAAGTTTTTAAATTACATTCTTCTTCCTTCCAAGGTAAAGTTCCAGTTGTAAAAGGACCCTCACCCAGGGGGCATGGTATACACCCATGCATCGTGCACATTAGGTGAGAGGCTGCCAAATGCCCCCTCCTTCTGCCAGTCCACCTCCCACCTCCACTGTCTCTCCTTCCCCTGTCCCCGTACTAGACTGTATTTGTTTTTCATTGTTCATATGAGCATGTACTTTTTTATATACTGGTTTCATATTGGATATTAATTTTTTCATTCTTGTGGTACTTTACTAAGAAGAATATATTTCTTCTGTTTAACTCATCTAGGTAAACATGAAAGATATAATGTCTCTCTTTTTTAAAAGCCAGATAATATTCCATGATATATGGAATACTATATATATGGATATATTCCATATACCATGTTTCCCCCCAAAATAAGATATTATCTTATAGTTATTTTTTCTCAAGAAAACACACTAGGCTTATTTTCAGGGGATGTCTCCCTCTCCATGCCGAAACGCATGGTGTGGCTATGCAGAGTATCTGCAGTGTATCTATGCCCATCACTAGGTCTTATTATTGGGGTAGGGCTTATATTTAACAAATGAATAGAAATCCTGCTAGGGCTTATTTTTGGGGTAGGTCTTATTTTGGAGGAAACATAGTATATGCATATATAACATATATATATATCACAGTTTGTTGATCCATTCATGGGTTAATGGACATTTGGGTTGCTTCCATGACTTGGCAATTATGAATTGAACTGCAACAAACATTCTGGTGCAAATGTCTTTGCGCTAAAATGATTTTTGTTCTTCTGGGTATATACCTGTAATGGAATTACAGGATCAAATGGAAGGTCAACTTTTAGATCCTTGAGGATCCTCCATACTTCTTTCCATAAAGGTTGTATTAGTTCGCAATCCCACCAGGGGTGTAGAAGTTTTCCCTTTTCTCCACATCCACATCAGAACAGTACCCTTTAAAATGTAAATCAGGTCTTATCACTCACTACTCCTCTGTTCAAACCCTTCTGATTGCAAGAAACCAATGGTCATAACAGGGCCCACAAGGCTTCAGTGATGGGCCTTATTCTGCCTGTTAAGAAATAAGTCTTTATAATAATAGTTGTCCACCAAAGGATCAGGATCTCTTACAAAATTCTGACTGCCCATCTGCTCATGTCTTCAAGTCTTTTCAAAAAACATCTGTCAGGAATGTTGTAAAAGAGGTTCTCATGCAAGGTGAATTTGAAGACACTAAAAATTCTCAAATTAAAGAGAATAATATGTTTCTTTTTAAAAAAAGAAAAAAAACCCTAGTAGAGTAGAGATGTTTAGAACTTGGAGGTTGTCTTGTTTCCTATTTCTGAGTTCTGGAGTTTACAGAACTCTGTATCAGGGAATGTGTCCTGTTTGTACTTTAGTGATTACCTATGTTCTGCTGTGATTTGGAGTCTCCAAAAGTCTCTAAGACATGGAAAAGTCTCCTTTGGTGCTTGTGGAGGTGAGTTAGTGTATCTGTCTGCGATTAGACTGTGTCTAATACATACCAGTCTGAAGGCTGACTTGGAGCAGTAGAGACGGAAAATGTGAGTGGAAAGTTCTCCAGAGTCCATCTATAAATTCAACTCACTTAGTCAGTTCAAGAAACATTTATGGAGCTCAGTTTCTGCCAAGTATTGGCAAGCCATGGTGGCTGCCAGGGTACGCGCTGTAAACCCTGACTCTCATGCCTTCCTGACCCTCATGCCCACACTGCAAATGTGCCACAGGGCAGTGTTTGCTAATCATAGCCATGCCGGGGTTGCACCATCAGTTCTTGCACTAGAAGAAGAAAGGGTTTGTATTTTACTAACTTTTTATGTCCTCTGTTGCCTTTAATCAACTGTCAGTAGAATAGTAGAAGCATTTTCTGCACCTGGAGGTGTTCAGTAAACAGCTGATGAAAGGAAGGAGAGAGGGACAAATCAAGGTCTCTTGGTTATTATCTAATGCTTTGATCTGAATTATAGGAGGGAAAAATCACTATCTTCTTCACATGTTCTAGTCAAAAGGATGCTACGGCAAACTCTGGGAATGCAGGCATGGAAACAAGTAGTAAGAAAAAGGAAAGTAAGTAAAAACAACAACAACAACAACAACAACAAACTCGAAAAAACTAAAATCCCTGGCAAACAGCCCAAGCATGATTAGACCATTAGAGGGAACACTCCCTGCTGGGGTCACCCCTCCACCTGTCTCCTTTTAGAAAACACTGTCTGTACGGGTTTGCAAGCCGAGGAGGCTTTGGGAACTACAAGGAAGGAAGAAGAATACGGTTAATAGGACTATAGTTATCTCTTCTTTTTCTTTTTATTTTTTTTAAGGTTCTATTCCTGTGGGGCTCTGTAATGTCTTTGTCCTTATTTAATGCAATGCGGTGAGTGTGGGGTAAAGTCCCACTTGTGCCATGATAATCCCTCAGCAGCTTGCAGCCCTGAAGGATGGAGGATGGAAAGGAAGTCTAAGGAACGTTCTGCGGTATTGACAGAGACAACAATTGCAACAACAAAACCCATGAGACTCTCCCAAAGAGTGCAGAAGGAAGGGAAAGGGGGCGGATTCAGAAGGATTAGAGGAAGGCAGGAAACCTAGGGCTTGGCATTTCTCATTACAAACTGAATCACCAGGCACTGGGCAGAGAAAGCTCGCCCCTCACACTGCACAGCTCCACTGCTGAGGAGAAACTAGTATTTCCCTTTCCCTTGTGTTTCTTTATCTGTCACTTAAGAATATGGGGAAAATACGATTATTGAGATTAGAGAATTTTTTTTCTCACATATTTATTATCCTTTTCTGCCTGAATCATCTCTACATTCAAAAAGTAAACTTAGGGGAAGGCTGGCATCAAGAAAACAACAGTCAAACTGCTGAGGGTTGTTAAATGTTTAATCCCTTAACATTTTTCTCCCCCTTCTCTATTTATTGTGTATTTTCAAAGCCCTAAAGTAAAGGAATTGTCTAAACTCCATTCCTTGGCAGCCTTTCAAAAAGCTTCATCTTGCAGCATGACGAGGAGAAAATCAGGAGTGAGTTTTTAGAAAATTTTTCTAGGAGTCAGGAATGATATCAGAAACTAAACATTTAGTATTGAGGTGAGACATTCAAGTAATTAAAATGATGGTTCAGTGATTAGAGCATAAACAGGTCTCTGTTCATAAATCCCAGGCTCTTCATTTCTGTAGTCCTGTCCCAGCCCCCATGGCAGGAGATGGTTAATGATCTGAGCTTGGGACATAGATCCATGCTCCTCCGGTGTAGCAGGTTTTTTGAATCTGTCTCCTTCCCCTGCCCCAGTGAATTTTCACCTGTGCCCCAATTTAACAGGAGTTACTACTCATCATTGAATGATTTAAGACTTATGTTCTATAGGAAGGACGGGTCTAGGAGGGGCCTGTGTGTTGCCCACAGTGACTGCTCCCGTCTTATAATTGCTCTCAATCTTTCTTCTGAGCCTCCAAACGTCCACAGGAAGGCTGCAAGCAGGTATAAATTCTCTTTGAGTCTGAAGCCAGGGTTTATATTCTCACACTAGTCCACACTCCCTTCTCAGCAATTTGTTTAAAACTGTATCCTATTTTTTCTTCCCAGGGCATGTAGCAGGGGTCCTCAAACTTTTTAAACAGGGGGCCAATTCATTGTCCCTCAGACCATTGGAGGGCTGGACTGCGGGCCCCAGGACTAGTCGGCTGCTAAGCAGGACAGGCAACGTAGGCAAAAACACTGGGCAGGCTGGATAAATGCCCTAGGCGGGCTGCATGTGGCCTGCGGGCCGTAGTTCGAGGACGCCTGGCAGTGTCCAGCAGTATCTACTCCAGGTAAGCATGAGTTTGTATCATACCTCTCCTTGAAAGATTCTCTCTTTTCTTACATTTGGGTTAGTTGGTTGCTCTGCAATCTCAATGCTCTGATGGAATCAAGATGATTCTCAATTTGCAGACTGCCTGGTGTTCTGTTTTGTTTTACTGTTGTTAGATGGGGTTATTGATCATTTTAGCTTGCTACATCCTAGGTGTAAGACAGAAGTCAACTGATGTGTTTATTGAACTTGGTTTCAATAGCTATATTCTAAAGAAATGATTTCAAATTGTAGTTCAGACAGAGAGAGATTGGGTTGTCCTGGAATCCAGGGTAAAGTAACTAGAAACATCTAAACCAGAAGATGAAAGACCTAAGGAGAGAATTCTCTTCTTAGGGTAGCAATTTGGGAAAAGATTAGACTTGGCTCATAATGAGTGGAGACCTCAAGGAAAACAGGTTTCTGCTCAATGTAAGGGGAAAACTTTCTACTTAAGAGAACTATTAAGGCTGGTGGAGCTTTTTTGAGGTCACTATTTCTCCATCTAACAGTGGACACGGCAGAGTTGAATTTGCATTAAATTTTTTTCTGGATATTTAAAAAATGGCTTTAGCATTGAGTAGAATTTTGTAACAGATGACCTTTGACATACTTGCAACCCATCATTATGAAGAATAGATTCTTCTGAGTCTCTCTTTAAGTTTGTTCTCAGTTGTAGAGTAAGAACCCACTGACTTTCAGGTTCTTTTCATGTGATTAAGTGAAGTGTGATTTTTAAGACAAAAATGGTATAGTATAGTTTTGAGTACTTAGCTATTAAATAGGGTTTGCTATGGTTTGGACCTGTGCCCCCAAATTCATGTGTAGGAAGCCTAATCCCCAGTATAACAGTGTAAAGAAATAAGACCTTTAAGAGGTGATTGTGTCTTGAGAACTCTGACCGCAGAAATGGATTATTGCAGAAGTAAGTGAGTTATCCTGAGAGTAGGTTCTGGATTAAAAGCTGAGTTTGATCACTTTCCCTTTTCTCTCTCTCTGGCACTCTTTTGCCTTTTAGCTTTCTTGCATGGGAGGGCAAAGCAAGAACCCAGTTACCAGAGCAACTCTGTGATCTTGGACTTCTCAGTCCCCAGAACCATGGGCCAAATACATTTTGTTCAATATAAATTCCTTAGTCTGTGATATTTTGTTATAGCAACATAAAACAAAGCAAGACAGGGTTCTTTTTTGAGGTGATACAAATGAGTATCACAAATTACTGATAGTGAATAGTTAGTGTTACAAGTATTTTCTGGTTGAACTGGAATCTTTATCAAAATGCACAGAAGTAAACATTAAAGGTAAAGGCAAAGTAATAATGAATTATCCCAGCAAAAGCAACAAAGATACATGCAAGAGTAACATTAATAGTTTTCTTTAAGCCCTAATTAAGGGACCCAAAAAGGATAAAATTTTATCATTTTGAGGAAAAGGAAGCATGGCTATTAGCTGAATTGAGTCATGTGTGAATACGCACATAATGGTTTATGTCTATATATGAATGCATCTATTCATAATGAAACATGGCCAGGACACAGAGAAGAAGGGAAGCAGGCTTTATTCGGCAATGGTACAATAAATCAACAGTTACCACATAACCAATCAGAATCTAGAAAATTCAGTTAGGGAAAAGGAGGCCATTTGGAGACAGGCCTCCATGGATAGAGCTCCAGGGGTGGCAGTGCAGGAGGCAGGGGAACATCTCTGGTCTTCTCAGTGCCGGTGTTATGTACCAACTCTCTCCCTGCAAAGAATGAAGATGATTTGCTGACATCTCTGGGTCTTCTATATGGAAACAATGGAATAAGAAGCATAAATGGATTTTGAGATGCTATATCAGTTTTTTGCCTCAGAAGTATTCTATATTACAAGATGAAATAATAAAATACCCTTTCTTTAAAACATCATCAAAGGAATGCTTTCAACAGATCAATATTGTACATGAAAAGGGATATGTGGCATGATTATGAAGTAAAGTAAGTGACACTTAGCTCTGTCCCCTCTCATTTCCCATTTAGGCACCTTTCCCTCTTTGTGGATGTGGTTTCCTCTTGCACTCCTCTCCACTGTAACCCTCCTTGTCTGTGGAAAGAGCCAGCCCTAAGTTCTTTTGTGCCTTCTGGCAACTCAATGTTTATCATTTGGGAATAATGTTGAGCTCAGAAACAAATATCGATTTGGCTGATATATTAGAGCTATGAGAAGGGTGAGTGACAGACCTTCCAGTGCAAAAGATAGGACCTTTCCTAAGAATAAGATCAATTATTCTTAAAACCATGTACTTTAAAATTTCTCATGCTACAGTTTGTTTCAAGGCCTAAAAATCAGCATGTGGTTAGGTATTAAGCACATGACTGGGCCCTTGTTTCTCCTGGGTTTCTTTCCTGCATTTTTAGTATTTCTCTGCTCTTCACTGTTCTCCTAGAAGGATCAGTTCCCCAGAGGGTCCCCAGAAATAAATCTGGGGAAAGAAATTTATTTATTAGTTTGCTAATTTTAGTTCCAAGGGATAGAGTTTTTGATAGGAAAAGAATTTGAAATTACTAATCAAAATCGAGTGACTACCATGTAGGTAAATTATCGGTAGATTATGTTTCTTATTTTTAAAAGTTTTCTGAAAATAAGAGTTGATCCTTATGCTTACGTTTTTAAGAAAGAATGATTTTTCTAAATTACTTTAAAACAACCTTGCTTTGGATTTTATTTTTATCAATGATTTATTTCACAAACATTTTTGTAATTCCCTACTATATGCCAGGTACTGTGCTAAGTTCTGGGGCACATAGGAAAAGAGTAAATCTCCATCTATTTCCTCATTTAGGCTTCACTGTGCTGAGTACTGTGGAGATACAATGTTAGCTTAAGATGTGACTCTTCCTTTCAAGAGGATGGACAGATCAGGAGAAGACAGAGCACATATTAAGGCACATTAAAGGAGAATTGGCCAAGCGCTGGCAATTATATAACATCTTAGATGTCTAGGAGATAGAGAAGGAGGCCATGTTAAATCTTCCAGGATAAAAAGAATATAGATAAGAAGAGAGGAAGGGGGAAGGCTATTCCAGTGCAGATGATGGGGCAGCAGCTATAACAACATATTTCTACTGATGCTATGAACACAGACACGGAAGAAAATGAAGAAATTTACTGAGTGCCTGTTATGTGATCAGCACAAATCCAAAAGATACAGGGTATACGTACAAGACTAGCCTAAGATACAGTCATTATCAAAGACCACTTTGATAATACATAAGAATAATATACATGAGACAATTAAATGATTATGTAATAGCAAGTGATTATCTGCTAAATAGTGTGGCTAATTCTAATGTGCTGTGTGAATTACTCAGAGAAAAGCCACGGAGGCAGGAGAAATCATGAATGCCCTCATAGAAAAGGTGAGACCTGAACAAGCACAGGAGCCTTGGATGGGGGGGGGGGAGACATGGAGAAATGGCATTTTGCATAAAGGCAAGAGTGTGGAAGATCTGTCATTGAGGAACAGTGTAAAATGACTGTGGGCCATTAGGTTGAGAACAGCCTACAGATGGTTTCATATGCCAGAAAAAGGTCTGATGACACCAGAAAGATAAGACCTCTGAAAAGTATTTATTGGTGTGATTAAATAGTCTGCAAGAGAAATTTTATTCTTTTTATTTATTTGACATATCATAAGGAAAATAACCTCTAGGAAGAGAAATTTTAGAATAATGCCCTCCCATAAGAAGGACCACTAGAGAACCAGGAAGACTCAAGAGGTTGAGTCATCAAGGCCACTGAGTTGTAGGAAATAGGGTAGAATGATGGGCAGAAGAGAACTATTTGTGGCCTAAAAGGAGAGCAGTAGAAGTTCTGGGTTGTCACAAGGTTCATCTTAATCAGGGCCACTTTCATCATTAACCATGTGAGTTGGACATTGCTGGCCTGAGCTAAGATCAATTCATATCTTTTCTTTTGGAAATTCCAGTAAATAGACTCCTTTGCTAACTAGTAAGCTTCAGCCAATGGAAGGCACAGGCAAGGAACTAGCAGCAGGGAAATCAGAGTGTGTCTCTTTTTCAGCTTTCCATCAGAGGAAGGAAACCGGGCTTTTCCACCAGTCCCACTGCCATCTTTGGGCTTCCAGCTCCTGTGAGGAGAATCCCACTATAGTTCTATATCCTGCGAGATGGCTCTGGCTTCTTCTGGGTTTTGGAAGCCCTGCTTTCTCTCTGTGTCCCCCTTGCCTTTGTGTGACAACATCATCTTGTGTGGCTGATCTCTGAGTTAATGTCATCCCGTGTTTGTCTTAAGTTTTTTTTTTCTTTTTTTTAACCCTGTGATCAGTTGATAGCTTCTTAGCTTTTGTTTTGTTTTTTTTAATCACCAGTGTAATCATGTCTTGGATGAAATTCCTGAAGTTTAAAATGCATAGAGATTTTTCTATTTTTTGGACTCTGATATGCTATGTAATCATGCACAAATAATGTAAAAAAAATTATGAGTTAGGTTTTTATATTTTTAAAACAGAAGATATGAACTAGTTGAATTTTTTGTACTTTCACAAATAACTTGATAAATTCAGACTATAATATATATTGAACACTCTATTCTACAAGTTTATCATTTTGTAATTTATTTATCTGTGTAAAACCTCCCCATATGGTATGTGACACTTTTTTGAATATTTGCTAAATTTGTGTTCTAAAGAATCATCCATTGCTTATAGAACTTAAACAGTGGGGACAGACCCAATCTAAGTCAGCCTTTTTAAGGATCAACATGATAATCTGCTTTGATGGAGGGTAAGGAAGGGGTCGAAGGATGATTTCTCCAGGGAAAATTCAAAAAAGAGGACAACAAATGGAAATGCCTTTAACCCCAGAGACTAAACATTTGAAGCAAAAAGGTCAATAAGCACAGAAAAAGAGAGGCGAGGTATCCTTTTGCTTAGCATTTGCTAACGCCCACAGTGCCACATCCTTCATTTGAATTTCCATCTCTTTACTGACCAAGACTACCCCTGTTGCCATATGAGTATCTACTTGCATCCAAGACAGTCAATTTAAAATTCTTGTAATTATCTAAGGATTAGCAGTGGAGTAGGCCTTGTTGATTCCCATTTAAATGCTCAATTTTAGAGCCATAATTGAAAAGATTTCCATAATTTGTGGTAGTTGTATTTAGTAAAAGGAATGGAGGTAATTACTATGGCTTTCTTCTTTTGTTGGGTCCTTATAATCCACATTTGGCAGGGGTATGAGATTCTCTCTGACTTTATGCATCTTGGACAAGATTTTGTGCGTACGATACAACTACAGAGGAGGATGAATGTATCCTGTTACTTATTTACTCTTCGGGAATTTTTAGTCATCACTACTCTCTATACCAGTGACTCTCAAACTTCCTAATGCCGCATCCTTTTAACACAGTTCCTGTGGGTCGCGACCCACAGGTTGAGAACCACTACTCTATACTATAGGACAGAACGATTTTCCTGTGAATGACAAATTAGTGAAAGTTAAGGTTTGCTCAAAATTAACCAGTCTCTCTCTCTCTCTATATATATATGTATATTTGGTCTGTGAATAAATTATAAAATAGCTGATGACTGAATCAGCTAAATCATCAATATGGTGTCTCTTAAATGGTTGATCTTGTAAAGAGTTATGGTATGTACAATTACAAAGACACAACTTTTCCTTTCCTTGGTTAAAATCAGAGACATTTGACTTTCACATAGAAAACAAAATGAGATAAATTCCTCAATATCTATTGGATGTTAATACACGCATTGATGTTCAAACACGTCTGCATGTGTATCTATCTGCATAGACATGTTTTGTACAAATGGCCTCAAGCAGTCTGAGTTAAGTCAATGAAAAATTAATATAGTTTAACACATAGATCAACCCTGATGTGAACAACATTCTATGCTTATTTGGAGATGCAAAGAAAAAAGAATCATGTATTTCTACTGTTTTCACTAAATTTGCAGATCACTTGGGAATAGAATAGTAACAGAAAGGAAGTCTTTTAAAAAAATTTTTTACAACAGTTTTGGAAGTAAATCATTGAATTTTAAACAGAATTTAAAAAATAGAGGCAACATTTAGTAATTGCTTATGGTTTTGTAAGTTAATGGCACTAGAATCATGAAGTCTGAACTGTCTTCTTGGCCCTGATACTATGGAATACTATTAACATGCCTTTTGTCTGTGTATCTTTAAAATGTAGGAGTTGAATTAGGGTGGTGAATCTCCTGGCATGTCCATGTACTAAAATCCTGCAGAATTGGTCTGCTAATTTTTACTAACTATGTACATTCTCTTTTAATTCAAATGGTAGAAGTTGGAGCTGGACAGGACATGTGACACAGGACAAAGCAGACTGTGATGCCTTGTGAGTAAAAGGCACGGTCCAGTGTGCAGCCCAAGATAGAATCTGTGTTTACTGGAACATGTGACTTCTTTCCCTTTCAGTATCTCAAATTAGATGCTTATGGTGGCAAGCAGCTTGATATAAATAGCTAAAGAGTGACCAATAAATAGTATAAAACAGTTGAAGATCTATTTCATTTTATTTTTTCCAAGCTTGGTTTTTAAAATTCCTGTTTGCTTCCTCATCCTTTCAAGCATGTTTTCACAAATCCTAAAATTCCACCAGCATAAAATGTCCGATAACCCCTGTCCTAGAAGATTGTAAGGTCTCTTTCACTTTTTAAATTTGATGACACTATAAACATATATTAACCACAGATAAAATATTTCTGCAGGATGTCCCAAAAGTTGCCATACATTGGGAAATTGCAGCTATATGTGTATCTTTATTCACAAAATATTCATTAAAAAATTTAGCAAAGATGTTGCCAATATAGAGAGAATATTTTGTAAGCTTTTTGTAAAATTTTATAATTGAATAGCTATTAACAGAAGTATAAAACTGAAGGAGGAGCAAGAACGTGGAGAGAGACCTCCTTTGATAACACATTTTCAGGAACTGCTGAAAGCTGGGGATGGAATAGAAACACTTATACAAAATCCTTAGGCACCCAAGATTGAAGAACAAATCCTCTGCAGAAGGAATTTGAAAATTATAGTGACCTGAAAGTAAGGTTATAACAGCAAAACTGAAATTTAGCTCAACTACTTATTTGATCAACTTAAGCTCCTAAATTAATTGCCAGACCAAAGGTGAAACATGCTATTTCAGCAAAAGTAATATTTACCTTAGTTTTCACTGTTTTTCTGCACATAATGTCAAGCATTCAATCAAGAGTATGGCACACATATAAAACCAAGAAAAAAGGGGAGTCTTTACCAAAAGATGAGGCAATGTAGAGTGCCAGTCTCAGAGATGATCCAGATGTTCGAACTATCAGAGAGACGCTCAACATGCTATGATTAATATGTGAAAGAATGTAGAGGGAAAACTAAACGCACAAATAAGGACCATCAGAATATAAATGGAAACTAGAAGAGTAAAATGCAAATGCTAGACTAATGTACTTGATATTGAACATAGGATTTTTTTCGACAATTTTTTTTACCAGACAAAATAGAGCACAAAAATGAAATTTGAATATTGGAATAAATACATTAAAATATAACAAAGGAAAAAAATAAAGCAAAAACAAAGCATTGGAGAATCGTGGGGCACTATCACCTAATCTAACATACATGTAATTGGACTCAAAAAAGGAGAAGGGAGTGTCAAAGGAACAGAAGAAATATTTGAAGATATAATGGCTGAGAATTGATGCATCACCACTCCAAAAAACAAAACAAACAGGGTTTCATAATTATTATATCCAAATGAATGAAAACCAAGCTTAAAGACATTGAAGGTGGCCAGAGAAAAAGAGACATTAAATAGTTTATTATAATAAATATAAGAATTATAGCCAATTTCTCATCATAAACTGTGCTAGCCTGCAGTCAAGGGAGTGAAATATTTAAAGACCTACAAAAACAAAAAAACTCTTACCCCCACCAAAAACCCTGTCAACCTAGAATTCTATCAGTATTTACTCAAGGGAAAGGAAAATTATATTCACAACAAAGACTATACATCTGTAGCACCTTTATCTATGATCGCCAAAACTACAAGCAACTCAACATTTATCAATTATGAATGGATAAAGAAACTATGCTGCAGCCATATATAATTTTTATCAAGATTAGTAGTGAATTACATGTACTTTCAACCTCATAGATTAATCTCAAAAGTAGTATGCTGAGTAAAGAAGCCAGAACCAAAAGGTATCTATTATAGAACTCCATCTATAGGATAGTTTTAGAATAAGAAATTCATAAGGACAGACCAATGGTTGCCAAGATCTGGGGTTAAAATAAGATTATCTATGAAAGACCAAGAAGAAGTTTTTTTTGGTGATGACACATTCTTACATCTTGAGTTTTATGGAGGTGTGAATACCATATACATTTGTGAACCCCATTTGACATCTAAATGGGTAGATTTTATTGTATTAAATTATGCCTTAATACATTTAACTTTAATATTACGTATCATGGGCAACTATTATAAAAATGGTCATCAAAAGAAAAATTAGTACAATTACAGTATATGTAAATAGTTCCACAGCTAATTTGGATAATATCCAATAAAAGCTATTGAATTGAATTGGAAAACCTGGGGTAAAAAGAATAGAATTCTGGGACTCTGTCCAGGTACATTGTTAATGATGGTCACAGCCTTGGTAATTTTTTTTTAAGATTAAATGATTGAAAGCTGAAATTTTTTTTCTGAGGGCTTATGGTTAGGGTAGTTAAATTGAATATACATGCTTGCTTTTATTTTTTCTCAAAACCCTACTTAAAGGAGAGTAGTTAGATTTTGTTTTATATTTTCATTTGTTCATTTAAAACATTAAAAGGGAGAAACTCACCAGGACCAAGAAAAATTATTGTGAGCTGTAATAACATACTGGAAAGCAAATGGCAAATCACAGCAGAGAACAGGCATCAGGGAGTAGACACCTAAGAGAATGGGGCAGAGACCTTAGGAGAAGAATCCAGAAAGGTTCAGGGGGCAGGAGTACCTCTGACAGTGGTAATCAAGATTGAAATAACACCAGAAGGATTGGTGGGAAGTCTGTCTGAGAAGTAGTTTGGCTTTCAAATCTTCTCTCTGGTTCCTCACAGATGAACAAGTCATTTTCTCCAACACAGCAGAAGATTGAACTTTATTCCTTAGAGAGATTGAACAAGAGGATTGCAGATGATTAGGGATGACATACTGAAAATAGTGCATACATATGCAGCTTCTAGATGCAAGCAGCCAGGACTTAGGCACTTTAGAGAAAAGAAATGCTCACCTTGCTCAGCAGCAATAGTAACTTTGGGTTTGGATGCTCACAAGATGTACAGGCTATTCCCTAGGTTATGAATGAAATGGGTTCTGTAGGTTTGTTCTTAAGTTCAATTAGTATGTAAGTTGAAATAGGTGCATTTGCCTATTACCCGTAATAGGCTCTGTTTGTAAGTGTGAGTCATACCTCAGTCAGATGTCTGTAATTTGGGGAGTGCCTTAAGAGGCTGCCCACAACTTTAAGAAAGTATACAGAAAGAGGCAGTGATATAGCACAATAGCAACAGCCTAGGCATGGCCTCGTGACTCTCTGGCATGGCTTCAAAATTTCCCAGCCTCTGCAGTCTTGGGAAATGCATGATCACAAAGACAAACGTGTGTGAGACCAGAACATCTCATCCCAGGACAACCATCAGTTCTTGGGTGTCCTCATCTGTCATAGTGAAGCGACTCAGTGAGCAGTAGCTCTTTCAGGCACTTTCTCTGGTTCATCTGCATCTCATCACTCATTACTCCGTATGGTCCCGACATTGAAGTTCTTGTGCTTGGTTTGATGTGTGACCTCAACTGAATTCTCCACTTATCTTCAGTACAGCATATTGATAAATCCCTTGAGTTAATTTGACAATGGGGAGTCTATCTAAGGTTAACCCCTCAGTCATCCCTGAGGCTAAAGAAAAGGTTATATGCCAGTATTGGGAGACAATCCTTCAAGGCTCTCTTATGCTTTTTCGTGACTTGTCAGCAAAGACACTGATTAGTTGTTGGTCCAGATTAGCATTTCAAGGATTTTTAAGGAAAATCTTTTGACAATATAGCATGTCCCCACCTTAAGCAAAAGGTAGACATTCTTATTATCCAAGATAATGAAGATAGGAGCCTCCGAAGCAAAAGACAGAGGGTATCTTACTTACTACCCATTGCAAAAGATTTTGTATTCTCTAAGATGAGGGCCCTATCCTTTAACTCCACCCATATTGTGTAGAAGCATCCATTCAATATGACCTCAGCAATATTGAAATCCTCATTCAGTTTAGTTCCACAACCTCAGAAACCATGAACTGTGATCCTTTTGTAACTACCAGTGGTAATATGCAGGCTCATTAAGCCAAATATTCACTCTCCTACATTCTGTAATATTCATTCTTCTGCTTTTCTCCTCTGATTCTTCCTGTCCATCTTGGCATCTTGTCTTTGAGCTTCTGGGATGTGTGTCCAATTTTAAACAGATTTCCTCCCACCCCACTCAATTCAAGCTCTTTGCTTAACATAATTATTAACAGTTGTTCCCCCAAAGACTCTACTTCCCCTTCAGTATTCTTAAGATCTGGAGATGGTCTGAGAATTATGTAGCTACTTCCAGATTATAATTTTTCTATAACTATGCAATAATTCTTCCTTTTCTGTGATGTGTGCCACCTAGCTACAGCATTGATTGTCTGACATACCCTTTGTCATTCGAAAGACCCCTCATTTCTGCCATTGAGAGTTTTGTCTGGGTCCAAGTTTTCCTTTCATCTTATCCCTGATAGTATCTATGGCAACTCCAATACTGAGTTGCTCATGTAAACTCACTGGATAACCTGACCTTGCCCATTTGAGGACCTCCATCCATGCTCTAAGTCAGTAGGCACATCTGGGGTCCCATCTTTTATTACTCCTGAAAAATGCAACACATTTGGGAGCATTGGAATGTGCAATATCACAATTTCAGAGACATAATTTCCAGGTTGTTCCTCTTATATTTCTACTGCAAGATTCACAGACTTCATTGAGATTATTCTTCCCACCCTTTATTTTTTTTGGTTTTATTATTATTTCATGGTTTTACCTCTTTTCTTCTTTCAGAATATCCTGTGATGCCTTGAATCATTCTTTGGACAGAATCTTCAGTGGCCTCTAAGCTATCAGACAGAAGCTCTTTCCCCCTTTTGCCTTATGGCGCGTGCTACTGTTACTGCATGTCACAGCTTTTATGTGTTCCCTGTCTCTTCTATAGCAGTGTAAGCACCACAGGGCTGACGGTTATGCCCAATTTGGTTTTCCTTGCATATATTCCCAGCACCTGGAACAGTTAAGGGTCAATATTCAGGACTCAAAGAATACTTCATAAACAAATCAATACAGCTGATTATAGAATGAATGAACTTGGTTATTCCAATAATTACTGGTCTGTAGGCTGAAGTGCCAGAGTGAGGTCAATGTGACTCAAAGACCTTTTCCTATGGGAAGTGGGTGATCCTCAGAATTATTAAGAGAAAGTGATCAGCTCTGAATTCAATATATCAATCAAAAGTATGTGATTGTGTCTCCTTGGCTTGCTCCTTGAGAAAATTGAAGCAGTTAATTGAAGGTAAGTGACATGATGAATTTCACCTATCTGCCAGCTACAGAGTACAGATTAGAAACTTCAGTCTAGCTGTGAATTTATTGCCTAGAGCCTTTAGCTATATTATTGAACCTGAAAATGAAATGTTTTTTCTTCCCAATGGCATAGTACTCCTAACTTGGAAAAAGTAAACAAAAAGCTCAAGATACCTTTAAAAAAAATAGCATGTAAATCCTCAAATTTTGACCTCATATATATATTCTTTATCAGTATAGCTTTGGGCAAGTCTTTAGGTGAGTCTCTTAGCTCTCTTGACATTGGTTGCCTAAACTGTAAATAAAGATACACTTTTAACATGGATCATAAATACCAAAAGTTGTACAACATGAGAAAAGATTTGTAACCTGAAAACAAGCTGTACGAATAAGAATTCTTTTTGTGTATTTAGCATACAGTTAGCATTGCACAGGAGGGGGAAGATGATGTGTCACTGAAACTCACTCGAATTACTTTGACAATACAGGAGAATAAACATGTTGACCTCTGCTGTCACAGTTTTTCTCTGTATAGATGTGTATGAGATTTCAGATGTGGATTCCAAAAGGTGTATCCAGGGAAGTAAAAGTGTTTCTCTTTCAGGATTTATACATTTTCTTCTATGCTATTATTATCTGTTTGTGTTGAATGTGTCTATTTTCTCTTTCTAATTTTGTTCTAGTGAAACGTATAAGTATGTTTTTGAAATACAAAACAGTGATAAAATGCAAACATACTGTTATAACTTTCTTACTCCTTTTCCCTGTATGTATATGACTAACCCTTTAAAGATTTAAAAACATTTAAACATTTTAAGCCTACAGATGATGAGATATGATCAATTGTAAAGACGGTGTTCAGAAGAAGGAATTACAATTTGAGGATGAGGAATTACAGTTTAAGGGCTAGTAAGGGAAGGTTGAAATGTGGACTCATGCCAAATCTAGGATGAACTGTGATGTAGACACTGAGCAGTAAAACTGGGTCTCAGTAATTTTGTAAAAGTTGGGCCACACGATTGTTCCACTTCTTTTTAATTTTACAATGTCTATAAAGATACTATCTTTGTAATAATATGGTGGGGAGGAGAGAAGAAAGGATATTCTTTTGAGTGAAACAACAAAAGGAAAAAATAAAAAAATAGGATGGTGGATTATACTTTCCATATTGGGGCAGATCCGGGTAAACTAAGGCATTCTGTGCCAGCAGGGCAGACTCCAACTTTTGTAATAAGGTGGTCAATTGTGCATCTACATTCTCCCATTCTTCTTTATTACAGAGCCTCTGTTATGCTCAGGATGACCTTATACCCAGTTAAAACACCTGCATCAGACTTTGTTGAGGCCAGAGATAGCCAGATGTCCTGGTGCAGCTAATAAAATATGAAGAGTTGCTAGGTTAGGCTTTTCAGGAAACTTGTGAAAGAGGAGAGTCAGCAGGTATGCATTTTTATCAATTTAGTCTGTGTTGTTTTCCCCTTCGCTTTTTTGACAGAAACAATACATCAGTGTCTGAAATGAGATAACCGTATTGACATCATGAGGTCAGAGGTAGACAACAAAGATGATGTTGCAAAACCCAGAAGGTACCTCGGATGAAGGTACCATACTTAACTATTTTACCAACCTAGACTGCTTATCTCCATATGAGACAAATAAAACACTAAGTTTGAAGCCACTGTAATAGGGTTTTGTGTTGGTGGCAACTAACAGTAATATTAACTAGAACGCATAGTTTACATCACTTAATGATAGTAAAATGAAGCCTAGATATACTGCTTATAATCATAGCTGATCTGTGAACAATGTCATTGGCATTTTGATAGCGATTGCATTGAGTCTGTATATTGCTTTGAACGTTTTAACAATATTGATTCTTTGAATTCATCTTTTCAATTTTAGTGTTCTCTTCAATTCCTTTCATCAGTGTTTTATAGTTTTTATTGTAGAGATCTCTCACTTAACTTGGTTAAGTTTATTCCTAGGCAATTTATTTTATTTGTATCTATTGTAAATAGGATTCACTTTCTTGGTTTTTCATATCATTTGCTGTTTGCATATAGAAACACTACTGATTTTTGTATATTAGTTTTATATCCTGCAACTTTACTAAATGTGTTTATCAGTTCTAATAGTATTATGGTGAAGTATTTAGGTTTTTCTAAATATAACATTTCATCCAGAAACAAGGGTAATTTGACTTCCTTTCCAATTTAGCATCCTCCATTTTTTTCCTCTTGTTTAATTGTTCTAGCTAGGACTTCCAGTTAAGTTGAATAACAGTGGTGAAAGTGGGCGTCCTTGTTTTGTTTCAGGTCTTAAAAGAAAAAAATTCAGTTTTATCCCCATTTAGTATGGTAGAATACAAATACGAGTCTTATACGTGTATGTGGATTTTATTTTGTTAACGTACATTCCCTCTTTTTCGTTTTTAATTATTATAGGTACATAATAGTTACATATCTTTATAGGACACATGTGATGCTTTGATACAGGTATGCAATGTGACCAATCAAATCAGGGTAAACAGGGCAATGTATGCTATTTATCATTTCTTTGTATTAGGACTTTCTGAAGTCCATTGTTCCAGTTATTTTATATACCCTAACTTACTGTTGATTGCAGTCACTTTGTTGTGCTATCAAATATTATTCATTCTGTATATCTGACTGTATTTTTGCACCCATTAACCATTGTCCCTTTAAGCCCCACTCTCCACTACCTTTTCCAGCCTTTGGTAACCATCATTCTGCTCTCTGTCTTCATGAGATCAATTATTTTTAATATTACCTCCCATGTGAGTGAGAACCTGTGAGATTTGTCTTTCTGGGTATGTTTCTTACATACACCTTGTTTTGAAAGTTTTCATCACAAAGAAATATTGAATTTTATCAAATGCTTTTTCAGCATCAAATGAAATTATCAGATGACTTTTGTTCTTTATTCTGTTGGTTGATGTGCATATGTTGAACCAACTTTGCATCGCTGGGGTGAATCCTACTGAACTTGGTCAATGATCCTTTTAATGTATTGTTGAATTCAATTTGCTAGTATTTTATTGAGAATGTTTGCATTTATGTTCATCAAAGATTATTGGCCTGCAGTTTTCTTTTTTCCTTGGGTCTGTCTGATGTTAGCATCAGGGAAGCACTGGTGTCATAGAATGAGTTTGGGAATACTCTATACTTGTTGATTTTGGGGGAATAGTTTGAATAGGATTGGTGTTAGTTCTTCTTTAAATGTTTGTTAGAATTCATCAGTGATGCCATGATGTTCTCTGCTTTCCTTTGATGGGAGGCCTTTTATTATGTTTCTGATCTCGTTACTTGTTATTAGTCTATTCAGGTCTTGGATTTCTTCAAGGTTCAGTCTTGGTAGGTTGTAGCTTCATTCTATTGTGGTCAGAAAAAAAATACTTGATATAAATCCAATTTGTTTTGAACTTTTAAGATTTTTTTGTGACTTAACGTATGGTCCTTGAGACTGGTGCATGTGCTGAGGAGAAGAATGTATGTAAACAAGAATGAAATCCTGTCACTTATAAAAACGTGGATAGAACTGGAAGGAATTATGTTAAGTGAAATAAGCCAGGTGCAGAAAGGTAAATTTTGCACATTCTCATTCACATGTGGGAGGTATAAACAGTTTAAAATGTTGAACTCATGGAGATAGGGAGTAGAATATTGGATAGCACAGGCTAGAAAATGTAGCAGGAACAGGGAAAAGTGGAGATGGCTAATGGGAGCAAAAATACAGCTAGAAAGATTAAATAAGATGTATTTAATAGCACAACAAGATGGCTATGGACAATAAGAACTTATTAGATATTTAAATATAGCTAAAAGGTCTGGACACAGTGGCTCATACCTGTAATCCTAGCCCTCTGGGAGGCTGAGATAGGAGGATTACTTGAGTTCAGAAGTTTGAGACCAGCCTGAGTAAAAGCGTGACCCTGTCTTTATTAAAAACAGAAAAACTGGTTTGGAGGGATCACTTCTGAGGTTTACCCTATAGGGGTACAGGTGAATCTTTCTAAGAGTAGAATGTGAACGTTTTAAAGCAATAACTGAGAAAATGACATGAAGGCTGTGTTGACCAGTTTGATGGAAGTGTTTCGGATTGCATGTGAAAACCCCACACTGTACCCCAGAAGTGCATTGATGTACATAGTTACCATTCAATAAAAAAAAAAAAAAAAAAACAGAAAAACTAGCTACGTGCTATGGCAGGTGACAGTAGTCTCAGCTACTTGGGAAGCTGAAGCAAGAGGTCTCTTGAACCTAAAAGTTTGAGGTTGCTTTGAGGTATAATTACACCATGGCACCCAACCCAGGGTGACAGAGTGAAACTCTGCCTCAAACATAAAATAAAATAAAATAACTAAAAATATGGAATGTTTCTAACACAAATGATAAACACTTGAGGTGATAAATATCCTAGTTACCCTGATCTGATCATTACATTGTTTACTTGTATTAAAACATCACATGTATCCCATAAACACTTAACACCTACTAGGCACCCATAATAATTACAAATAAAAATTCTTTTTTTTAATACAAAGGAGAAAAGGCATCCCAGGTTTTATGGCCGAGAGAAAGGGAAGACTTGGATTCGTCTGTCCTGTATAGAACAGAAATAAAATTATATACACTCTTCCTCTTCCCTCTCCTTCTTCTTCCTCCTCCTTCTTCTTCTCCATAAATGGAATGGACTGTCATGACACACTGGCCTCAAATAGACAGACAAATGTAGACTGGGTGCCTCAATAGAAATGAGTATAATTGAAATTTATAACTTTGCTAGCAAGTCTTAAAAGCATCTGATTAAACCTGGACTTAAAATTATGCATAACAGCTCATCAGAAGCCTAAAACTTACCACTTTAGCAAATGATTTTATAGCATAGATTCAGTATAAACAAGTCGTTATCTGAGTATCTGTGATAACCCTGTGACCCCACAATCAGTGGATTTCCTATGTGAGCATCCTTGAGATCCCTGTTGCATGCCCTTTTGTGTATTAGGTATCCAGGAATCTGAACAAAGAAAGAATTGCATTAGCTTTTGGTTACACAATGAATTATTTGAAGACTTGGGAAAAGATTCAAGGACTTCTAAAACCAAAGCTCTTTGCCTCTTTTGTTAGTTGGCACTCTGCTTCTAATATTTAATGAGAATTAAAAGCTCCCACAGGAAACAAACCGGAAGATATTAACATTTGTCTTTGTCTGGATAATATCTTAAGATATCAGTACCAGATACTTTTTTCCTTTTCTTTTATTCAAGTAGATATTACTGACTCAGGGTAAGATTATAGCAGGAAGAAAAGTAGGAAGACATTCAGTTTTTATTTTCAAAAGCTGAAGACACTGAAGGGACTTAACACTTCTAGATGTGGATAAAATATTTTGGCAAGAGGAAGGTGCCCATAGCTCCGTGGGTAGGGTGCTGGTCACATACACTGGGCTGGTGGGTTCAAATCCAGCCCCAGCCTGCTAAACAACAATGAAAACTGCAACAAAAAATAGCTGGGTGTTGTGGCGGGCACCTGTAGTCCCAGCTACTTGAGAGTCCCAGCCCAAGAGTTGGAGGTTGCTGTGAGCTGTGACGCCACATAACTCTACTGAAGGCAATTTAGTGAGACTCTGTCTCAAAAAAATAAATAAATAAATAAAAATAAAAATTTGGCAAGAAACGAGAGAATAATTTTTACGAAAATGGGGGTTCTCTTTGGGAATGTGGGGTGAGTACTATGATGGGAACAGGAAGACCTGTGGTCCCAGGGCGATAGAGCAATGTCTCTTGATTCCTGAGCACAGTCAGAGAAGGAAAGTTTCATTTCTGCAAGGTTCACCTAGGAAGAAGAGCCTTGGAAAGGTCCCACCAAGCTGCTGAGCCAGGACAAGTCACACAGACTGGAATGTGCCAGTCTCCGCAGCAATGTCTGTGAACTACTGGCAAGGAACCTGATCAGTGTGGCTGTCCTTCCAGGGAACATTGACAATGTGAGTTTCTAAAGCTGCAGCACAACCTGGGAAGGAAGGATGATGTACATTATCTCTTAACATCTTGACAGGATGAAGGTTCAAAATAGAAAATTTAACTTACTCAGAGAACAATAGTTATATAACTTAAAAACTTACGATGCACAGGCTGTGTACACATTCCTAAAGTTTGAGACTCTTTACATGGTCTGAGATAATTTTTAAGTTTAAAATTAATTATGATTGTCAAAGGATATAGGCACATGCCTATTGATTGTACCGTGATTTGTTAAAGCCAAGAACTGAAGTTAGCCCAAATGTTCATCCATAAGTAACTGGTTCTATTAACTAGGAGCCATTCACTCAAGGGAGTACGATGCACCTATCAAAATCATATACTATTTCATATTCATGGTATATTATTGAATCGAAAAAGCAAGAGGAAGAAAAGTATAGTTTGCCATTACTCAACATATATACATGCACACATGCCTCTATTTGCTTATAGTTACCAAAATGATATGAATGAGTAAACCAAAAGCTAAAGTTGTTCAAAGATTGCCTAGGGAGAAAGGGAGAAACAGGTTAATGTGAACAGGACTAAAACTGTGCTTCTCTGAATGTGTCTCTTTTTTGTTGGTTTGACTTTTAGAATTATCTAATTTCACATGATTTAAAAGTATGATTAAATTTTTAAGCCATATTTGAAAATATAAAGTAAAACAAACAAACCTACTCATGTATCCAGTTGGAAAACTGCAGAGAAAAACCAATCAAGGGATTTCAAAACTTTATAATTTTTCAAAAATTATTTCAATAGAATTAGGGGGGGACAAAAACTGAATTCTGTTACATATATGTATTACATAATGGTGAATTCTGGGCTTTTGGTGTACCCTTTCATCTGAATATGTTTTCTTTTCTTTTCTTTCTTTTTTTTTTTTTTTTTGAGACAGAGTCTCACTATGTCACCCTCGGTAGAGTGCTGTGGCATCACAGCTCACAACAACCTCAAACTCTTGGGCTTAAATGATTCTCTTGCCTCAACATCCCAAGTAGCTGGGACTACAGGTGCCCACCAAAATGCTTGGGTATGTCTTTTTTGGTTGTTATTGTTGCAGTTATCGTTGTTTAGCAGGCCCAGGCTGGGTTCGAACCCGCCTGTCTTGGTATATGTGGCTGGCGCCCTAACTGCTGAGCTGCAGGCGCTAGCCAATCATCATCTGAATATTTTACATTGTACCCAGGAGGTATTTTTTCATCCCTAAATTACATAATTTGACTATATTTTCTAGTGTGATATTTCATAAGAATATAGGGAAACTAGGAAAAAATCAAAGTCTTTTCAGTAATCATATGTTGGTGATAGTAATACTTGGTAGACAAGAATGTTGTCTAGGTATTCTGGATTAAATCAAATACATGTTTGTGCTGACAGGTGGATTTCATTAAACCAAATACATGTTTGTGCTGACAGCGGTTAATATATACCTCCTTATTATACCTGGGGGATATATAACCAAGGTTGTATATTCCCCTGGATGTAGATCCCCCAGTATAATAAGGAACAAAGTTAATTTTTTGAGAACTTGTAAATAATGGAAATTAGACCAGCATTAATTTTGTCTTTCCTTTATAATCTCTACATCAGGTTACTACAATTCCTGATGTGCATTTTAGAATTATCATAGCCAATAAGCTAATAAAGAATTATGGAATTAAAATATCACTATTTTATAACCCCCAATTGAAAAAAAAAATAGACCTAATCAATTTGCTCTGGCTGCAATAGTTGTAACTCATAGAGGTAACTAAGTACAGTATAACTCTAGATGGAAATACACAACTATAACCTCTGCAAAAGTCTAGCTAAAAAAAAAAAAATCCCAAATCAGAATAAGTCTCTAATAACTATCAACTTCTCAGAAATACAGAGAGCAAAGTTATGTGTTAAATCACACTAAGAGGTTACAATTAGCAAAATTTAAATGGCAAGAAATTCTTGGTTTAAATCACCTAATTTCTTCAATGATGAATTAAAAAAAAAAAAATGAAGAGATAACCTATAGAAGGAAGGAAACTCCAGGGAAAAATCCAGCAAGTAAAATTTCCAGACCATATTTGAATGTGGATGAGAACAAACTGTTAAAAAAATAAATTAACCAGTTTATTGGAAGAAATTTTATAGTTGACAGTTGATTCATTTAAGCAAGAAATTGTTGACTTCTTTTTAGGTGGAATAATGTCATCGAGGTATTTCCAAATGCAAAAGTATCTTTACACAGTAAGCTATGTATTGAAATATTTATGAAAAAATGATGAAATGGTGGGGATTGGATTCGGCATAATCTGGTGTAGAGGGCCTGAGTAGTTAAAAAGTAATGATTTCTACATTGACGTTACTGAAGCTGGATGATGGCATTAATTTATAATTTATTCTCTTGCTTATATTTTTTAGATTTAATTACTGTGATATTAAAAGTTGCCATTCCTTAATTTGATATATTTTTTTCACCTACATTCTGGTATCTGTCTAGTCACCCAAATACACATACATACACACACACACACACGTATACACATGTGCACAAGCACACACACCTAGGCCAATATACCAAATATATCACTGATAAAGAACAGTAACTGGTAATGAATTTGGACACCTAAAAAGAATAAACTCTTTAGGAAGCATAATTGATGATTAATGAATCATTACTTAATTCACTTTTTTGTACTGCTACTTGTATAAGTTTAAAAAATAAATTTCTAAATTGTATTTTATACAAAAATAAACAAAACTAAATTGGTAAACACAAACAAAATGATAGATACATGAACATTTTAATTAATAACATTAAAATAAAAAAATGTAAAGAGGTTGACACCAATTATGTCTCAAAAGATTATACTACTAAAACTCAAGTTCTTGTTTCAAATTTGTTAGGCTACCAAGTACTCATAAACTGTTGTGTGCTTATGCATCTGTGAAAGTTTTATCTGTGCAGTACATTGTCGGGTGTATCTTACAAGAGTACATGTGAAACTTACTAAATGTAGAATATAAATGTCTTAACACAATAACTAAGAATGTCTTAACACAATAACTAAGAAAATGCCATGAAGGCTGTGTTAACCAGTTGGATGAAAATATTTCAAATTGCATATAAAACCAGCACATTGCACCCCATGATTGCATTAATGTACACAGCCATGATTTAATAAAAAAATAATCTGGGCCTTGTTTGTCATAGGATAGAATGCGTTTACTAAATGTCTTTCCGTTTCATTCTTCAGTTGTTTGTTATTCAAGTGGTTTTACCTGACACCAACCTGATAGTAAAGCCAAATGCAAATTAAAGCAATGGAATTGTAGGGCAATATTTCACATAGATTAAAATGAAAACAAAGCCAGGCACGGAGGCTCACACCTGTAATCTCAGCACTTGGGAGGCTGAGGCGGGTGGATTGCCTGAGCTCACAGGTTCCAGACCAGCCTGAGCCAGAGAGACACTTTGTCTCTAAAAATAGCCAGACATTGTGGCTGGCAGGCACCTGTAGTCCCAGCTTTTAGGGAGGCTGAGGCAAGAGAATCCCTTAAGCCCAAGAATTTGAGGTTGCTGTGAGCTGTGACACCATGGCACTGTACCGAGGGTGACAAGGTGAAACTCTGTCTCAAAATAATAATAATAAATAAATAAATAAAATGAAAATAAAAAATTAAGAAAATACATTCACAGGTATTATGTGGACCTTTAAGTGTCAGCTTCCCAGAGTACAGAACTCACAGTCCTGGGTTGAGAATCATGGATGGAGGATCCTGACTGAGAGTCCTAATAACACACTGTGGAAGTGGGAGGAGGCGGAAGGGGAGGCACAGGATTCCTGTCTCTGTTTTATTTATTTATTTATTTTTTTAATTAAATGATAGCTGTATACATTAATGCAAACATGGGGTATTGTGTAGTGTTTTCATATACATTTTGAAATACTTTCATCAAGCTGGTTTACATAAATTTCATGTCATTTGTTTTAAGTGTGGCCCTTGATGCAGTTTCTATACAACACATCCAAGCATGACTTTTCAATATAAATCACATGTTTGGTAAATATGGATAAAATGAAGGGATATTTGCACGAATGCCTCTCCTGGGACTTGAGGGTGATGATCGTGAGTAATGAAGGTTTATGGGAAGATACACTGAGTAATTACACGTACATAGAGTAGATCCATAATCCTGGAGTAATTATTAAAACCGCCCCTTTTATTCTCAAAGAGTCTTACTTTAGACAGTAAATAATATGACAACCATTTGCACAAGCGAACTACATAGGTAAGAAATGATCAGGATTTCCTTTTTGAAAGGTATGTATGGGGTGCACAGAGCTGTACAGGCTAGGTTCCTCTTCAAGAAAGGACGTGCTGTCGCGCTTTGAGGAATGTCGGTAACTGATGAACTCTAGCTCTCAGACTGTCAGATTCCATCTCAGGTTTTGAGATGCCCTGGGCCAGTGACTGAGCAAGGCACTGGGAGCAGAAGCCACAGTCTTCTCAGGATGGTCCTTGGTGATAACTCGGACAGATGGTGCTAAGCCCTCGCCCTTTTCACCCAGGGCAGGGCTCCCCTGACAGAACCCACCGCCCTGAGTCCCTCCCTGGGTTGCGTTTGTCAGACGTGTGTTAGAACCCGACAAGTCCTCCATTTCTAATCCTTTCTTCATGCAGGAATTTATTTTTCTTTTGTACATCCAACTCTATCTCAGACACTGTTTCCCAGACAACCCAACCCCACAATCTGTAACTCTTGCTTTTAAAAGTTATATTCATGTGTGGACTGGAAATTTAACAACATCAAAATGTTTTCAAGATTCCCAGTTTACATCCGAAGTCTAATTATTAAGTGAAGCTCTGTTGAATGTTCCCATGGGACAAGTTCCAGGGGCGTATGGCAGTAGACTAGCATAAAGGCTCACAGCACAGGGGACACCTTCTCAAAGAGAACACGCCAGGTGAACTTGCAAACTCTCTGCTGAGAGAAAACTATCCTTAAGGTCCACGTTGTTCCCGGGCAGATGCGGCCATGCTCTTTTTCTCTTTTTTCTCTCTGCTTTGCTGTAAGTGATAAAGGAAGCAGAGGCTTGAGCGGGGAATTTATGAGGGCAAATATAACCTTTGGTTTGATGCACAGTAAGCTGACAGTTAAAGGTGTATCATGCTAGATAAATGTCAAAAGCCAAAAAAAAGCCTTGATAATAAGCTGTACGGAGGCTAAAATCCAGAACCCTCAAGCGTGAAAGAAGGATTAATCTTTAAAAACAAATTTTAACCCTAATGGCAACTGCCCAATGTGACTTAGGATATTGTGATAAACTCAGAGTTGGAAGGATGGTGAGTGTGGGGGAAGAGAAGGTTAGTCCCCGCTAACTCAAGATAGAAAAGGCATCATTTGTATCAAGACTTTTGTATTCATCCAGATCTTTTAAAAATAGTAGTGTGGAGGCAAACAAAAAATACTTGTTGTGAACTGTGTCCCCCCCAAATTCTTATGTTAAAATCTTTTTTAATTTTCTTTGAGACAGAGTCTCACTCTGTTGCCAAGTAGAGTGTGGTGCTGTGGTGTCATAGTTCACAGCAACCTCAAACTCTTGGGCTTAAGAGATACTCTTGCCTCAGCTTCCCAAGTAGCTGGGACTACCCATGCCACCACACCTGGCTAATTTTTCAATTTTTATTAGAGATAAAGTCTCACTCTTGTTCAGGCTGGTTTCAAATTCCTGAACTCAAGCAATCCACCTGCCTCAGTCTCCCAGAGTGCTGGGATTATAGGCACGAACCACCGTACCTGGCCTATATGTTAAAATCTTAACACAAAATATCTCAAAATGTTCCTCAGTGTCTATCTCCAAATAGAATCTTTAAAAGGGGATCACTGGGGTAAGCCCTAATCTAATTTGACTGGTACTAAAAGTATAGAGTTGTAGCAGTTTAGTCTGTAACAAGCTATGAGAATCATCCGTATTCATCACTGCCTCGTTTATTACAGCAAAACCTATTAAAAATTTATAGTTAAAACTTAAATGCCTATTGTGCAGGATTAAGTTATGGGAGATCCTTATAATGATGTGATAAATGATAAAGCATATCTACATTTATGCACTATGTATTTTACATTGATAATGTCCATAATGAATGGGGTCAGAAGCCATGTGGAGGTCAATATACTAACTGCTCACTCCATGTCGGCTGTATCTCATTTTCCTGCTGTCTAACAGGTATCTTAATAGGTTCTTGAATGGATTCTCAAACTTCTTGACCTAGTTCAATCTCAATCCAGAATAATTAATTTCAATCTCATTTTTTTTTTTGAGACAGAGTCTCACTCTCTTGCCCTGGGTAGAGTGCTGTGGCATCATCATAGCTTTATTATATTACTATATTGTTTTATTTAGTATAACAGAAATTTTGAAATTAGCTTTGTAACTTTATTTTTTATTTATTTTATTTTAATTTTCATTTACTTATTTATTTTGCAAACAGAGTCTCACTCTGTACCCTAGGTAGAGTACCATGGCATCACAGCTCATAGCAACCTCAAACTCTTGGGCTCAAGTGATCCTCTTGCCTCAGCCTCCCAAGTAGCTGGTACTATAGGTACCTGCCACAATGCCTGGCTAATTTTTTTTTCTATTTTTAGTAGAGACAGAGTCTCACTTTTGCTCAGGCTGGTCTGGAACTCCTGAGCTCAGGTAATCCTCCTGCCTCAATCTCCCAGAGGGTTAGGATTACAGGCATGAGCCACCATGCCTGACCCAATCTCGTTTCTGACTCAAAGAATTCTGCCTCTTTTTTCAATGGCCAGGCTTAAGGTTCTGTGACCTTCAGTGAGAACAGGATGGGAATGGTTCCATTATTCCTCCTCCCTCTCTCCCTCTCCTTGAAGCTGAAAGTGGCCAGGGATCTATTCTGGGATTCCTCTAGTTCTGTAGCTCATGCAGTACCAGAAACAGGACCAGAAAGAGCTCTACAGGACAAAATCTAAGAGAAGAAAGTCCAGTGGAAACTGCAATTCTGGTGGAACTGAGGCACAGGAAGATAGAGGAGCATTCATGGGACAATGCCACAAGCTCAAACTGGAACTCCATCCTGTCCCCCACCCCTAGATTTTTCCCTTGGTCACTTTTCTCAGCACCTAACTTTGGAGATACTTGATTGGCTTTACTGCTCATGATTAAAATCCACGCAGAAAAATTCAACTGTGGATATAAACATTCCCCCCACACTAGCAAGGGATCATTTTCTCCAAATGCTTATTTTGATTTCTGCAGGGTACAGTGCTCAGCTTATTCTTTTCTTTGTTAAAATGAAATCTCTAAAGTAAAAACATTTTCTCTACTTGCAAATGCTAGTAAGGGGCTGCCAGTCAGCCTAAAAAGAATAATCTACTTATATTTCAGAGTCACAAAACTGTGCAAGAAGAATGGCTCTGGGGGTTGTGTTCATCCTCACAGAAAAAGAAAATAGGTTCAGAGTTCACTCGGGAGGTCCTCGGATTACTAATCTACCTGTAGTTCTGCAGGCCTGGAATGATCTAGAATTACTTTCTGCAATAGAAACAGCCTTCGTTTTCTTCTCGCACTACCTTGGTCAGTAAGTTTCAGCAGCTCCTACCTTTCTGGTAAGCTTTCTGCTTAGCCATCATTTCCCCTATTTTTCAGGTGTGAGGCTTTGAAACATAAATTATGACCTGTACCATGATAGCCAAAGCAAGGCACCAGGTGGAACAGAGCACGTTCCTGCTCGTCTCAATGTGTGTGTTTATGCAGGGAGGACCTGGATGAAGGGTGACAGTGGCGAGCATGGGAAGAGACTAGCGTCTTACTCCAGTTATTTTATTCCCTCTCTCAAAGGTTCTGGACGTTGGTTACATGTTAGCATCATCTAGGGACATTTTCAATGTACCAAAGCTCAGGCCACTCTCTCAACAGCCTAGTTAAATGACCTACAGGAGAGTTCAAGCTTTTGTATTTTTTAAACCTATTTCTGCATTATTCTTATGTGCAACCAGAATTGGGAATGCTTGGGAGCTGTAACAATCAAGTATGAGCGAGCGTGGACAGGAGTAAGTGTATTCTTCAAAGCAGCGTATTAATTAATACTGGGACCTGCATAAATACCTGTATAGCAAGCTGACAAATAAAACAGTCACTATATAGAATTAGACAGAGTATTCTATTTACTCTTCCACAAAATGGAACGTTGGATAATCCCTTTCTGAAAAGTGAGCTCCCTATTTTTTTTTTTCGAGACAGTTTTATTATGTTGCCCTCGGTAGAGTGCTGTTGTATCGCAGCTCACAGCAATTTCAAACTCTTGGGCTTAAGTGATTCTCTTGCTTCAGCCTCCCAAGTAGCTGGAATTACAGGCACCCACCACAAGGCCCAGCTATTTTTGTTTGTTGTAGTTGTCATTGTTTTTCGGCAGGCCCAGGCCAGGTTTGAACCCGCCAGCTCTGGTGCATGTGGCTGGCGCCCTAGCCACTGAGCTACAGGCACCAAGCTGCTCCCAATTTTTTTTTAAATCATTCTCAATTTTAAGTTATTCTTGGAAGCAGGATCTAGATTATTTAAAAGCACAGATCCTATCCTTAAACTTCTTGGAGTTAGACTCCCCCATATAATGTCTAAATATTTCAAAAGATTTCCCCCGAAAGGAGGTTGCAAGCAGAGTTTTTAAAGAAGTGAGAAACAGAGGTGGAATTGGCAGGTTGGGGAATTACATGTAAATGGAACATTGGGAAAAGGGAGAGTGGAGGGGCAGGAAGTGGGGAGAGAAGCAAATATGTTACTCAGCCAGGGCAAGAGATTTCCTTAAATGAAGTTAAACAGCTCATTTGCATTCATTGTGATAGGAAAGCACAGAGGAGGATAAAGAAGAAATTGTAGTCATCTACGACCCTACCACCTGGAAATAACCAACTTACCTATTTCTTGTACTTTTTGCCTATTTAGGAGAGTCAAAAATCTTTTATTTCGATTTGTTATTTTTTGGGGGAGGGGCACATGATGGATACTTTGCATATATTGAATAAACTCAGTGATGTTGACCTCAATTATATCAGACCATTGAGACCCATCTGGTGATTTTTCATCAACATTTAGCTGTTGCTTTCTTGCAGGATGGGCTTTGTATGTCTTTGTTAATAGTTTGGAGCAGAATAAAGCTTTTCTCACTTTCCTAGATCAAAGAGCAAAAGGCAGAGTTGCTCGGTTTTGTTTAAGCTGAAAAAATAGCAAGGAATTTTAAATGAGATAAAAGAAAGATGCTAAATCCATTGTACCAATCAGATTTGAATCCTTAGAGCAGCCAACTATGGGTGTGTGTGTGTGTGTGTGTGTGTGTGTATATGTATTTGTTGGTGGTCTTGGAAAAACAACTCTTTTTCTTCCAAAGGAAAAAGCTTATTAGCTTTTAGTTCACTATTAATCATAACCTCTAAGTTTCTAAGCAATTATTATTAGCTTGACCTAATCAAATTAATAAATTTTCTTCTTCTTAACAACTGGGAATTTCTGGATTTATTCGGGAATTCAAATTTATAATGAAAATATAAATTTATTGATTCATCCTTTGCTTCTGTTGTGTTGGTAATTTGAGATCCAGGGCAACCATTATATAAATCTGGATGCCTTCTGTTAACCTGAATGCCAGAGGCAAAGTTGCCACTATTTTGTCCCTCTCAGTCTATCTTCACACATCTGCAGTCATTCACGTTGCCTTTAGGTATAAGGGCACTCCACATGTCAATGAACCCCTCTCTCCCATGGGAAAAAGAAAGCACTCCTCAAGTTCTGTCTTCTGTCCTTCATGTCTTATTTCTGACGTGGGCACTGTTTCTCACCCTCAGCACTGTTGACATTTTGGTTGGATCATTCATGGCCATACAGGGCTGTCCAGTGCCTTGTAGGACATTCAGCAACATCTCTGGTCTCTACCAACTATTAATAGCTACCAACAGCACTCCTTAAGTTATAACAACCAAAAATGTCTCCAGACATTGCCAAAAATCCCCTAGGGAAGCAAAATTGACCCCATTTGAAAATGGCTAACACAATATTAGCACACAGGTTTTCTGCCCTAGCCCTCTCAGGTAATGTACTTATATTTGAGAGAGTGATTTGATTTCAGGTCCTTAACACTAGGCTAGCGATCCTGAGCACTGGAACCTTGGAACCACATTCTGCATCTTGGAACTACAGATATTCTAAAAACTATTAAAGTCCAGGCATATCTCTAGGAATTGGGTCTGGAATTGGGCCCAAGGAATTATTTAACTCCCCAGGGGACTTAAGGGGCAGAGAGCCAGAATTCTCCCTGAGTGTATGAGCGACGATGGAGAGTTGAACTTGTGCCGCTCACGTCCTTACATCCCATGATGAAAGCAGTCGCCCATTTTGAAAGCCTCCTCAAGTAACTTCACTGATCCAGCTAGACTTTCCCTGGTGTTTTTATAAAGGAAGATACTATGCCACTTATGGGAATAAACCTTGTGTTTTTGTTTTTTTCTGGCAACTAGCAAATGTCATAGTGAGTCAGTTTACATTAAAACATGTAATAGGTTCTTCTAAGGAATATTATTCTGACTTGGTAAAGGAAAACACTTTCTAGACTTCAAACTAAATGCTTTTAAAATATAACTTTTGATTACTTCTTTAATAGAGGAAAGAGACATATCTTAAACTTCAAATGACACTGGTGTGTGTGTTGAACGTGTGTGTGCGCGCCCACCGAGTGCTTCATAGGTAACAGCCGTCAATGATCAGCAAATGTGGACATCAAGCTATGGACTGTATTTTCTTCTGTGCAGTGTTCTTAAAGGGATTAAAATTTGGAAAAAGAAAACTAAATGAGTTAAGTGTATCTCTTGATCAACTCAGTGCCCCCCCACCATTTTGATCTACGGAGGCACCTAATTAATATAGTATGTCTCCTGGAATATTTGTCTTCAGCATATTTTTCTTCCTTTGCAAGTGATAATACACTTTCATTTGGAACACAAATCCTATTGCCTGCATTGCTGTAGATTATCACAGGGCCATGCCCTCATCTCCAGTCTCAGGAACGGTGTAGGACACAACACCACTGATTCTAACACAGAGTCCCTACAAAGACACGTGTGATGCTAGTTAGCCAGTTACAATCCTCCCCTGAAATTTTCTGTGTTGAAGGTTAAAAGGTAGCTCTCAACACCTCTTGGAACTTGAGCCAAAAATATATAAGCCTATGGCTGTCAGCAGCCATCCTTGCTGGTACACAGGGATTGCCCCTGTGAGTTTTGAGAGAATGAGGCCAGCAGTCATGGGATGTAAGTGTTTGTGACAGCAGTTTTTTAGACATTTTTCAGATGATAAGCTGCCCCAAGGATATGCTCCAATGAAGGGAAACTGCTTCCTTATAACTTTACGGATACCCCATGTATAACTAGTGTATCTGAATTTTAATCACAGGCATTGCCTATAATCATTTTTGTTTTATTGTTATTATGTCCATATGAAAGAATATAGTTCACACCAAAGCCTCCTAAAATAAAATGAAATTGTATTTTCATTGTGAACAGGGAAGTAGGGAATAGCAGTCTGTCTTCTCCTATGATTTTGAATAACCCTCTATGGTGTGTCTATTTAAGCCAAAGGAGACCAGATGTTTTGGTTATCACCCTAACAAAGAATGAATGGAGCCTGACTTGGTCATATCAGATTCGAAATAATTAGAATCCTCATGTTATAGGACATTAGCACTCAAACTGGAAGGTCAGGTTGTGCTTTGACTCTCAACCTTATGGGTGGTCAAGGAGGCAATGCACAGTGGGGCAGAGATCAGCTAAGGTGAATGGCAGGCAGAGGCTTGCAATGATTTGATTGGTTCTTTGCAGACTAGAGCAGATTCAAGTTCAACATTTCTACGACTGGTTGTCAGTTGTTTCTGTATTCCTCACAGAGCAAGTACTTACCTGGTTACAAATCAAATATACAACAATACAAGTGTCTATCCCACCCTTGTACAGAAGACAAATAAAATTCACACTGCAAACAGGAGATCATAGATAATGATGACCCAGGTCAGAGTCTTCATGGCACTATACTTTGAGAGCTTAAGACTATTGTGTCCTGGCTTAGGACACAAACCAGTCCACTTTTGGTCCCATTTGAGCCCTCTAGCCTCAGATGATTCTTCTCCACCCAGAGGACCACTGTCCCTGCCTGTACAATACATCTTAAAGGAAAGTTGTAGCTTTCTGTGCAACAGACCAACACCCTTCTCATGTGTATATTTAGATCTTGTGTAAGCTCCTCAATAATGGAAATCCCTCTTCTTTTGTATATGCCACACAATTCAGAATGAACGTTTTCACATAATAAGCACTGATTATTTGGCTTGTTCATTTAAGAAAATGTATGTCCTTACCGTGCCAGCAGTGAGGAAAAAAAAAAAGATCATGGAAAAGATGAATTTTTAAATGTAATCAACCATTAGCTCGCTCGTTTTAAGCCATAAGGCAGAATGAAGATTTTCAGTATTCTTGTTAAAAATTGTGTCAACAATCAGTTGTGTGCAAATAAAAGGAATGTTTCCTATAAGGAAGGAGAAAGTTCACAGTGGGCAATCAAACTTGTCAAAATTCACGGAAACGTAACAATGGTAAAGTGGGGCTGGTAAGTGTAAAGTTTTTGCGTTAATAGCCATTTCAAATGTCACTAAAACAAACGATTTGTGTATGATGGCACTCTCTCATAAGCAGGCACGTCATTAAGACCAGCATGACACCTTCCCAGCTGAGGGAAAAGCCATTTTACCACCTATTCTATAGGTTCATTCCAAATGATTTTCAACCTTTCAGGAAAATTGTTTTACATCAGAAAAAGAAAAGCCTGAAAACATTTCAATGAATCATTAGCAAGAGCGTTTTCCATTCAAAATCTCAGACACATCATTTATAAATAAAATATGCACACAGCCAATTTATAGACATGTAATTTTAATTCACTTGACTATAAAATGATTTTATCTTATGAACTTTGTTTTATATTGTGGTGTCTTTGAATTGTTGTCATAGTTAAACAGATTTTAATATCTTCTTCAAGGTTCAAAGAACATGGTATCCAAATTGGATAATCCTCTCTCCTTCACCCAAAGTGAACTGTATGGTAGAAATTTCATTCATATGTGTATTAGGCCCCACTTTGTCTTCTTTTCTTGAGCCAGTGGGATCGGCCTCCCAAAACTTAACTGAAGGTGTGTTTTCATGTAGGGGGACAGTACAGAATCATGGCATCAAACGTCTTCCAGATACGAGGTGCTCTCATGGGACAGTGATGTGGTAAAAAGGCCAGAAGAGATAGTTATCAGAAAAACAAAACAGGCAAAGAAGGGGAAGAAATTGCTCTGGAAGCCATCTTTCTCTTACACAAGCGTCTTGCTTCTCTAGAGCTCAGTGAAGTTGAGAGCAAGGCATTTTATTTCTCTCCCTACCTAGCTGGGAATACTGTGGAGCCCCCCCAAAGTCTGAAAAGAGAACTGATCAGTTGATGATATTAGCAAACATTTGACTTTCAGATCTCAGCACACGAATCCCCATCAGTCATCCTCACTGGACATTGTCATCACTATCGGTTCACTGTTGGTTCATTTTTTTTTTTTTTAATGTAAAAGGTTTTTGAATTTCTTACCAAACTAGGAAAATGTATAGATGAAATCCCAAACGACTTAATCAAATATAAGATTTTTATTTTGTTTTGTTTAATAAAAGCTAGTTTAATACAAAGCAGGGAATGCTGGGTGCACACTGCGTGTTTTGGTGCCCTGGACAGAGTATGTAGGTCTGTTTATAGATTCCAGGATGTCGGCCCAGGGAGCTCCTGCCAGGGACTAACCCTTGGCTCTGCCCTGCCCTAGAACAGGAGTTCACATCTGTAAGGTACAGTTTTCTCTTCTGTGAGATTAGGATAGCATTGGACTAGATCAGGGATAGAATACACATTAAAGGAGGTGATGTGGGCGGAGCAGTAAGCATTATTCCTGGTATATATGATATGACAATTAAGTTAGTGAACCCATCCTAGACAAAGTGTTACATGCCTCATTGCTGAATATCATTGTGGTCACCTTCAAAGTACTCCCCTTGGGAAGCTATGCAGTGAGGCCCCTGCCTTGTTCACCTTCCAAAGCAATTTTAGAACTCTTTTTCTAAAATGGTCATCAGAGCTATCATTGCACAAAAGTCTGAAAATTAAGTGTGTGAACTTGTCCTAGAGAAAGTGCTTTGAAGGATGGACTAGGCACTGGTACTGGTGAACAGCTTCCCGAGGGGAGTATTTGGAAGGTAACTGTAGTGATATTCAGACCTCATATCTGGAGGATTGCAGAAGTAGTTTTGTGACCATCATGCGCCTTTGCTTTACATATGCGTCTTTTCTCCCTGCTTCGTGGTTTACTTCTTGCCACTTGTAAACGTCCAGCCCTGACCACCCTGAGGCCTGTTCAAACTGGCATTTCATTCACTATTTGTAAAGGAAACTAAAAGAAGCCTGTAGAGACAATATTGAAAGGCTTGAAAATAAGTGGTGGTTAGTCTATTATAGAAGTTCTTGAACATTCTCCACATTTTTCCCCAGAAAATTCTGTAACTATAGTATCTATGTTTATAAATTAGTAATAGGTCCTATGTCAAATGACTGATGATGTAATATTTCGCCTGGTAATTTGAGCTGAATGCATGAGATGACCATATAGCTGACATAGTGTGACTAGACATTAATGTAACCCAAACTGAACTTGGACATCCCCACATGGATTGTCTTTCCTAGCATGACTGGGTTGGATGGAAGTGTGGCAGAGACCACCTAGCTGCCACCAAAAAGTCATGTCCCCTTCCACCATAGAGCATAGTTGTTGCTGGAAACTGCTAACTTCTTTCCCAGACTCCATTCACTGCTACGTGAAGCAAACACATTTCTACAAGTGGATGTGAGTGCAAGGAATGTGTATCAAAACATTTTTTCTAGGATGAGGCTGACAAAAAGCAAATGCCTTCTCTTCCCCTGTAAACTGGATCCAGAGGACTCTGAGGCTTAAGGGATGTCAAACTACACAATGGAAGAAATTGTGTCCCAAATCAACACGCAGACAGCGACCTATTGACCAGGAATGCCTGCAATGGGGCAATCTGTAGCAATTAATGAACCTTAATTGTGGTGAGCTACTAAGATTTTAGAGTTTTGTTACATCAGTTTAAGCTTTCATAACTAATAACGCAGTTAGCCTAATCATTCACTATTGTTTTAAATATCTTGCAGCCCTCCTGGATTTCTTACCTGTCCTCTTCTCCACTGGCAAATTTTCATCATTAACTCAAACTTAATTTTTTAGACATCTCCAAAAGCCGTTCAAAGTCAGTGTGTAGAAAGCTTAGGTGTAGAAGTTCTCGATGTTTCATTAGGTAAACACACAGATAATCTTGGCAAAATAAACTCCTCAATAAAGTGATGCGTTACCATAACAGCACTTCTACTGAAAGCCACGTAACATGGCTTCTTTGTATCATGCTTGAAAGGCTTATCATGCTGAACAGCACTACTGCTCCGAAGACCTGGTTTCTGATTCCAGCTCTGCTTAGCAGCTCTAAGCCTTGACACTCTCATAGTGAAATAGAGATAAAAGTATCTGCATTGATTATTGCCCAGCATGGTTGTAAGATTTATATGGGGTAATCCATGTACAATACTTGCAAATAGGAAAAGGTCATGGCATTTAAGAGCTTCTGTAGTTAGACTGCATAGCATTGGGCCAATATTCAGAGGAGACTGTGGATGGAACTTCTGAGACAGTAGCTTAAGGTCCTAGTGATTTAGCCCTGTGTTTGGTGCATACAGCTCACAGAACAGTAGCTACCATGATTGCCTTTTTGGCCTCATAGTGGGGGCAAGGCATCAATACCAGCTACTGATTCAGATTATAGACAGTGACCTAGACCCAAAATTAGCAAGAAAAATCCTAGCCATTGACCACACAGTAACTATAAGTAGGGAGCTCTATTAACTCAAACACACAGAGTGAATAAATTCTCCAGTAAGCTTATGCAGTGAGGACATGAAATAACAAAAGTTATGTCTACTTTGTTTCTACAGTGATTAAGAAAGTGCCATTGTGAGCTCAGGAATTTTGTTCCTGAATTTATACAAAAGATATTAACCATGAATCTTGAATTTCCTTTATGTTCCTTTGTGAAAACTAATGAAGTCATTTATGATTTGGTTGTGTATAAACTAGAGAAAATGACAACGCAATTGTAAACGAACCAATTCATTTGAACATTGTTTTGGTGTAGCAACACGTATTTCTGGCAAATGTAAATATGTCCCTTGCACCCTATGCAATTTTACTAATTGGCTGATTAATTGGGGTCACTGTCTTTAACAGTCACATTACAAGTACGGCTTAATTTCTTTCTTTAGAGCAAAAAATAGACCATTTAGGGAGAGAACTTGCAAAGGCTAAAGCAGGAGGAAATGTAAGAGGAATAAGTCAGTGGTTCTCGAAGTGTGGCCCTCAGAGCAGCAGGAGTGGCATCATCTGGAAACTTACTAGAAATGGAGAGTTTGAGACCTCACCTCAGACATATTCAATAAGAAATGCTATGGGTGGGTTTCAGGAATATGTGTTTAGCCCTGCAGGTGATTCGGATGCAAGCTAATGGATTGCAGGTGTGTGCAGAAGATGACTCCCGGGAGAGGAGAGAGCCAGGAGAGTTGTACAGGATGGGCGGAAGGGACAAATAAAGACATGGTGTTGTGGTTCGTGAAGCTATTTAAAGCCAAATCTTCTTCTAAAGAGCAAAGGAAAACAAAATTGATTCAAGCACGATGCAATTTGAAGGTGACAAGATGAAGTCTGCCTTTTGAAAAGATCATTCTGGTTATGGGATGAAGAGTGTATTAAAGGGGGCCACGGAGGGTATCGTATTTCACTTAGAAGTGTCATAGGTTTGCACGTTTATTTATACTACAATTTGGAAGTATGAAGAAACTATAGCTCCTTTATTTTATTTAAAACTGATCTGGTCTTCTTTGTGAAAATACACATGCATTTCTAACAGTAAAACCAGAACATCTGAACCAGTAATTAGTGATCATTTAACTATATTCTAAAAATCTGAGTTCTCAATTGACATTCTAATGTCTGACAATTCTTAAGTCTTAGAATGTTTTTGAATTCACATCTTTAAATAGAAAAAATAGCCATTTTTCTTCCTCACTGAAGTTTTGTATTTTTGTTGTTGTTGTTTCTTAAGACAGTCTCACTTTGCTGCCCTGGGTAGAGTGCTGTGCGTGGTGTGGCATTATCATAGCTAATGGCAACCTCAAAGTCTTTGGGCTCAAGCAATCCTCTTGCCTCAGCCTCCTGAGTAGTTGGGACTGCAGGGACCCACCACAATACCAGGCTATTTTTAGAGATAGGGTCTTGCTCTTGCTCAGACTGGTCTCAAACTCGTGAACTCAAACAATCCACCTGCCACAACCTCCTGGAGTACTATGATTACAGGCATGAGCCACCATGCCCAGCCATCACTGAATTATTTTAATGATCTTATTATATAATAGATATGAGAGGTCTGACAGTTAAATCTGCAAACTTGTTCTAGAAAAAGTGCCACTTACCTTATGGCTAAATATCACTATGATTGCCTTCTAAGTACTCCCTTTGGGAAGCTCTGCACTGGCGTCTGTACCTAGTCCACCCTTCTAAGCAATTTTGAAACTCTTTTTCTGGAGTAGGCAATAGAGCTGTTGTCTTATTACCTTTGATGTCCTGCATGTCACCAAGAAATCTTTCTTTCGATACTGACTTTATCTTTGGGTAAAGAAAAAAAGTCATTGGTGGTCAGGTGAGCAAGGAGGTTGTTCCCATACAGTTATTTGTTTACTGGGTAAAAACTCCCTCACAGACAGCGCCATGTGAACTCTGCTTTTGCTCGTCAGTGAGCTCCCATTTTTGCACACCTTTCTCATGCCATGATTTCCCGTAAAGATTTTCCTGTTTCTCTATCAACATTTCCTCCGTCTGCTCTGCTTCTCACCACCAGCCAATGATTCACACATAATTTGATGAATTTTTGGAATGTTTTTATCAGTCCTGCTCTTTATTGTCCATCCTGACTTCTCTTCATCAGTAAGGGTTTCTCTAATCTCAGAAAAATGTTTAATCCATTTGTATACTGCTGTTTTCTTCATAGCATTAACCGCATAAACTTGAACTGACATGTCCCTGATTTCACTTCATGGCATTAACCACATAAACTTGAACTGACATGTCCCTGATTACACTTCTTGCCAAGTTTAACAAGAAATTTAATGTTTGTTCATTGCTCCAATTCAAGCTCCATATCCTCACAACAGCACACAAAAACATACAACAGCAATAATGAATGTCATTCAGCAGGACACCACCACAGGTCAACATCAACAGAGCTGTCAGATACTGAGATACCAAAACCTTACTGAGCTGTTTGCACAGAGCTGCCACCGTAAGGGCACGGTGACAAGTTCAAAACTTAATTGTCAGATCTCGTAAGCATGTTTTGGATATTTAAATGCTAACGCTTTTATATTATTATTTGTAAAAAAAAAAAAAAAACCCAAACTATGATATTACGTCTTCTATGTTCCTATCACAGTAGACACATTCTGTCATGTTCGTATTAATGCTATTCTCTATTTTAGAGAAGTATAAGTGTTGATCTTCCTTTCACTTAATTTTTTTTTTTCTTTCACTTAATTTTTAACCTAAGTCTCATTTTTATTTCCAAAAAGCAAAAAGATGACAAATTGTGGGTGGGGAAGAGAAATATTTTTATGAAAGTCTTGAAATTTTTAAAAATAAATTCCAGGCTACACTGAATGGGAAGTAAAATATCCATATGGCAATGTTAGCAAACATCCTTACTGTTGCAATGCATGATGGTAAGATTTCCTAGATATATTCAAATTGTTCTTTGTAAAAATAGCTCTATTTAAATCTCTAAAACCACCTTTCGGTGAGCTGCCTCACATAATCAGATGAATAATATTGGAATGTGCAATTGTGGATTTGTCTAATATTTATATCATCCTGCTTGTTATCAGCAAGCTGAGAAAACAGCTGGAAGGAAAACATTTAGAGGATTCTCGATGCGATTGAATTGGTCTCTAGAGCAAGACAGGTTTTCTGTAAAATTATGAAGAGGGAAAGGTTTATATCTGGCTCCTCACTTCAAATTTTGGTTTTGCTGCTTCCTTTCCCATGACGCTCCTCCGAATTGTCCCTTGAGTGTGTGGAGACTCTTGTGCGTATCATCACAAGGCCCCTATTTGTATAACAATTTAACTTAAAAATGTATCCAGCAAGGAAGGGAGTGCTCAAAAAAGGAAAGAAAAAGTGATCAGAACATGTCAATGAGAACGCAGATGCCAACAGAACGTCTAGTGATCAAAACAGGAACAATTTGAGAAACAAAAGAAAATTGGATTATAACTCATAGTATAAAATACTTATTTATTGGTTCATGCTGACATAAATGGTTAATGAAATAAAAGTAGGAGAATAAAGAAATCTACAATACAGAATTCCATATAGTTCATGCAGATACTCCAGCAGCAAGGGTATGGAGCATCACTCCCGCTGCTTACATGTGAACAGCATATAGTGACTTCCCTCCAAAGAATGTAGTATGGACTTGGAGTAAATGAGTAACTTTACAGTGCAGGAATCTGACAAACACTTTCTCAACCACGTGATCAAGATCAACATCAACAATGCCAAGTCATTGGTCTGGCGAGGGGGCCCACACCTGTAATCCCTGAACTCGGGGAGGCCAAGGCAGGTGAATTGCCTGAGCTCATGGTTCGAGATCAGCCTGAGCCAGAGCGAGACTTCGTCTCTAAAAGTAGCCAGGCATTGTGGTAGGTACCTGTAGTCCCAGCTACTTGGGAAGCTGAGGCAAGAGAATTGCTTGAGCCCAAGAGTTTGAGGTTGCTGTGAGCTGTGATGCCATTGCACTCTACCAAGGGCAACAAAGTGAGACTGTCTCCAAATAAATTGATATGATTAGATGAAATAAAAAGTAGTCCTTTACCTCAGTGATCTTCTTTCTAAAAACCCATAAGCAGTTGTAGTTAGGATAAAAGGTCACTCAAATATCAACTGAGGAACATTCTATAAAATAGTCATCTAGTTCTCCTTAAAACTGTCAAGATGCTCAAAAACAGGGAAAGTCTGAGAAATTGTCACAGTCACAAGGGGCCCAAAGGACGCATGATGACCATATATAAGATATCTTCAATGAATCCTAGAACACACATAGTTCACTAAGAAAACTTAGAAAATCTGAATAAATATGGCTTTAGTTAACAAGTATCTATCAATATTGGTTCATTAATTGTAACAAATGTACCAAATACGTAAGATGTTGATAATGGAGAAACTGGGGGTGTGGTATACATAGTAAAGGAATGTACTATCTTTGGACTTTTCTTGTAATCCTAAAATTTCCTAAATTTTAAAGCATATTTTTAGAATGTCATTATAAGATTCAAGAGCCTATGTATAGAGGGAGATAGATGTTTATTTATAATCATTTAAAACTAACATTGGAAAACTTTTTCTAGAAAGGGTCAAATAGTAAATAATTTAGGCTTGTGAGCTACATAGACCCACATATCTGACACATCCCTGTCTTTTCTTGTTTAAACCTCTGTAGGTATGTAAACATGGCCTTCCTAGCTGAGGGCCATACAAAAATAAGTGGAGAGCAATGTAGAACAAAGGCTATAGTTGCACATCCCACTTTAAAATAATGCATAGAGAAGAGGTACTTACACATTTATTATCCCAGAGCACATGAAGATTTTTCTTAGTGTCTACTCACAATTTATTCTTGTTCAAGAATCATCCTTTCTTACTTATCTTTTTTTCTTGTTTCCTAAGACTATTTATTTGTATTGACATTTTGTCTTTTTATTCGATTCATAACACCCAACTAACTAATTTTTCTTATTTGTTGAATTTCAGCCACTGAAGTGCACATACCCTCTCTAACCTCCACACTGAAATTCCTACTCTTGGCCCACCTACAGTGACCTCCTTATTTCTCTTAATCTAACCCATTGTTCAAAGCAGATACTTTCCCAAAGTTTTGTTTCATTTCCATCTTTTTGTAGTTGTGACTGACAAGTAAAAATTATGTATATGTAAAGTATGTGATAAGGTATTTCAATATTCCTATTCATCGTGAAATGACTTCGAGAATCAAACTTATATATCAACTACCTTATTTTGTGGCAGGAACACTTGAGATCTACTCTTTAGCAAATTTTAAGTATATGACACCTTGCTGTTAACTGTAGTTCCTATTCAGTATAGTAGATCTTTAAAGCATATTCATTTTATAACTGAAGATTTATACCCTTTAGTCAACATCTACCCAATTTCTTCTACCCACTAGCTAGTAACTAACATTTTACTCTGCTTCTATGAGTTTGACTTTTTTAGGTTCCACATATAGGTGTAATCATGCAGTATTTGTCTTTCTGTGTGTGGCTTATTTCTTTTAGTGTATATAAGTGTGTATATGTAAATGTAAAACATATACACACACAAATAATTTTATATATGATGCCTCCAGTTTTGTTCTCCTGAATCAAGATCACTTTAGCTATTTAGCATCTTTTGTGGTCCCACATACATTTTAAGATTGTTTTTCTATATCTTTGAAAAATGCTATTGGAATTTTTGTAGGGATTCTATTGAATCTGTGGATTGCTCTGGATAGTATGGACATATTAACGATATTAATTCTTCTGCTCCTTGAATATAGAATGTCTTTCCATTTCTTTGTGTTGTCTTTCATTTCTTTCATCAATGTTTTATAGTTGTCAGTCTATATATATTTCACGTCTTTGCTTAAGTTTATTCCTAAGTGTTTTATTTTTAAAAGACTATTGTAAATGGTATTACTTTCTTAAATTCTTTTTCAGATAGTCTAGTGTTAGTGTATAGACATGGAATTGATTTTTGGATGTTGATTTTGTATTTTATATATTTACTGAATTGTTCTATTAATTCTTGTAGTTATTCTTCCTGTGAGGTCTTTAGGTTTTCTAAATCCATATGTGATAATTTCTTCTGCTAACAGAGGCAATTTAATTCTTTCTTTCTTGTTTGGATGCATTTTTTTCCTTGCCTAATTGCTCTGGCAATTAGGATTTTCAGTGCTATACTGAATAGAAATGAGAAGAGTGGGCATCTTTGTCTTATTACTGATATTAGAGAAAAAGCTTTAGCTTTTCACTTTTTAGTGTATCATTTGTAAGTTGTGAGTTTGTTATATATGGTCTTTATTATGTCAAGATACATATTTTATTGCGAGTTTATGTCATGAGGGCATGTTGAATTTTATCAAATGCTTTTTTCTGAATTTATTGAGATGATCACGATTGGTATCCTTCATTATGTTAATGTAGTAAATGTGTATCATAGTTATTGATTTGCATATGTGGAACCATCCTTGCATCTCAGGGATAATTTCCACTTGATCATGGTGCATGTCCTTTTAATATTCTGTCAAATTTATTTTGCTAGTACTTTTTCAAGGATTTGTATACATATGTGCATCAGGGATATTGCTCTGTAACTTTCTTATCTTATAGTGTTCTTGTTTGGCTTTTGTATAAGGGTAATGTTCACCTCATAAAATGAATTTGAAAGTGTTCTCTCCTCTTTAAATTTTTGGAAAAGTTTAAGAAAGACTGACATTAACTTTTATATAGTGTTGATAGAAATCATTGGGTAGCCACCTCATCCTGGACTTTCCTTTATTGGATAATTTTTAAATGGTTCAGTTCTTTTATTAGTTATGGCTTCTTAGATTTTTTTTTTATTTCCTTGTGATTCAGTCTTAGCAGGTTGCATGTGTGTATGTATGCATATAATCAAATTCAGAATAATAGCATAATGAAGATATTTTCATGTTACTAATTAGCATCTCTTTGTTTCAGATTATGTAACTTCCTTTAGCACTTTTGTATGTTAGGTCTACAGTTCATGAAGTCCCTTGAGTTGTCTGGGAAAATTTTTATCACTCTTTTATTTCTGATGGACAGGATTTTTGAATAAAGTATTTTTAGCTGACAATTTTTTCTTTCAGCTAAGAATTTTTTCTTCAGCTAATATTTCAATTTGAAATATTCAAATTTCACTTTGAATATTTATTTCATTCTCTCATGAACTAAAAGCTTTATGGTGAGAAATTCATTGATAGGTGCTTGGGACTCCTTTGTATGTGATCAATTCCTTTCCCTGTATTGCTCTCAAAATTTTCTCTTTATCTTTAATTTTTGGTAGTTTTATTATAATTTGTCTTGGTGCAATCTTATTTAAGTTGAACCTGTTTGGAAACCTTTATGCTGGTACCTGGATGTTCAGTTCTTATTTCTTTAAATAGGTTTTCTACCACCTCTCTCTCTCATTGCTTTCATAATTTTTAGTCCCCTTTATAGAGTCCCATGAATCCTGTAGCCTTTATTCATTTCTTTTCATTAATTTTTCCTTTTATTTCCCTCTGACTGGAAAACTTCAGAAGACAGTCTTTCTGTCTGTAGATTCTATTTCTGTTTGATTATGTCTGCTGTTGATACTATCTATTGCATTTTTCATTTTGTTAATTATATTCTTCAGCTCTAGAATTTGTTTCTTCTTTTATAATTTCTCTCTTTCTTGAACATCTAATTTTGTTTATGTATCATTTTCCTGAGCTCAAGCTATCTCTCTGTATTCTCTTGCAGCTTGCTGAGTTTTCTCACAACTCTGATTTTGAAATCTTTCCCATATGATTTGAAGATCTCTATTTCTTATTTCTTTGGCATTGGCTACTAGAAAATTATTTTACTTTTTTGGTAGTGTCATGTTTCTTTGATTTTTAATATTCATTCCTGTCAGAGCTGCATGAAGGAAACAGTCAGGACACAGATTGAGAGTACACGCTGCAAGAGGTGAGGCTCACAACTTTTGTAGTTACCATTTATTGAGGGGATACACAACAGGTGTAAAGAGTGCTAAGTAATGATGTGCAGGAGCTATGTGCTTAAGGACCACACAAAAAGGAAATTACATGCTCTTTCTCCACAACTCCCACAATGAAGTACCATAAAATGTTTAAGGTTTAACACCTCCTTACTATCAAGTGACCCATCTTATCTCATTCCAGAATAATGAGTTACTTGGGGGCTTGCCTCCAGGTTACAAGGTATCTCCAGGCTTGCCAGGAGAATATCTTGCTCTTGAATGGGTGACTGTCCCAGCAAGCATGATGTTCATTCCGCCACACGTTCCAGTATTGTGTTTCTGTATTCACATATGAAGAAACTATCACCTCCTCTTGTCTTTACTGACTAATATTGAGAGAGAAAAAGCTTTATCAATCAGTCTGGCTAGAGATTCTGAATCACTCTCTGATCTTTTATATGGATATACCCATTCCACACTCCACAAGAAGTTCCATTTTGGGTAGAATTCTAAGGAATGTATGCTTTCTCTCAATCTTGCAGAACGAAGCCAGCTTGGGAGCCTCCTATTTCTTTTCCCTGGGGCAGTGCCCTGGAATACTCAAATTTGTGTACCTTCTCCTAATCCCACAAATTTGGGTAAGTTGTCTGCATATGCTTTCAAGCCTCCTGCAGAGGCTTACTCTTAAAATCCACAGGGGCTTTTGTGGGGAGCTGGCCATGGTGTAGGGGTAAGTAGGAAGTGATAATGTTCATGGTTCATTAAGTGTGTCTGTGAGCTAGTTGGGAAGTACACAGGCAAACCATCTCAAATGGATCAGGAACAGACTTCCTAATTAAATCAATCAAGAATTTAGTAGGAATTTCGGCTCTTTATTGAGTTCTGAGCCCCAGATTCTATAAGTAAGTCACTGACTGACTTTTCTATTCCCAGCCATTCTCAATCACTGAGCCCCAGTGATCAATTCAATATTCTTAGTGGGGCAGGAAAGAAGTGAGTGTCTTAGGAAGTGTCCCACATGACAGGGGAAGCTGGGTCTCACTCAGTGTCTCTCACTTATTCTTACAGGAGAAATCACCAGACGAGAGTGTCTTTCTTAACACATAGCTGTGCCACCTTGAAGGAGGAGTGGCCAGTGTACGGTGCAACTGTTCTTTTTTATACTCTTTAATATGTCTATTCTCAGACTTTTTTCTCAAATAGTATGATAAAACTTCTTCACTACACTATTATATTCCCATTCATGGGTTGCTGTCAAAATTTATGACCTATAGATATATGACAGTGGTAGCCTATTCCATCATCTTGAACCTCTTGTTCATCATTATCAAATGCATCATTCCTGATTAATTTCAAATCTTTCACTATGAGGCAAAGTTAGCGATGCTATTATTACTCATTATGCCATAGATTCTTAGAACGGGCTTTGCTATAGCAAGATAAATGTTCTTGTTTTATAGTTGCCTCCTACTGTTCATTTGTAATGCTGTGTTATCCATTGAGCCACCTGTGAATACTTCCTACCAGGGACTCTATCAGGGATTGTTACTTTACATTGTTAACAGTGACCTCAAATGAAAGTCTTATCCAATGTATACAGAGAAATGTGAACAATTGTACATTTTATGGATATGGTGATTTTACTATTCATAATATTTTTAGTGGAAAGGTTGAACACATCTTTCATGTCTGTTTTTGAATTCTGTAGGCTATTTGGGTTAATGTCATTACATCTCTAGCTATAATCTTTCTATGTTCACTGCAAATCAGTATGTTAGTATCATTCTGGCAGTTGGTCTCACACAATAACCGGAAAGAAATACTGTATCAGTCAGATGAAATAATCTGATTTACTTCCTAGAATTGGGGCTCACCCATAGGGCCCAGGCATGAGCCATACATAAGCACAAATCTTAGGACACCAAGTTGACTCAGTGCAAAGCAAATTTAGAAGGTCAGGAATATTCTGACTGAAGAAAAGGGGCATTGCTAGCTCCAGCTAGTCTCATACCTCCAGAAAGACTGAGCCAATTTTGACAAAGACTCCAAAATATAGGGCCCTCTGTGGTAGGGGAGGAGACCTCTGCTTGTTTGGTCTAAGAAGGGCACTGACTGTCTTTAATCCCACTCCTCAATCTAAGAGACAGGTAATGTCTCTATGCAGACCCTAGATTTCAATCTCCCTCTAGAGTGTTGCCCAGAAACATGCAAAAACATATTGCAAACTTCCACTGAAACCCATTTTTTTGCTATTGTCATAGGCAGTGCAGGATACAGAGATGAGAAACGTTTCTAGAATTTTTAAAAAGTGAACATATTCTACATCCTAGTCTTTCAGGCCTCTGCTATCTAGTAACAAATCAGCAAAACTAACTCAAACTAAATGTTAATCCTGATAATATCTTAATTCCAGATAATGTGATTTTATTAACAAGATCTTTTTTAATGCTCTAACACAAAGTTATAATCTCCTCTGATTATGCTTGTTAAAACATGTGGATTCACAATTAACTGGGCACAGAGCATGGCTGATCTCCAGCTATTTATCAGGATTATCATTTTAGGTTTACCTTGCTGAATATGTTTTAAAAACTCAGCTAAGATAAGAAACATTTATTTAGGGTTTTTTTTTGGTGGGGGGTGGGTGGGTGGTGGAAGTATATATAGTATTTCTGGTTTTCTAGATACTCCAACATCTAGCCCTGAATTATACCAGACAATTAAGAATCCGTGCATTTGAACTAAATGTTTCTGCACCTTGCCCCTCTCAATCTCCAAAATCCTCTGTTTTGAATTGATTTTATTGACTTATGTTTTATGGCATATCGTAAATCCAACTTTAGGGAAAAAAGAGCCTAATTAAACCTGGCACCATGTTATCTTGAAAGGGTATTTTGTTAAGGATGTTGTTCATCAAAATATACACTTGTATGAGAACTCAGAGCAGGAAAGTAAATCAAACTTAGTGTAGAACTATAATTTTTATGAATGACTGGTTGGCTTTTTAAAACAGAATATGAAAACCTATATATATTTTCTTAATTTTTGCATGAAAACTCAGCATTTTATTTTATTTTATTATTTTAATTTATTTTTTTGAGGCGGAGTCTTACTCTGTTGCCCTGGGTAGAGTATAGTGGTGTCTTCAAAGCTCATAGCAACCTCAAACCCCTGGGCTGAAACAATCCTCCTGCCTCAGTCTCCCTAGTAGCTGGGACTACAGCCATACAGCCCACAGCATACAGTTAGGCATACAACCATGCCTAACTTATTTTTTCTAGTTTTGGTAGAGACAGAGTTTCCCTCTTGCTCAGGCTGGTCTGAAACTCCTGACTTTAAGCAATCCTCCTGCTTTGGCCTCCCAGAGTGCTAGGATTATAGGTTTGAGAGGTGTGAGCCACCCCACCTGGCATTAGAGCCAATTTTAAAACTCATCTTAAAAGAGACTAACTGTCCTCTTAATGTGCCTTAAACTGCAAAGTCTATCTTACTTTTCCATCCTTCTTTTTTTTTTTTTCATTTTGCTTTTATTTCAAGTTTCTTTTATTGTCCTATAAGGTTTGTATATTTGTTAGTTACTGTATATTTTTCTTAGAAGGAAGCTGTTTACAAATAATTAAGAAGTCATGACCAATGTGCTTTAGAGAGACTCTATGTTGTTGTGGAAAGAGGGTGGGCTTTGGGATTAAATAGGTTTGGCTTTACTCCTAGATCTGTTTCCTCACAAGCTCTGTGACCTTTGGCAGGTTTAACTCAAGATGGCATATTTCAGAGGTATCATAACTGGTGATTAATCCCTTTCTCTTTGTTCCTAAATATTAGCTTCCCTATAGGCTTTCAATGCATGCAATTTTTTTAACTTAATTTTTATTCTATCATAACTATACATTTCTGGGTTACAATATGATGATTTGATATGCAATGTGAAATGCTTAAATTAACATCATCATCACCTCACTTATTTTGTGAGACATTTATAATATACTCTTAGTTGTTTTGAAATGTACCCTTGCATTGTGTATATTAAATGAGATCCTGCCAAATACCCTCCCTCCATTCATCCTCCCCCTCCTGATTTTATGCCATGCAACCTATCTCTCTGTCCCTGCAAAGTGAGGCAGGATGATCTTGGATAATTTTCACTTGCAGATAAACATCAGCATGAGAAAAGGTTAGCAGATTTGGATGAGGCTATATTCTCTGAAGCAAATTAGAGGAATGATCTTTAAAATCTCTCATTTATATTATAGTACATTATATATCTGTAAAGCTTTAATTCTCCATTCCATGCCAGAATTCCTACCCTGTTCTGAGGCTTAACTTATACCACTGACCTCACTGCTTTCAATTAGAAACGTAAGATAAAACAATATTTTGGCTGTTATCAATATTTTCCCCCACAAATACAAATGGGAGCATTTCTCATCAATACAATATACATTGAAAAGATAGTGTCTATTCTTGCAAATGATCAAAAAGTATATATTTGCTATATTATTAAATAGTCTTTCCTATCTAATGAATGAATTTATAGCTTGAAAGAGTAGTAAACCTGCCAGAGAGAATTAAATGATACGTTGCACCGGGAATAACATCTAGGTCTGGCATTTGTGTTAGGTTGTTAGTAAGAGGAAAATAGAACATGTGGACCTTGATAATCAACCTGTCTTTGATATGATTGTTAAGCTTGACTGTTCTGGAGATTAAAGTGGCAGGTAGTAAAATGCATCATGCAAACGTAAATGTGATATTTTTGTTCTATTTTAAGTTTCTCATGGAAAATGGTTTTGCGATTGGTCTTTGAACAGCACTTTATTTATAATCCTATTTGCAAGTTGGAGAGATTTCACCTCAGAAGGCGAGTGAGCACATTGCACCAGTTTTTGTGATTCTGAAAATGTCACTGCTGTCATTTGTCAAATCTGCCTAAAATCTGCCTTTTCAATAAGTGACATCTCCCACTCTTTTGGGGTGAAACTTTTCACTCCTTTTTTTTTCTTATTTCAGAAGGAAAATTCTAAATGAAAAGCAGATATCTGAATTCTGATTTTATAAAAGGAATGAGGAATTAATCCCTTATAAATTAGAACAACTGAGTAGCAGTTATTCCAGGGCAAAACAATTAGCTAGCATTGGAATTCTTTTTTGCTTTTAATTTTACCTTGGGATGGGTCACTATTTTATTGCATTCATAAAATGGATTAAGTTCCTTTAAACTTGGCAGAAAATCCCATGGAGAAAGAGTAGCCTTCTCACTATACAGAGATTTTTACCGACTCCTCCATGGTCAGTTCCCTTCTTTTCTTTTCATAATGCTCAGGAAAAGTTTTCCTTTTCCTCCTGCTTACTTGCTAACATTCACATGATTGCAGTTTCTTCCCTGGGGCTGGGGATTTGCAAACCTTGCAGTCACGTCTTCAGGTTTACAACTGACCGACCTGTCTGTCCTTTGGCCACTGTTTTATCACTCGTTAGTTCCAGGTAACATCGTCTGTGGAGACAGCATCTCCTCATGTTATAAGGGATGTTGTGAGGATTAATTAATGTTTGCAGTACACATTGAAGCCCGAGGCTGCAAGATGCTTTATAAATTCAAGACACCACTATGTTAATAGCAGGCTCAGTTATGAAAAACCTGCTAAACACAACCCTTCCCCTCTCTGGAGCTCAGTGACCTTTCTCTCTATCCTCCTAATTCCATGGCATCTCCCAGAGGGGCAGTCTCTGCCTCTCCGGCCTGGATTCGCCTCTAACTTAATAAATGCAGCAAACCTGAAAAGCATGTACAAAAAAAGAAGGGATTTATTTATTTAAGTAATGCTTGTTCACCTGGAACATAATAGCAGCTGGATTCCTGCTGAATCGAGAATCTAATTGTTCCGGCAGGTCACCCAATGTTGTTTATCAATTTTCATTCCACTAACAGAATTAGGCTCCCAAACCATTTCAAATCAGTTTTCTCCCCTTCATTTTGAAGACTTTCAATTGAAGGGATACATTTAGCATGGTCATAGCCCATTGCTTACCAGAGGAAGGGTGGCTTCTTATTCTATGCCAGAGCTGAGCGTTCTAAGACAGTATCTTCTACCAAAATTATCAACTCTGCCTTGGTGTAAATGGCATCTATTCTGTATGGACTTTTAGAAAAAGTAAGTATTAAATTGGATGCTTTGCAGTTTCTGATATTATGCTCATATGAGGTATTTTGTTCTGTTTTTATTTTAGTTTTAAATTCATTTTTTCAGATGTCCTTCTTATGAACTATGTTAGCCTGGTGATCAATCTTGTGTTTAAATATAAAATTTTAATTATCATTTGAAAAATTGCCTTTATTTTGAATGAAGCCTTTTCATTTTCCGTTGTTTCTCTAATAATGAATGCAGGTTTAACTGGACTCAAGCAAAGTCTTTTGACTTATTCTCCATAAGGCCAATGACTCAGACAACTTACAGTGTCATACCCAGGCTTGGTTAGGGGTGGGGCTTTCCAAATCAGAGCTGGACAGTGAGGACAGACTTAAAGGAAAAAAAGAGAAGGTAGCCAGGTTTCTGATACTGATGGGTATTACATAAAGAAGCATGCAAGGACTTGAATAAAACTGTGGGTTCGAAGTGAGAAAGAGTATCTATGAATCTTGCTGAAAATTCATTTGGAGTTCAAATTTAGAAGTGAGACAGGTGTTAAGAAGGATGCAGATCTGTAGGTTATACTGAGGATATCCAGCTACATGGCCGCCCCATGACCACAGCTCCATCTCTCTGCTCTGCAATGTATGAACAGCCCTAGAGTAAACAGTATCAACATGCGTTTTCACACATCACATGTTATCAGTCCCACGTTTCTGTGTAGGTGACTGATAATATTATTCTCACTACCCTGATGGAAAAACAGCAAAGGAACAGTAAGTGGTAACTCAAGATTTGCATATCTACCAATACATCAGATAAGCTCCAAACCTAGAGTGTTTGCTCTTGAAGAAGCAGAGGGAGAATGATTAAGAGTACTTTGCTGTGGAGTCACAGGCTGGGATCTCTGTCACCTTGGGAATGTTATTTAGCCTTTCTGCATCTTAGTTTTCTTACACGTAAAAGGCAGATAATGATAGCACCCACCTCTGATGGGCATTGAGGGGATTAAAGATATAATACCTGTAAAACCTACAGGGAGTTCTTGATACATAGCGAATAAGCAATGTCAGTTATTGGTAAATTACAAGGGAGCACCAAGACAAAAGGATCAGTCCAATACCAGTGGGCCCAAATAACTGAATAGCAATATAATCTTTGAGGCATATGGAACAGGGGAAACGGGAGGGGATGCCAGGTGCTACACACTTTGTTGTTATTGTTGTTTATTTTGGGCTCACTTATTGGAATTCCTCCCCCTGGAGGTCCTGTTGGGATGTTAATGGTTTGTCAGGGTTCACAGAAGAGAGTTTACACATTTATTTTTCCTCCTGATGTCATGCTAAAATGAAATCAAATCTTTTAAAAATACCTTAAATCCACAATTATAACAAGAATGAAAAGGTGATAATCAATGGATTGGAGATTTCATATAATTCCTGGAAGAAGAAAAATAGATGAAACCATGATGATCAAAGAAATAGAATCAGAGATGTACTGTTGAAAAAGGTAGCCAGTAGCCATAAGTATATGTTGAGCCCATGAAATATGTCTAGTACAGAGTAAGAGGCACTGTAGGTATAAAATACACATAAGATTTTGAAGATTTAGTGTAAAAAAAGGATTGTAAAATATATTGATAATCATTACACTGACTGTATGTTGAAATGATTTTTAAAAATATTTTAGCTGAATAAAAATTCTTAAAATTAATTTCAACTCTTCAAACTTTGAAAATGTGACTTCTAGAAAATTTAAAAGGCTCTTTTCTTTCTCTTTCTTTCTTTCTTTTATTTCTTTTTTTCCCTTCCTTCCTTCCTTCCTTCCTTCATTCCTTCTTTCCTTCCTTCCTTCCTTTCTTTCTTTCTTGATGGAGTCACACTTTGTCACGTCCTCTATAGTGCAGTGGCATTATCAGAGATCACTGCAATCTTCAACTCCTGGGCTCACTCCATGCCCCCAATTCAGCCTGCCCAGTAACTGAGATTGTTATAGGCATGTGCCATGATGCCTAGTTAATTTTTTGTCATTAGTTTTTGGTCTGTCTCTTGCTCAGGCTGGTCTCAAACTCCTGACCTCAGTGATCCTCCCACCTCAGCCTCTGGGAGTGCTGAGATAATAGGTATGAGCCACTACACCTGGCTAAAGACTCCCATTTTCCAACTCACACCATTCAGTGTGGCCATAGAGTTCCTGTGCAATTTAAAAGTTGTCTATGGACTTTATGGCCACCCTGCATTTTCATTAGAGAACTTCCCTCTTATCTTGCTATGTAAAAGGGCTATTGAAGATCCTCAAAGAAATTCTGTGTTGAGGCACATGAAGTAAAGGAGGACAGAAGGGAGGACTTCATAACTGCAGATGGGTTTGATGTCCATGTGAGGAACAGCTGGCCATTCCCTTCCATTTCTCACTTCTGTGATCAGGTCAGTCAGAGTTAGCTCCTGGGGTGAGTAGGGAGGCAGATACTTCTTTTTCTAAAAATGGTGTCAAGTAAAGAAGGGAACTTGTTTTTAAAGTTCTCTGTATCGTAGCATTTAGAGCAGCGGTTCTCAACCTGTGAGTTGCGACTCCTTTTCAACAACGAAAATACATTGCAGCATTGGGAAGGTTGAGAACCACAGATTTAGAGTTTTTCTGGCATAACTGCTACTTCACAGCAATTCCCCCAAATCGAATTTGTCAATTGACTGGCCCTGGTGATGCACCCAGAGATCCCCTTTTCTATGAAATTATCTGGTACATAAAGGAACAATCAAAGGTCACCATGTATTTAAGGAAATTTGCACAGTGAAGGCAGAACAAAAGAGCAGTAGAGGAAGCAGACATACTGGAGATCAAAAGAAGGAAAATTAAAACAAATAAAGCCATCCTAATTAGTATCTTCAAGGAGATTAAAGAAGTTATTACAGCCGTAAAGCAAGAAGAGGCTTTTGTAAAGAGGAACAATGTGATGTGCTAAAGTTACACAAAATGTAACCAATGTTAGAAATTAAGCAGCGAGGCATGCACTGCCCCCCCCTTTGTATCTTTGCCACTTTCTGTCAATCTACAATAATTTCAAAGTAAAAAGTTAAGAAAGAATCAAACTTAAGAAAAGCCCTCTCAGAAATTACACATCAGTATATTTCACAATAAAAGTAGTCATAGAAATTTTGGAAGGTAGAACTGAAGAAATCTTTCGGGTCCTACTATTGAACAGAAAAGGGTGAAGTATATATTTTGTCAATGGAGGAGGAGAGTGATATTTTGCCAAATATTAAAGTTATTTATTTAGTCTTAAAAGAAGAAGCTCTGCTTATTGGTTTTCAAATTTGGGGGGTTCAATCTATTAAAAAATCACAAATCAAAAAGTATATTGGCTCAGCATCCATAGCTCAGTGGTTACATATAGCCATATATACCAGGGCTGGTGGATTCAAGCCCAGTCTAGGCCGGCTAAGCGATGACAACTACCATTAAAAAACAAGTGTAACACTTAACGTCAAAGAGAATAAAATCATCATGGTCATAATTATGATGCTAACTTTTTCCTTCTGCACAGCCATGGAGTTTTACCAGCAATCCCAGCTTGTTTGGTTCTCTCATATTCTCTGTCTGCCTCTTTCCATCTCTTGGTCTCTCAGTATTTAGGTCTCTCCATCCTCAGATCTCCCTTTCATCCAAGTGGCAGTGAGATATGAAGTTACAGTCCTCTTTATGAAGGCCTGACGTTATTAGAGATGTGACCAACTCTGTACTGGGGTCCTGGGAGGTTGTGGGTGGCAGCACAGTAGATGGCATGGATGCATTTGTTCTGCTTGACTGTCTGGTGTAATTTATTTTTCCTTTGACTGCATTATACATATTTGCACCAAATCATGCAGGCCAAACTCAGATAAAGAAATTGACCATGCATTCTAGACCAACCCACGACCACCAGCAATGACACTTGGGACCCAAATAAATAATCAAAACATGCTTTGCCCTTCTCTGTCTTTGTTTGTGGTAGATTTTGTTTCCTTGTTCAAAGGCAGAGTGGCTATTCCATGGTTAGATATGGCTATTTCTTGGCCTCTGACCCAATGAATCATACAATCCCTTCATAATACTTCAGTTTCTCCAAGCTCTTAGCCCTATCCCTGGGATAGCTAGTGTCCTTAACTCCTGATTTAATACTTCTACACCTACGTTTTTATTAATTTATTAACCAGGAATTTTTTTACTAACTCTACAAAACCCTACCTTGTTGGAAAATATTTTATGCAACAATATTTATCATTTATTTCATTAAGTAAGAGATGAAGGTAAAGAGGTCTAGAGCAGAGATTATCTAATGGATGTGAGGGTGGTTTACATGTTCTTTTATGGTATTATCAGAAGAATCCTCCTTTCTGGCAGGATCTGGGCTAGAGTTTTTACAGATACCACCTTCCTGAGAACATGTCTACTCAAGGCTATCTGTCTGCTCAAGTTCTAATTCTTCCCTGATGGCTTTTAAAAGCCCAAGTTGAAGAGGCTGTATTATAACATATATATATCTCTGTTTCATGGAAATTCATATCCTCTGTTTCATGGAATTAAGGAGAATTTGTACTTCACCTACGTTTCTAATAGCAGAATTATAGCTAGAATCCCAGCCAGCTTTCTCCATGCTCAGTAACAGACATCGTTTGTTTTTTCACAATGGCAATACTTGTTCAAGCATAAAAGAAGAAAAACAATTTGAGAATTTAGTAATTCTTCAAAAATCAGAAAAGGTGCTATTTTTAATTCTAATTCTGATTTAAGGGAAAGTCTAATCTCTTTCTCTTCAGTGTCACCAGTTTAACTGCCCAGTTTTCTTCACAAGCGGAAAAATCTTTTCACTGGCTTCTCTCTGTAGACAAGAGATCTTGCCAAAGACCACATTGTTTTCTCCGACCTTCTTTTTGTCTTAAACATGAACATTTCCAAGGAACACCCTAAAAAATCCAAGTCAGGAAGATGCCCCCAAGATTTTAAAAAAATATGTATCACCAAATGATTACGTTACAAGAATATAGAGAATAATTTGATCAAATTTGCACTAGACTCTAAGCACCATCAATGTCTAAATGTACTAAATCTTATTCACAAGCACTTGGTGATAAGCATAATATTTTTCCAAGGGGAAGTCAATCATGTGACAATGGGATAGAATATTTTTTATCTAGGATGTATGTTGTCACACACATAATAGGCTCTAAGTCAAAATTTATGGGTAAGAGATTAAGACTGGGCTTTATCAACCACATGGAAGCAGCTTCTTTGTCTAGTCAATTGTCCTGATTGAATGAAATTTGCTTTACTGTGAGCTATGAAATATTGCCTCGTACTGATTCTGGAGCTCCTGATTCTGGTTTCTTTTCATCTGTCAGTTAGATAATCCGTTCTGAAGGTTTGTCACTTTATTGACAAGTTGATTTTTCAAATCTCTGGGAGATGTGCAGTAGAAGATTGCATATCATATCTGCTTTACTCTTTGCATATTTAAGACAGATACTACAGAGACCCATATAATGTGCAAAGGGAAAAGGCAGTGGAGATAAAAAAACAAGGAGGTAATTTTTATACCTTCTGTTTATTGTGAACTTGGAAACACTCATCTCTTCTGTTAATATAATTCCATTTATCTTTCTGAGTTGCCTTTAGATGCAACAGATAAGGTGTTTTCTGGTGATGCTCAGAATGATATGTGCTCAATAAATATTCGTTTAATTTTAGTCTCTTCCTCTTGTTTCTCTGCTATGTTGCTACTTGTCCTCCAGTGTCAGTGATTCTGACCTCATGTAATAGATCAGATGTATCTCCCCCCAATACAGGTATTCCTTTGATTACTGACTCATTGTTCTTCTCCATAGAACTTGACCTCATGACAGATGAGATGGGATGGCTGAAATATCTAGTGGAACAGTATGTGAACAGAAATGAATCTACTTTGGTGGCAAAGCTAACACAAAGAAATGGGATGTACAGAAAGAGGAAGAGCAAGGGGTACGTGGAAAGTCCTGGACTGGGCTGTTAGGTCGGTATTGGAGCTACTAAGTTAGATGAGAAAACAGAAGGAACAAGAGGGTTGGAAGGGAACAAAACAGAATCAAGGGTTATATCTTAGACATGCCACATTTCAGATTCCCATTGTACAGCAAAGTGAAGATGCCATATGGGGTTTGGATATGTGAATCGTAAGTTCAAGGAGACAGTCAGGGATAGACATGTGAATCTGGCAATTGTAGACACATAAACTGTATACAAAGCCATGGGACTAAACAGGGTCATGCTGGAGAGAGTGCAGATATAGAAACAAAGCCTCGTACCTACTAGCAAACCCTTGTTATTTTAACATTTGGCAGTAGAGTAATGGAAGAGGAGCTAGCATAAGGCAGACTGACCAGGTAGGTCTAGTAGGGTAGGAAGAAGGCAAAGAAGGAGTCAGAAGAATAAAGTGTTTCAAGAGAAGAACAATGTTTAAGGAATTGAAAGGATGTTACATAGAGCAGCACAGAGAACAAGAATAACTAACTGACAAACATAGTTTCAGTTGAATGGTAGAAGCCAAAGATCGCCTTTAGGGTAAGTGAGAAGAGAATATGGTTGTCATTGATTAGAGGATCTTTTGTATATGAAGAGACATCACAGCATAAACACCAGACTGAGAGGAAAGAAGGACCCTGCTAATAAGTGTAGGAGGCCAAACTTTTTATCTCTTAGGCAACTGGGGCTTCTGCCTTGAGGTGAGTTTCAAAATCATTTTCAAACTTTAATTCCTATAAAGGGTAAAAGGTTAATTCACAGGTTATAAGTGTTTATGCCTTATTTTTTAAGACATGATAAAATAAGTATAACCAGCTATTTTACCTTCTGCCTGATATCCAAGTGGCAGATATCAATTCTAACTTGACCTGCAGGATTCAAAGACTTGACTAGTATTTCTCACATAGTGCTCAAAAAACAATGGTGAGAGTCCTTCTCTTGTTGGGAAAAGTCTATGCTCCCTATTGTCATTACAGAAAGAACTTGGGAAAATGTGAAAGGAAAACCAATGCTGAAGTTCAAGTTAGGAGGAAGAGAGCCCAATTACATTTGCACTTTCAGAGCCAAGTCCTATTTTCATTGAAAGAGAAAAGGAGATTGAATTTACACAAATCATGAAACTTGAGTGGTCAAGAAATTGTTTCCTAATCTCAGTGGCTGTCATCTCTGTTTTTACATGTCTATGAGTCTGAAGTATGATTGGATTTTGTTTTATTACTATCAAGCAAGAGATATAGAAAAGATAGCATTTGTCAGGCTGCAGTGGTTATCTACACATTTATAGGATGAATTTTTCTCCTGATGGAAATGAATAACTTATGGTTAAGACAGAATACAAAGCCTCTTGTTTCTAATTTAAATTTTTAATCTATTTCATATGTCCAGGAATAAAGAAAACGTATGCCAAATGAGACACAGACTGCAGAAAGCTAATACTTTTTGTGTGTCCAGCCTTTCTTTATTCTTAAGTGGTTTGGTATTTAGGAAAATGCCCTCTAGACTTTAGCCCTCAGTCACTTAGAACTAATCCCATTGCTCCAAACATGTTCCGTTATGTTCCTTCTATGGTTCTGGGTCATGTTATCATCGTTTTCTTTCCTTGTCCTTGCTTTCTTTGTAATGTATTGAAGCTTTTCTTACAGTATTGTACATAATTTCTACAAGTAGGCCATATATGCAAAAATGATATGCAATCTCCAGCTGTTGAGTTTAGTATTGAAGATATATAAAGATGGAATAGGAATTATCTATATATAATTACATTGTTCAAATCTGTAATTTTACTAGTTTTCTTTATTAGTTCTTCAGAAAGGGTTGTTAAAATCTCCTACTAAATTGTTGGTTTTGACAATTTCTTCTCCTAGTTATATCAGTTTTTGCTATGTATTTTATGACTTTTATAAGAAATTTGAAGTTTTATATCTTCGTTAAGGATTAGAACATCTTATCAATATCTTCTGACCTTCTTTATTGTTAATAATTTGCCTTCAGGATGACTGCGATTGATGTTATTATCTCTGTATTAGACATTTTTATAGTATTTGCCTGGGATACATACATTTTTAAAACCTTTTTGATTGTCCCCATCCTTGTTTTATGTCATTTTGTTTATTTATTTATTTTATTTTTTTAGATACAGTCTTGCTGTGTTGCCCTCGGTAGAGTACCCTGGAGTCATAGCTCACAGCAACCTCAAACTCCTCGGCTCAAGCGATTCTCTTGCCTCAACCACCCAAGTAGCTGGGGCTACAGGTGCCCGCCACAATGCCTGGGTATTTTTTTCTTGCAATTGTTATTGTTGTTTTGCTGGCCCAGGCCGGGTTCAAATCCACCAGCCTCAATGTATGTGACTGGCCCCATCACCACTGTGCTGCAGGCACTGAGCCCCCATCTCTGTTTTAGAAATGATTTTAGTAATCTTAACCTAACTAAAGAGATTAGACTTTTACATTATAATTATTCACATGTTTGGATTTATTTCTACAATCTAAAATATTTATTTCTATTTTTCTTGCTCTAAGTGTATCATTTTTTTCTACTTTTTGTCCTTTCCTATTGTATTAAGGCAATACTAGACTACACAATAGACAAATCCCAAAGTCTCTAACACAATAGAAGTTTGTTTTACTTTGTTTTAAATCTCTCATGTCACACTGCTAAACAGGTGTTCCTGGTTGGACTTTCCTCTAATTAGTTATTTTGGCAGTTTGCTTTCTTGTCTTAAACTCAAGGTTGCCAGAGAAGGGAAAAAAGCATGGAGAATTAGGGATGATAGTACTTTCTGAATCCAGCCAGGAAGCAGCTCATCACTTTCACATTGCATTCATCAGAATGTAGTCACAGGGCTACAGCTGAGTGTAAGGGAGGTTAAATTATGTATCTGTCTGTTTCTAAAACATATAACAAAATTGAGACTGGCATAGCAGTCTCAATCACACATGCCTTTTTTTTTTTCTTTTTGCACTTTTTGGCCAGGGTAGGGTTTGACCCCACCACCTCCAATATATGGGGCCGGCAGCCTACTCCTTTGAGCCACAGGTGCCACCCACATGCCTTTTTATTTTAAAAAAATTTTAACTTCTCCTTATTCCAAAACTTCCCTTTTACTCATTTGAAAATTATACACTCTATTTAATTCTTTTATTTTTATTCTGCTTTTTAATGTACATATATAACTTATTAACTCTTAAGGGCAATCAACATCTTTACCCACTTTCCAAATAATACTATGATCTTCAGAAGATTTTAACTCCAGTCACTTTCCATACTAATCACTGCCCACTCAGGACAAAGAATTTGAACAAAAAAAGTTGAATATAGAAAAAGTTTAATACTCGAGGTGATCTTGGGAAGCAACAAAGAAAAAAAAGTTTAATAAAAATAGTTAACAAGAGGTTAGAATAATGAGAATTAAATAGTAAGCTTCAAGGAAGACTGGAAAGGATAAAAGAATTGCAAATATAAGGAAACACCACTATTCCTAGTATTGAAATAGAGCACCCAAGGAAATAGCCTGGGCTGAACCCTCATTGGAGAGAGTATAAGAGGAGTCACTGAGATTCCTCACTTATGTGACTTGCTGGAAATCTGCCCTTTGGGATGGTATTTGAATGAAGTTTCTATGTCTCAGAACTCATTACAAATCACCCAAAGGGCTTAGGGACAGGCTGTTCAGAACTCACAACAAAGCCACCCAATAGATCAGTTCTGGAGGTGATTCATGGCGCCTGGAATTGGCATGACACAATGAAATCATGAAGGCCCTGGAGGGAACAGCTAGGTACTGACAGTGCCAACTTCCACATGCTGCTGGAGCCAGGAGCCAGGAGCCAGGGCAGCTACCCTTTGTAGGAGCCAAGTGCTGGACAAACTATGCTCTGCTAATGCCGAGAACAGGGGAAGCTACAACCTATAGCAACATGGCATGTAAGGCATACGAGAACAAGGAATAGTAGTTCCTTCTTTATTTTCTGTCCATCCCGGACCTTCTATTAACAAGGCATAATAGTACACCAGCTAGCAAAGGGGAAATATGTATAAAACTCACATTCATCATCACAGAACATTGGAGAATCAATTTCGTTCAGAGAAGCAATAAATTGATGACTGACACAAATCCATTCTAACTCATTTTTGCCCATGATTTTAATTCTAATTTTTAAGCCCCCAAATAAGACAATCATGTTATGGTTTTATAGTATTTTATTTATTTTTTGGCATGTTTTGCTATTTCTTTTTTATTACCACAATTATTCCACCATTTCAGACTTTCTGTGATCATTTTATGAAACATGTTCTTCATGGAACATGTTCTTTATGACCTGTGAGGCTCTGTTTTCATAAGTCATTTGCCTAAAATAGTTTTTTTTTTTTTTAATTGAATGGTAACTATGTACATTAGTGCACTTCTGGGGTACAGTGTGGGGTTTTCACATGCAATCTGAAATACTTCCATCAAACTGGTCAACACAGCCTTCATGTCATTTTCTGTTATTGCTTTAAAACGTTCACATCCTACTCTTAGAAAGATTCACCTGTACTAAAATAGTTTTTATTTAACCTATATTCTTGAAATTTTTTTGTATTATCTCTCCCTTTTCCTTTCTGAGATTCTAATTACAATATATTAGACCACTTGATGTCTCCCAGCTCTTGGTTGTTCTGTGTGATATTTTGTTTGTTTTACTCTTTTTATATTGCATTTAAGTTTGAATAGTTTCTGTTGACCTGTCTTCAAGTTCACTAACACTTTCCTCAGTTGTATCAAGTTTATTGATGAGCCCATCAAAAGCGTGCTTCTAGTATTTCCATTTGATTCTTTCTTAGTCTCCATCTCTTTGCTGAAGTTACTCATCTGATTGCGTAGGTAGTTCACCTTAATTATCTTAAACTCCCTATCCAAGGGTTCCAACATCTGTGGCTTATCTGAGTCTGATTCTGTTGATTATTTTGTACCTTGACAGTTTTTTTTTTTTCCTATATTCTTTGTATGCCTTGTAATTTTTTGTTTAAGTTTTTGTTGTGTAGGACAGTGGAGATGGTTTACATTGCTGGAAATGAGCACGCCTTTTCTTTTGCTGTGTCTGTATTCTGGGAGTAAAATCAATCCAGACAGTAGTTGAACTGGATTTACATTTCGTTGTTGTTATGATTAACTTCAGTGAGCCAAAGTCTTGTAATCCCTCTGTGTTACTTTGTGATTAACGTAGGGAGGTATTTGTAAAAGATTTTTCTTAATACCTTCTTCACCTTTAGGTTTTTCTCTTGTGTCCCTCACCATAAGGTCTCTCTACATTTGCTTGCTTCTCTTCTACCAGTGGATTATTGTTATTTTTTACTCACAATGTGTTAATGTGATGGGAGACGTGGGTGGGAGTGGTGTACTTTGTTGTTCAGTGACAGTCTCAATAACCAGGTCTGGATGAGAGGAAGCTGCTTAGGAATCTTTCCTCACAGTCCACTGTAATTGATCTCTAATGTTCTTGGACCATGGCATAATCCTTTCTATCGCCAGGGTATCACATTTTCTAATGTATGTGCACCTATGTCCTAGGAGTGACAAGGTCCTTTGCCCTTTTCTAGTATCTCAAATCTTTTGTTCCATGCAGAAAATAGGTGAGAAGGATGTAGGTGAGATTCCATGCATTCCCCTTCCTTCCTACCACCAGGGTTGCTACTATTTGCCTTCCCGAGAATTACACCTGAGCTTTCTCAGGGCTTTCATCCAGCCCCTCGTATGTCTGGTGAACATCCAGTGAGGTCTGTGATCAGTTTATAAATCACTGTAGGTTCCTCCTGTGTCTCTAGCATCCAGGGGTTTTATGTTCTTATGCTAGCTAAACTTGGCATTTACTGATTCCTTAAAAAAAAAAAAAATTAGTTAACTCTTCTTAACAGGTTGAATGGCATCTTGAGGCATCTAACTCACATAAGCCAGTTCTTGAGTCCCATTTCTTCTCAGAGGTGCCTGTCCTTCCTTAGATTTTTGGTTAGCTTGTTGCCCTGAAACATCAGCTTTGAGCAAAGTTATAAATTTACTTTTGCTCTATGAGTTTTAGTGTTGTTGTAAAAATGGGAGTGACGGTTCTTTTTTCAGATTTACATACTAAGTGGAAGTTAGCAGTCTCACCTTTGTTCTTGAAAGACAGTTTTTTTCTACTTGAAAGCGTAGGCTGACAGTTATTTTCTCTCAGTTATTTGAAGATTTCATTGTTCAAATTAGAATGGTCTTAGAAACTATTGTTTACAGATGTTTGTTTGTTTTCAGTTTTTGGCCAGGGCTGGGCTTGAACCTGCCACCTCAGGCATATGGGGCTAACACCCTACTCCTTTGAGCCACAGGTACCTCCCTACAGGTTTTTTTTTTTTTTTTTTTTGAGATAGAGTTTCACTCTATTGCCCTCAGTAGAGTGCTGTAGCATCACAGCTCACAGCAACCTCCAGCTCCTGGGCTTAGGCGATTCTCTTGCCTCAGCCTCCTGAGTAGCTGGGACTATAGGCGCCTGCCATAATGCCCGGCTATTTTTTTGCTGCAGTTTGGCTGGGCTGGGTCAAACTCGCCACCCTGGGTAGATGGAGCCAGTGTCCTACCTACTGAGCCATAGGCACCTCCCATTATTGTTTACAGTTTTTAAGATTATGGCTAAAAAGGTTATAGCTGTCAGTTTAACTGTTAATCTTTTATGTGATATTTATTTTCCCTTTGATTTGAGTACATTCCCCAAAATTAGTATGTTAAAATTCTAACCATCAAGATGATGGTATCCAGAGATGTGGGGCTTTAGGGAGGTAATTAGGTCATAAGAGTGAAACCTTCTTGAACTAGATAAAGTAATTTTATAAAAGAGGCCCATGAGAGCTCTCTAGGCCTATTGTACCATGTTACATAAGAAAGATTTGGCTATGAACTAGGAGGTGACCCTTATTGGATACCACATTTGTTGGTACATAATCTTGGATTCCCAGCCTCCAGAACTATGAAAAATGAATATTTATTATACCAAATGTATTATATTTTTGTTATAGCAGCCCGAATGGGAAAGATACCTTATAGCCTTTTATATTTTTCAATTTTATTACTGTATGTCTTCTGACGGGTTAAATGTCATTTTTCCTGCCTAAGATATGTTGGATTCCAGAACATTATGCTTCACTCAGCAACTCTGAGAAATTCTTATCCACCATCTTTATTTGTAAATGTTATATCTTGCTTATTGTCTTTGCCTTATAACTTCTTTTATAATTTTTTCTTAAATCTTCACAGATTTTGAGGGATTTTGCCATGTATTTTGAGTGATTTAATTAGATCTAACTTTTAGGTCTCTATTTCTCTTTCTTATTGAAAAAATTATTTTTTTGTTTACCCTATCTTGCTAACTTGATAGATATACAGAAAGACAACATATAATAGAGTTATAAATATCTAGATGTAGGTGTTCCTATAGCAGGTAAAACTTTTATTTCTCTTTTGTAAGTTTGCACATGTCAGCCAATCCAGTCACCTGGGGTCCTACCAACCGAGAATTACCTTAAACTAAATTTCTGGCTTATAGTTTTTGGAGCCATTACATTTGGAGCCATACATAACAATTACATTCAGGAAATTTAAATTTTAGGTTCCAGCCTGCTCAAGGTAGGTTTGTAGTTAGAAATCTGCACTAGAGTTATTTCCCTACTTCTTCTACTCTACTCAAAATCAAATCCAAAATACAATTATCCCAATATTTACCAGGTACTTTTTTTTCTTGTTTATATGATAAGTGTGTTTTTCTTTCAGAAACCTACTTTATACAGGTTATTCTTTATTTTTTTGTGCAATTGTGTGCCTTGCTGGGCTCCCACATTTGTACTTCCCATTACTCAAGCCTTCCCCAAACATCATGGGCT
>NW_003852407.1:1294163-1298391 GCF_000181295.1 Otolemur garnettii | reverse complement strand
CTCTTTATTCTTGCTTACTTAAAAAAAAAGAAATTCTTTTCATTATTTCAAGGGCCAGTTCACCTGGAACCTTCTGTATGAATTTCACTCTTCTTAATCTGCTGAATAACAAATTTCTCTTAGTTGTATCATCTTTAGTTTTCTGCCTTAAAACCTGTGGTATATCTGTTAATGTACTGACTTTCACTGACTTATGAAGGTAGAAAGTTATGTTTTGTCATCCTTCTTTTGGCAAAGGGAATGGCACACAGTAAGTGCTGGGTAAGCATTGAATAAATAAATGGATTAACAAATGAGTTGACAAATCTTTTATAGAGTGATACAGCATTTCACCACTCAGGGCTGGACAGGAACCTCCCCCAATTCTCTAGGCCCAGGTGAGCTCAGAAATCAGATCTCCATTTCCAGATACAAACAAGATGCCTTTTTCAGGACACACCTCTGGGCTCTAACAAGATCATGAACATTTTCCTTCATTCTTGAGATACTTTACTAAGTAGGATATGTTCCAGCTCCATCTATGTAAACATAAAAGAGGTAACATCCCCATCTCCATCTTTTTAAGGCTGCATAATAGTCCATGGTATATATATACCACAATTTATTACTCTATTCATGGGTCAGTGGGCACTTGGGCTTCTTCCATGACTTGGCTATTATGAACTGAGCTACAGTGAACAATCTGGTGCAAATATCTTTGTTGTAAAGTAGAGGAGGATTGAACAGCAGGTCTACTTTTAGATCCCTGAGTGTTCTCCAAGCTTCTTTCCAAAAGGAACATATTGAGTTGCATTCCCACCAGCAGTGCAGAAGTGTTCCCTTTTCTCTGCGTCCACGCCAACATCTGTAGTTTTGGGATTTTGTTATGTGGGCTAATCTTACTGGAGTTAGATGATATCTCAAAGTGGCTTTGATTTGTATTTCTCTGATGATTAAAGATGATGAGCATATCCTACTTAGTAAAGTATCTCAAGAATGGAAGAAAAAGTATCCAATGTACTCAGTACTATTATGAAACCAACTTACAATTACACTTTCATATGAAAGATCAATCACAACTATAACCAAAGATGAAGGAGGGTAGAAGAGGGAGATGGGAGGGAATGGGAGAGGTTTGATGGAAGGAGGGTAAATGGTGGGACTACACCTATGGTGCGCATTGCAAGGGTACATGTCTAATCTACTAAGTATAGAGTATAAATGTCTTAACAATAATTAAGTAAATGAGGTGAAGGATATCAACTAGTTCAATGTAAGCATTCCAAATTGTATATAAAACCAGCACATTGTACCACATAAATGCATTAATGCATGATCTAAGTGGTTATGACAATTATGGTGGTTATGATAATAAAAAGTCAGGAAAAAAAAAGATCATGAACAAAGCAGCCTGAGATTTTTTTTTTTCTTTTCTTTCTCTCTTTTTTTTTTTTTTTGGTGGTTTTGATACCAGAATTTTGCTCTTCAGTAGGTCTTTGGTCTCCAGGATTCGAAGAATGAACCCACAGACCACAAATCAGTGGTAAGATAGGACTTTTTATTAGAAGAAGTAAAAAGCATCAGAGCTTCTGGAAGGGGGAAAGAACTGAGACACTCTCTCTAGAGTCTCCATGTGGGCTCTTTTGTCTAGGTTTTAAGTCTAGAGGATTACACATGGCTGAGCTGGCAGTTGGTCCTTCACAGTCTTTGTCCCTGAGAAGGGATTAGGGTGTGTTCTCCTACCCAAGGTGGAACCACCCAAAACCCATCACAGGCTGCTTTGTTCCTGATCTTATCAGAGCCCATAGGGTATGTCCCGAAGAAGGCAGTCTGCTTGCGCCTGGAAATGGGGGTCTGACTTCTGAGCTCACCTGCGCCTAGAGAATGGGGGACTCCCTGTCTAGCCCTGAATGGTGGAATCCTCTATCAGTTCCACCTTGATTAGGGAGCATACACCCTAATCCCTTCTCAGAGACAAAAACTGTTAGGACCTGACAACCTTGTCCTAGTGAAGGAGGAACTACATTCATTCATTTGTTAATGCACTCATTAACTTTGAAAAGATGTTTATTCACCTACCAAGTCCTGGCCAAGTGTAATTCTCAAGACTTAAAACCCTTAGATCAGTGGTTCTCAACCTTCCTAAAGCCTCTTAATGAGTGATCCTTTAATACAGTTTCTCATGTTGTGGTGACCCCTAATCAAAAAATTATTTTCATTGCTACTTCATAAACAGTAATTTTGCCACTGTTATGAATCGTAATGTAAATATCTGATATGCAGGATGTATTTTCATTGTTACAAAAGGGGTCATGACCCACAGGTTGAGAACCGCTGCCCTAGATAAAGATCCCACATAGACACTTCCCAGTTAGTATTTTCCCCCTTCCAGAAGCTCTGGTGCGCTTTACTTGTTCTGTATTCCTTTCTAATGAAATCCTATTTTACCACTGATCTGTGGTCCATGGGCTCATTCTTTAAATCCCTGAGACCAAGAACCTATTGAAAAAGAAATTCCAGTGTCACTAGCATATGAAATGGGCTAAGACAGCGAAATACAGCGAGCTTCTAGTACCTGTCAAGTGTGTTGCTAAGGGCTGAAGAAATCTAAATAAATGAAACAAACTCCTTAAAAATGGAAATTACTAGGCCAGGCATGGTGGTTCATGTCTGTAATCCTTGCACTCTGGGAGGTCAAGGTGGGTAGATTACTTGAGCTCAGGAGTTCAAGACCAGCCTGAGCAAGCGCAAGACCCCTTCTCTAAAAATATCAATAATGTGTGTTGTGGCCATCACTGGTAGTCCCAGCTACTCAAGCTATGATGCCATGATACTCTAGCCAACAGATTGAGACTATGTCTAAAAAATAAATTAATTAAACTAGAAATTATTCTTTTATTCTCCAAGATAAATTATGTGGGGTGGGGAAATACAGACGTTCCTTGGAAAAGAAGATATATGAATGCCTGGCTCTGATCAATGATGCATTCATAATGAATTATAAAACCAAAACAAAAAAAATGAGGATTCTAGGGGATCATTTCTAATATCATGTGGGCCGTCCATACACTTTCACAACACATTATTGATATAAGACTGGACTAAATGGGCCAAAGGTCATTCTCATGTGTGCACACATAGGTGTGTGATTTTATGGGCCAAGAAGAATTGTTATACTCTTATCTCAGTAATCAGAAAAATAAATTTATAATTGTAGAATACACTATTTTTTACTTGTAAGAGTTATATAGAAAATATCTTACTTTTGCACATAATGCCTTCTTAATACTATTAATGAAAATTGCATGTTTAAAAGCAAAAGAATGAATTTACTTATTATAAAGTAGGAGTAGTGGATTCAGGCACAGACAGCTAAAACGTCTTCAATTACATTTTCCCTTTTATACATATTTCAATGATTTATTTTTTGATTTTCAAATATGTTCTTGTTTGTTATGTTCTCACTCACCACTTATCAAACACTTGACTGGCGCCAACCCAATGACAGGCTTGTTGATTTACCACTTTTGGCACTCAGACTGATTTCCATCTTTGTCTTAACTCTATTAGGTTTGTGATATCTACGCTTCTTGTATCAGCATTTTCATTTTCCATTTGTTTTTATAAAATAATGAAGACAGAAGGCAATAAAATATTCAAAACACACAAACATTGATCTAAAAATATCCTGCCAAAAGTGTACTGCTGGTTGGCAGTCAGAAACCATAGGTGTTATTTGGACATTTCAGCTTATCAGCTATGCATGAAAGGACAAATTTACCATAGAAATCCTAGTTTAGAATGTTGATTCATAATGTGCAAATGAATAAATTGTATGAAGACAGAACAAACAAAATTTGAAGGACACTCACTCTCTAGTTAGAATCATGTCCCTTAAGTCTCTTCCTTGACATATGCTCGAAGGATAGCCTGCCTCATATTTCTGGAACCCTGAATTTCTCTTCAAGAAAATACCACATTTGAAGACTTTCTGGGCCTCTGAAAGGAAGAGTACTCAAAATTACAGGGCAAGATTGACAAAATAATAATGAAAGTGCCTCATTAACACTGACATATGTGTTCATTTTATTATTTGGGGAGGGGTATGTTGGAAATTTCCCGTTTTAAAAAAAGAAATTGCAAGATTGCAATTTTAAAGAAATTGCAAGATTGCAAAATAGTAAGATTTTTCCCCTCACTAACAAGAGGAGTTTCTTTTCATCCTCTCACATGGGTTTGTACCTAGGTT
>NW_003852407.1:1282685-1292635 GCF_000181295.1 Otolemur garnettii | reverse complement strand
TGTTGCAGAGACCATGATATTGTCTTGGCCTAAAATGGGATTGTGAAATCAGAACCTTTAAAAGCTCTGTGCTTTTGCTCAGAGGCAGGAATTTGGATTTGAGAACATGGTCTGCCATTTTCCTCCTTTGCTGGCAAAGAAATAAACTTATCTTTCTTTCTCTTCAAACCGCTTGTCCCTGTTGTTCTCATGTGGCTTTGGAGGACAAGTGCCAAACTTTCAGTAACAACGTGCTATTCAAAAAAGGAAAAAAAATAACAACAAGAAAATTAAATTCTTGTCTTGTATTGTTCACAAAAGTAGGTTCCAAGTGGATGAAAGGCCAAAATATGACAAAGCAACACTTGAAATATTCATAAGAAAATAGGAAAATATTGTTATGGCATTAGGATAGAGAGGAATCTGTAAACACAAAAGGATAAGTCACATGAAAAGGACAAAAATACTGACTACAGTGAAACTTAACATTTTTTATTCCAACATTATTTATATAGGTAAAAGGTATTTACTATATATGCATCAACACAAAGATATAATAATAAGAATAAATTAAAGTATCTACAAATCAGGAAGACAAAATAAATAACCTCCCTAAATGGGCAAAGTTTGGGGACTATCAACCCATAGAAGTAGAAACAAGCAAATAAAAAGATATACAACTTTGCTATATATTAGAGAATTTTGAATTAAAACAAAATGAGATGCAAATGTGCATTCATCAGACTGAAAGATTTTAAAAATCTGACAATTATATAAACTGCTGGCAGAAATACAGATTGCTAGAACACCTTTATGAGAAACCATAGCCTTTATCTATAAGGGGACAGGACCAAGAGAGATCTTAACAGAATTTGAACAGATAAAAATTAGGACCAACTTCAAGGTCATCTGCAGGAGAATTAATAGATGAATTGTGGGAGCAACACAAAATAGTATTATTCAGGAATGAAAATTAAGGCGTGTGGGTGAATTTCACAAATAACATTTAAAGAAAAGAACACTGAAGAAAGATATACAGAGTGGGCTACAGAAAATACTTTGCATAGTCCTTTGATAATGCATAAATTGTGGTCCAAAGAATGCACACTTACTTCAGATTAGTAGATATGAGGGTCACAGGGAAAGAAAGGAAGGTACCCAGGAGGAATTTCAATTTCTTTTCTAATTTTCTACTTCTCTTTTTAAATATTTGAAGGAAATATGGCAGAACATAAAGATTTGCTAATATGGGAGTAAAGTAATATGGAAATATATGTTAAAATAAACAGTGTCTGCCTTTTCACCTTGGTGTCCTTACCTGCTATCCTTCAAAAATCTTAGAGTGCAATCAAAATGTTCACCACATAAGGTCATTTTCTCAGTGGTGAAAAGAGATGAAACCAATACCGTGAATGAGAGGCACAAGGGGGCTCTAAAGGGAAGATTTAGGCACATGTTCAAGAGAGGAAGAAGAAATGGACAGTGAAAGGGTTGAGGTTTCCTAGGAAAGCCCATGTCTGATTTTCTTGAACTTCTTATATCCCATGAATCCCACAAATTTCCTACATACTTGTTTCTAACTCTACTGTCCTTTCTATCTATAAAATGTTTCTTTCCTCTATATTGCAGCCTAGGGTTTGGGAAAAGGCAAGGTAAACTATTATGGGCCAAATCATGAAAGTGTGTGCATCATTTCAGTGCAGTTGCATCATTAATGATGGAATCCATTAATCTGAGAAATGTCACTTGTCCAGAACCTAAGTACAAAGAACAACTCAGTTTCCATTTCTGATATGAAAGGTGCAGGTCAGGAAGAGGAGCAATATGATTATTTTTGCTTTCTGTTTCCAGGGGCCACACTGTTTCTTTCAGTTTCAAGTCAACAGAGGTTTCCTCTTTGGGGTTTAGGGTCACAGAGGTAATTGGCCTTTTGGCCTGGTAACGTGGGAAATCTTCAACTATTCTGAACAGTAGACACTTAAACTGCTCACACTGACATGTTCTGAGAAATCACTCAACATCAAACCTAAATTATATAGATATCGCAGGTGAGATTAGAAGGAAGAAAGAGAATAGTTTGGAACTTCAGTGACTTCTTCATTAACCAAGGCCCAGGGGACATTTTATGCATCTTGGGAACTGCCATTTCTTCTTACCTTCATGGTGCCCTCAGCTTCTTGTTCCATAGGAGGCTCCTCCATTAGAGAAACCCCCCTGGTTACTTGTCACCTTCCCATGCACTGTTCAGCTTGGGACAGGCAGACGCCTATGTCGGGGATGGTTTGAAAACAGGAAGGTGGGTCAGAAAGTACCTGATTTCAGAACACACCAGTTTGGCCTTTCTTGTTTCTCAGTTTCAGGACAATCCGAAGGACACACAACACTCAGCTTACCTGAGTGTGTAGGATCTTCTTGTGTTAGGGCGGCCTGCCATTTTCCAGAACTGCCCGTGACAACGCAGCTAAGTCTATCTAATTCAACAAGGGACTTAGCCTGGAGCCGTGCTCTATAACCAGCTTTATCAGTCGTAAAGGCTGACATTTTGATCTCCATTTGCTGGTTGCCTTTTTCATTTTTTTAACTTTGTATTTGGTTCTAACCTCAAGTGGAGGAGAAAAGGGTGATTTATTGAGTCTCCCCTCCCTAAAATCTTGACACACAGTCTCATGGGAAAGATAAATGAGAAGGGGTAAAAAGAATAAAATGAAACAGTGAAAACTCCGCAGAGCAGTTCTGTGCTCAGCTCTGGGAAAGGCTGTGGATAGGAGTGAAGCCAAAAAGGAAAAAAATAAGGAAAAAAAAATTCATGTGATTTTAAAATGGCTTATTGGAGGAAATAATGGTAACAGGAAAATCAATAAAGTCCACAATGCAAAATAAAAAGCAATGAAGTCTGGGGTAAAGGCAAACTATTGTATTCAACAGAAGGAATCATGGGAGTAATAACAATTATGTTCTTTTTATTAGAGGAACAAATAAAGTGTTTCCAAGTGAAGCCACTGATCCCAGTAACTCGAAGTGCTTGAGAATCACAACAAACCTTCAGAGTGTTTTTGTAACATTAGTTCAATGTTTATAGTATGTCATCAATATCTGTAAAGGGATATTTGCTGGCAAAAGAGGTCACTCCAGAATTATAATGCTAATTATATCTTAGCATCTTCGTGTTTTCCGAGGAGCATTTCTGAAAGAATGATTTTTGTTTGTTTGTTTTATTTGCTGGAGAGTCTGATCAGGACATTGGACAGAGCTCTTTTTCCCTGAAAGGGAAGAAGGTATTTGAACTTCATCAGCAGTATCAGCATGGGAGGAAAATGCAAAGCAATTCTAGGAGCACAGGATGCAGTTTCCCCTCCCTACACTGGACCTGTAGTCCCCAAAGGCCAGGCTCTGGCAAGGTCACTGAGAAGAAGCTGACTAATAACCAGAGTTCATTACCGGCCAATCCTGGCTACAGTTACTCAATTTTTAAAAAATTTTCTGGGAAAATGCAAATTTCTTAGAACAGAAGTTGGTCCCTACCTTCCTTCCTTCCTGGCTATCCTTACATGTCTTGTAATTGGCCTGAATTCCCTGATTACATTGGGAATGAAGCCTCCCTTTCTCTTTGATTGCATGGCAGAATTTTAGGTCTTCGGGTATCTTCATTCAGACAAGATAAACCTTCAACACAAGCAGAAAATTGTCCTGCTTCGGTTTTCTAGATCTAAGGGCTGTATCTCCTTGGGTTGGACTCTAATAATTCACTGTAAGAAAAAGGGTTCTAAAACCTTTGTCCTTGGTGGCGCCTATAGCTCAAGTGGCTAAGGTGCCAGCCACATACACCAGAGCTGATGGGTTCAAATCCAGCCCAAGCCTCCCAAACAATGACATCTACAACCAAAAAATAGCCAGGTCTTGTGGCCAGTGCCTGTAGTCCCAGCTACCTGGGGGGCTGTGGCAAGAGAATCGCATAAGCCCAAGAGTTTGAGGTTGATGTGAGCTGTGATACCACCACACTTCACCCAGGGTGATAGCTTGAGGCTCTATTTCAGGAAAAACAACACAACAAAACAAAAACCTTTGTCCTTTTCTCATGAGCAGGAATCATGCCCATAGGGAGAAATTAGTCTAAATGGTGCGGTGGTGGTCTTGTGAAGATTGTAGCAAAAGACTGTAGTCTAAATGGTGCGGTGGCGGTCTTGTGAAGATTGTAGCAAAAGACTGTGGTATTGAAAGCTACAGAGACTCTCAGCATCAGAGCATTAGGAGGGACTGGGAAGAACACTCAGAATTTTCTCTGCTTCCTTCTTCCTCTGCTTGAAAAGATCCTCTCATTTATTCTTCCTGTTGGATCCTTATTCATCCTCCAAGGATCTTTGACTTTTCTTTGGAATTGTCTTGCATCACCTCTTCCTCTTCTGTTTCCCTCCCCTGTCCCAACCCTCCAAACCAGGCAGTCCCTTCATCTCCTGGACTTTGTAGTCACACATCATTCTTCTGGGAGGCTTGAAAGCAGAGATCATGCTTCATTCTTTTATTCGCCAAGATTATTGGGAACCCAGTAGCTAGACAATACATGTAGAAATAAGGAAGTTGATGAGTGAATAAATGAATGAAAGAACCAGTGAAATTTTGACTGGAGTCATCTATACACACACTGCAATCTAATTAAATGATGCATCAAGTAATGTTTGCTAAATCAGTGGTAGGAAACTACTGCTGGTGACTTTGTTCTTCTCCCTTAAAATGTTGGCAATCACTATGTTCCTCTCTCCCACCACCATTGCCTTCAGTTGATTTCATGCCTTCAGTATCTCTCACCTCTTTCCCCTTCCCTTATTCCTGTGTTTTCTATACTCACTACTCCTTCCTCCTCTTAGCATTCTACTTGACAACCTGATCATGCCTGTTCATCGCACACATCAGTCCCTCTACTTCCACCCTTCAGACAGCCACTTTAAGCCAAGAGTAAAACTAATGTGTTTACAGAGATAACTTTAGAATGCACTTGCTAACCGTGAGAGGCACATGATGTATGATGATAAGTGAAAATTATCTGAGATGTTAGGGATGTTAATAAAATAAATTGGAAAGAGATGTGCATGCAAGGCCTTATCATTCATGATAACATCAGAAGCTCAAAAGCAGACTCCCCTGTGTAACTGAGGGGAACGTTTTACAAGATTAAAACGTTCCAAGTACTGTTGGCTCTGACAATGGCATTAAACAATTTTCCACAAGGGGTGGCAATAAAACCAGATCTAATAACAAGGACCCTCATGTGGCTGAATGATGAGAAGATGAAGGACGCAACAATTACATAAAGGATGGCCCTGACGTGCAGGAGTGCCATGCGATTCACAAAATCCTGCATGAGTGTAAGTTTCCACATGACACTTTAATAACACAAATTCCTCATTTTAACTGGTGTTAGCTTATTTTTCCCCTTGGCCTTTCTGTTTCTATTTTGTACTGAAAGCAAATAACCTATTACCAACTCCTGATACTATGTGGTGGTTTTCACTTCAGCTGCTGATGCTGAGTTGTGGGAACTGGTGAAGAAGACAACATTTTTCTTCCTATTCTATTGTGAAAACATTTTTGGTATTTCTCTTATTTCCTATGCCACAGAGAGCTCACCAGGGTGCTGAATTTCGGTAGAGATACAAATGTACTTGCAAACTTGGCAGTGATTAATCCTGATCTTTCTTGCAAGGGGAAAATGGAGATTGTTTTTTCTGTACAGGCTTCCTTAGGAGATTTTGACTTCTAATACCTCTGATGGGTAGTTTAATTGGCTTTAGAAGTTTTTATGAAGCTCATTTGGAAGCAATGAAAGGTGCACAGAGGTTTAAAGTCAGCCACCATTTATTTACAACACATTTTATTTCAAAAGGATTTTAACTCAATGCCAATTCCTAAGTCTATATGAATATTTTTGATGTATAAATGAAAACACAGTAAGTCACTCAGGTAATTCATGCTCACTAAGCTTTCCTAACAATAAATCCAGAAATTCAATGGTCTTATGCTTCTTTTTGCAAATTGAACAATCCAGTTGGCCAGTTTGGTCTCTTCTGTTTTAATGTTTGGTATTTCCTGCCAATATTTTTTTCTTCTTCTCTTTTGTTATTGTTGTTTTTTGTTTGTTGAAAGACAGGGTCTCTTTCTGTCACCTGAATGGGAGTGCAGGGCTTGATCGTAGCTCATTGTAACATCAAATTTGTGGACTCAAAGAGTGGCAGGCAGGTCCCACTATCTCTGGCTAATTTTTCAACTTTCTTGTACTAAGGGGGTCTTACTCTTACTGTGTTGCCATGCTGGTCTCAAATTCCTGTCCTCCAGCCATCCTTCCCTGTGGGCCTTCCAAAGATGACAGGTCTGAGCCACCTTGTCTGACCCTCCTTGCCAATTTTAATAGCAATTTAAAGTTTTCAAGAAATAGAGGACACCTAATAATCATCTGGAATCAAATGGCGGTTTGGATGAAAACTCTACTATTATACTATTCTCTCCTTACGAAGAAACCCTTAAATGCCAAAGCATAGAGGAAGGAATGAGAACGTTCTTCAGTTCATCTGTAAGAAATGGATGTAATGAAGTACATTGAGGGGACACCTGAATACGCTATTAGAAAATGAAGGCTTTGAATAATGTAGAGTAGATGACAGAAAACATCTTTCTTAGCTTACTGAATTAATCAAATTTAGCACAGTATTGATAGCCCTCCACTGAGAAGCAATTAAATATAGCAAACAATCGTGGTGGTCTAAGGAAATACCCTACAAGGCATACATGTGGAAAGCCTCAGTGGGAATATGCCTGCAAGAGACTTGCAGAGAATGACAAATTGTGAGTTTTTCTCTTCTTGAACTTGCCCTGTTAACAATATTCATCAACATATTCCTTTCACTCAAAGGAATTGAGACTGTGATTGCAGAAAGAAACATCTTACCCGACACATTATATATGCAACCAGGGGAAAGAAAGAATATGTTACTTGTCTCTCAAAAATAAAAAACAGGGCATCTCTATTGTATCCTCTCAGCTGGGGAGTGCGGCTGGAGCCCAGAAGAAAATTTTCTGTTTCTGAATTTTTAGGAACATTATTATCGAATTCTGAGCCACCTGGGGCTGGTGCCAGGGGTGCAGCACCCACCTGCCAACATGCATGTTTTGACCCTGCTCTGTATGGATGAATTTTATTAAGACCTTTCCCTGTGTCTCCGAAGACACCAACCCACTAAAATGGGCAGCAGAGATAGAGAAGGAGATGGGGACTCTGGATATACAAAATTCATTTGGAAAGACCCAGGTTTCCTAAAATTGAGGGTAATGTTTACTATTTTCCATATTACCAGGCAACCCTGGAGTCCACATTTGTTAACTAGTTTATTTTTATTATTTTTATTTTTATTTTTTGTTGGAGACAGACTCACTTTGTTGCCCTTGATAGAGTGTCATGGTGTCATAGCTCACAGCAACCTCAAACTTTCAGGCTCAAGTGATTCTATTGGCCTCAGTCTCCCAAGTAGCTGGGCCCACAGGTGCCCATCACAATGCCTGGCTATTTTTAGAGATGAGGTCTCACTTTGGCTCAGGCTGGTCTTGAACCTGTGAGCTCAGGCAATCCACCTGCCTTGGCTTCCCAGAGTCCTGGGATTGCAGGCGTGAGTCCTTGTGCCCAATCAACACATTTGTTATACAAATGAGTAAAAAGTCAGAGAGGAGTACAGGACACTTGTATTGTAAAGAGCTTCCCATCACAGAGTGATAGACGGTGATACCATGACCCAAGAGTGAGAGCTAGCACCTAACAGCCTTGTCCCCAAACCAGGAGATTTAAATCTGAGAGTCAGGGTCCTAGAGACACTCTACTACTGTCACTATTGATAAACCTAGATGTTACATCAAGAAAGATCACTTCCCAAGCCAACAACAAAGACGTTGGTGGTACCTACTTGCCGAGGTTGGCAAAGGATGCCACATGGACCAGGTGTCCACAGCCCAGCTCCTCCTCCACAAATAATGCAGGATGTTTTCTGCTAGTGGCAGAGTAATGATGCTAAGAGACTGAATGATTAAATGCCAGTCTGCCAGCCAGAGTACATTTGTTTTCTGCTTGAAAAAGCCACTTTCATTTTGTATGACAGCTTTCTTAACTGCAACATAGCTCAGAAAATGACAGAGAGCGAATGAGAATAAGTGATTGTAAACTGGCAAACAACTATTTGCTACTATTTGAACTACCATTAAACTGTTCATTCAATTTCTAGTCAGAAGCCATCACTCAGCTGTGGAACCAGAATGTAAGCATTATTTATTTGGTGGCATTACCATGCCATCTAATCTTAGGGAAAATCTTCTAGACAAAAAATCAGAATACACCAAATTGCCTTGACGTAGCAAAATGCGATGCTTAACCATGGCTTCTTGCTTCTTGGTATTTTTTTTCCTCATTATTATTGCTGAGACGTTTGAGTTCCATTCTTATTCCAGTATTACACCCTTAATAATATGATTTTTCCCCTTACTGGCTGCCTATTCAGGCTAGGAATTGTTAGCACGGAGCAAAGCTGAAGTTTTGTAAAATGTAGGTGGCTTAAGCCTGGCTTTCATTTAGTACTGTTCATTTCCCTTGGGAATTCGCTCTTTCGCCATGTGCGTACTCCCTAAGACAGAGCCGCTCTGCATTGAAGAAGAACTAGAAATTATAAACGTAACAAGGTCAGTTCTTAGGTGTCAGCATACTTGATCTTATTTAAACCTCTTAACTATCTCTTAATGGAGTAGTTAGTCTGTCCCTGTTATAGACAAAGAAGCTAAGGCTCATCTGGGTTAAGTGATTTACTAAAAAGTTAGAATTTGACCTTGTATCTGATTGAGCCTAACTTCCCCCTACCATGGTGCCTCTCCAAGGAAGCTGCTTGTGGGATTGCCTATTTCGCCAAAAGGAGAGAAACTAAAGTATTCAAAGAGAGTCAACTAATATTTATTGTGCATGTAGGAGGGTTTTTTGCTTTTGTTTTTGTTTGCTTGCTTATTTGTTTGTTTGTTTTTGATGTTAGCTACTTTTTTTCTCAGCTCCTTATCCTCTAAAAGTAAATTTGATGTTTGATAGCCAGATTAATCTGGAATTAAGTTTAGTGTTAGTGAATAGATCAGGTTATTTAGTATTGTTTTTTGCGTGTCTTAAAAAGAATTGATTATACAGTAAACGGATGCAAGTTAGGGAGCCTCATAAAATGAAATGTTCGAGTATATATAACACTGTCATAATGGTCTCCCAAGAGTGTTAATTAGAAGGAAAATAAACTTTCTGGGGGGTAATTTGGCCACATGTATCAATAGTTCTCAAATTTTATACATGTTTTAACATGATTCCATTTCAAAGAATTTATGCTAAAGAAATAAACAAAGACGTATGGTAAGATTGGTTTTTTATGATACTCATTAATGCATTATTTAAACAGAATCAATCTATCTAACATGGAGAATTACTCAAAAATATCAATATATAAATATATAGTAAAATACTATGCCTTTATTTAAAACAATGTTATAGAATAATATTTCAATAAATGTTCAAAAAATAAATGATAAATTATTTCAAAAATGTATTATGACATGCTTCTATTTTTGTGGCATCTATCTATCTACCTATATATGCATATTATTCTTTATATATATAAAAAGAAGTATGGATACCAAAAAGAAATAATGATATGATGCTTTCTCTCCAAATTTCTTGCAGTACATATATGTTAATTTTATAATAAAATATTTACCTATTAAAAGAACTTGCATAGTCTATAGTAATATTTTATAAGTTATAGAGTAGTAGGTTAATTACTTGGTTTAAACAATGGACATTCAACAAAGCCCTTTTTCAAAATATAGCCTTCATACACTAGGGGACAATGTTTGCAAAAGACAAATCTGACTGGAGACTGTTATTCAAAACACATAAAGAACTCTTTTTTTTTTTT
>NW_003852407.1:1275937-1281635 GCF_000181295.1 Otolemur garnettii | reverse complement strand
TTTTTGATGTTGCTTCAATTGCCCGGGGTGTCCTCCTCATAAAATGTCACATAAAGAACTCTTAAAAATCAACATAAAAGAAATGAATAACCTGATTAAAAATAATCAAAAGACCTGTACAGATACCTCACCAAAGAAGATATACAGATGGAGAATAAGCATATGAAAGATGATCAACATTGTATGTTGTTAGGGAATTGCAAATTAAAGCAATAAGATGTTGCTATACACTCATGAGAATGGTGAAAATCCAAAATGCTGACTACACCAAATACTGATAGAGATATGGAGCACCAGGAACTCTTCTTCATTGCTGGTAGCAATCCAAAATGGTACAACATTTGCAAGACGGCATGGAGGCATTTGGAAGGTGGTTTGGCTGTTTCTTAGAAAAATAATCATTGTCTTACTATTCATTCAATATTCGGAATTGACCCAAATAGATTGAAAAGATGTCCACATACATTCCTGCACAGGGATGTTTATTCTATAGCAGCTTTATTCATAATTTCCAAAACATGAAGCTTCAATAGGTGAATGGATAAACAAATTATAGTCCACCTAGGCTATGAGATACTAGTCATTGCTAAAAAGAAATGAATTATCAAGCCATAAAAAGACATGGAAACAACTTAAGTGCATCTACCCAAACAAAAGGAGTCAATCTGGAAAGACTATATTCTACAGATTCCAACTGTATGCTTTATGGAAAAGTCAAAGCTTTGGAGATGGGAAAAAGATCCATTGGCTGCCAGGGATAAGGGAGGAGAGAGGGATGAATAGGCAGAACAGAGGACTTTTAGGAGAGAGTGAAATTATTCTTTATGCTGTTCCAGTGGTAGCTACAATGTTATTATAGCCATAGAATGTACAACCCTGAGAGTGAACCCTAACACAGCCTATAGGGTTTGGACACTAATGATGGGTCAGTATAGTTTCATTACTCATAACAATGGTACCCCTGTGGTTCAGGATATCGGTGGGGGCAGCTACATGTGTATAGGGACAGGAGATTTGTAGGAACCCTGGGGTTTTGCTAAATTTCACTATAAATCTAAAATTGCTCTAAAAATAAACTTTATTCATTTTTTGTTTTAGAAAGCCTTGAACTATTTATTTGCAGGAACTATAATCATAAATGTAAAGGAAATGCTGCTGGTACTCTGGAGAGTTAGCTGAATGTGTCTCTGAAAATCTCCATATGGACTTGAGGATAAATCTGTAAGTCCAAAATGGAGATCAGCAAACTTTTTATCTTAAGAGCCATAGAGTGAATATGTTGGTTTTTCCTGCAGTATGCTCTGTGTTAAAACTCTGCAACTCCAGTGAGAGAGCAGCCACAGACAGTATGTAAACAAACAAGCATGGCTATATCCCCATAAAACTTTGTTTTCCAAAACAGAGGTGGTCTTCTGACCCCTCATGTCTCCACATTATAAAACTGCCTAGAGGTGGATACTCAGAGGTCTCTACACACTTGGCCTTGCTAGGAATCAAATGCACAATGGCCTTGGGGTTGTCCAGCAGCTTCTTGCAAGAGTGCTGCCAATCTTTTCCCTTGATTCAGCAAACCTCAGGAGAAGTAGGTTGCATAGCAGCCCAGCACTGGGGAGTAATCCATGTAGATCTACCTAGGGTGGTTCAGGATGATCTTCTGTGCCACAAAATTGCCAGTCTCCATGGGATGATCATTCTCGCTGTCTCTAGCTACTTTACTGTGCTGAATGTCCTTCAAAGACATGTCCTTAACATTGCACCCTATGTTGTCACCTCACATGGCCTCCATCAGGGCCTCATGGAACATCTACACAGATTCAACCTCCGTGGTGACATTGATGGAGCTGTCTCCACCTGGCCCACAGGCACAGTACTAATGCCCCCGATCTTATAATCTTATAGTGAGTGGCAGTCTCAGGAGTTTGTTGACCACCAAGTGAGCCAGAGGATGGAGCCCAAAGATTCTAGCAGTGCCATCCCTGTGGTGTTTTCCTCCTTTATTTCAACCTTCCAACCACTGAACCAGGGCATTTTGGTGCTGGCTCCAGCATATTCTTGCTGGACCAGTCTGAGACAGGCACAGAGGCCCCAGCAGCTGTGTTGTGATTGGTCTTCTTAATGTAGACAGCCACTTCCTCAGTGATCTCCTGGAACCATGGGACTATATATGGGCTCGTCAGAAACTATCTTGTTAACTGTCACAATGAGCTGCTTCATGTCCAGTGTGTGAGCCAGTAGCACACACTCACAGGTCTGCTCTTTCCTGGAGATGCCTGCTTATACTTGCTGATGGCTGCAGCTGTGGTGAGCAGGGCACAGTCTGCCTGGAAAGTGCTGATGATGATGTTCATCAATGAAGTCCCTGTGGCCTGGAGCATCAACCGTGATGTTGTAGTATTTTCTGGGATTGAACTTCTACAGGGAGGTGTTGATGGTGATCCCATGCTGTTTCTCCACAGAGAGGAGCCAGCGACCAAAGAAACCATAACTGATTTAATGAGCCGTGCCAGCCCTGTGTATTTACACATGGATGGCTCAATCTTTGAGACAAGCGTATGGTCTGAGGAGGATGAAACAGGAATTCATGTATTTTTGTATTAATGTGTGTGATGGCCCTCCCGTGTTACTAAGCATCAGACACAGAACTCAGCTAACACAGGTGAGCCTGGTCATGGGTCCCCCATGAAGACCATCCACATACCAGGGAATGCATGGAGAAGACGTGGAGAAGCTTCATTTTGCTCATGTCCTGGCATAGTTTCCAATGAGTTCACTTTTTTTTCATGATCAGTGGGCTACAGTCATATAGTTCTATTTTCAGAGCTCTTCCAGCCTAGCTGGCTAACTCTGATTTCTAGAATCAAGACAGAAAAATCTTTATGTATAGGAATCAACTGCTCTTCTGGATTTCAAGAGCCTGACAAATATGGGTGATTCAGTTAGCATTATGAAAAGATTGTCAACCTTCCACTTCATAATTAATGTAGACCTGTGACCTCCCTAGGGCCTTCATGCAATTTTTTCATTCCTGAGCATTTCCTGAGCATCTACTATGTGTCAGGTATTGTACTAGATATAATATGATGAATAAATACAACATGACTTCCATTTAAAGTTAAGACCTTAAGACTCCCTATGGAAACAGTAGTTCTATCTGTCAGGTATGCAGACTCAATCTGCACAGCAGGAAGCAAGGAGGAAAATGATTACTTACCATATATATTTAATTCTGAGAATCTGAGCTGTGGCATGAATTGGCCCAATTTCCGTGAGTAGGTGGGATGTAACTGTTCAAAGAAGAATTTTAATTTCACAAAAATGTTTCAATTCTGCTATCTGCTTGATAATTTAAAAATATATTAGAATAGGGTTAAATCAAAAGGGAGCTTATGATTCAAAAATAAAACAAAGGATATAACTCTATTAATGTGTGTGTATATAAACATGAGGCCATATATACACATGTACAAATATGGGGACTGATTAATGCTTTATAGAATATAAAAGATTAATTATATATATATAACACAATATGTATATCAACAAATGGGTGAAAGAGTGGTTATCAAAATATTAATTATTACTAAATTATAGGATTTCAGGTGACATTTCTTTCATATAGTTTTCTGTGTTGCTAGAATGTTTTATTTTAACCATGTATTTTACATACATAATCAAACAAAAGTAAAGAAGTTTTCATTGTGGGGGGGAAAAACTATGCAACAACACTAAACACCAGAATTCCAGGCCTTCACCAGAATGTAGAAACTCAAGCCGACTAGATTTTTATTAAGGGCTCAGTCAAGGAAACCAACATTTAATCACAATCTTTTGAAAAACATGCAATTAATTTACTTCTGAGCTCTTGATTCTTAGTCCTGGTTTCAGTCAGATCATCCCAGAGAAGTACTTGGATTATCTTGTCTTGTTTTCATCTTTCTTAGTCCCCCAGCATTGGCATTTAGACATTGCATTAAATGATGCATACAAAGAAAATCTTCTTAAAATGAACCCACCAAAGGTGTCCTACATTAAGGAACCTTTTGTTACACAAAACTAGGAAAAAAGCTTTCTTTCTCTCATAATTTGATATGTTTCATGAACTATGTAGATTTTAACACTTTGAACACTTTCTATTTTGCTTTGGCAGACAGGAATCTTTAAGAACAGATTTTGTAATCCAACTTTAATTACTATACATCATTATTCTTCAATTTCTTTTTTTTTTTAACCATTATTGTATCCCAGAGGAGCTTTTTAAGGCATTTTTCCTCCTACCCAATTATGGTCTTTCATAAAGTTTTAAAACCACAGTTACACTACATATCTATTTATGTACCATACATGCATTTGTGCTTTGTACATAGATTAATATTTTTTCACCTCCCAAGAGTTAATGCACCATCCAGAATACATGCTACACAGTAACTTACGACTTACATATCTTTATATGTATATAAATACTTCTTTGAACTAACTTTCCATTATATTTAATTTTCTCTTGTTGTCTACAGCTATACAGAAACATACACATAGGTATAAGATATAATCAAAATATTTCCTGAATGCATTCTTTTAAAGAACTTCAAGTACAGGTAATTAGTTATATCATTAAATGTAAAATGAGGACATCAAAAAGACAGAGTAGGAGATATTAGCCTTCATCACTATGCAGAGGAAATAATTGGAAAGTTATTCATAAAGAAAAAGAGCCTTAGGAGGGTTCAATAATACAATTATGAACTTATAAAAGTGCCAAGATCATACCATGGGAAAAAGATGCCTTCTTGAATAAACAGTTCTGGGAAAATTGGATATTGTTATGCAGAAGAATAGAACTGGACTCCTGTCTTCCCATATACAAAAGTCAACTCAAGATATATTGAAGACTTAAATGTAATACCCATAGCTATAAAACTTCTAGAAGAAAACAGGGAAAACATTTCAAGACATTGGTCTGGACAAAGATCTTATGGCTAAGACATTAAAAGCACAGGATTACAAACAAAAATAGATAAATAGATGTATTTATGTAGTTTATATCTATAAACTTAAAAACTACGCAGCAAAGAAAACAATCAATAGAGTGAAGAAAACACGTGTTGAAGGGGAGAAAATATTTGCAAACTATTTATTCAACACAGAACCTTTCTCCAAAATATGCAAGGAGCTCACACAACTCAACAATAAAAAATAATGTCATTAATAAGTGAGTAAAGTATGTGAATAGACATTCTCAAAAGAAGACATACAGATGGCGAACCAATATGTGTAAAAATGCTCAACATCTCTAATCATCAGGGAAATGCAAATCAAAACCAAAATGAGATATCCTATTCCAGTTAGAATGTCTATTATCAAAAAGACAAAAAATAACAGATTCTGGCAAGGATGCAGAGAAAACAAAACTCTTATATGCAGTTGTTGGAAATGTCAATTACCATAGCCCCAATGGAAAACAATATGGATATTTCTCAGAAAATGAAAACTAGAACTAAAATATGACCCAACAATCTCACTAGTAGTTATTTGTCCATAATAAAAGAAAGAAATGTATTTATCAAAGGGATATCTGCATCTGCATGTTTACTGCAGCACAATTTATAATAGCAACAATATGAAATCAACCTAAATGTCTACCAATGGATGAAGAATGGGTGAAGAAAATGTGTGTGGGAGGTATGTATAAAGTAGAATACTA
>NW_003852407.1:1263274-1275917 GCF_000181295.1 Otolemur garnettii | reverse complement strand
ATGCAGAGGAAATAATTGGAAAGTTATTCATAAAGAAAAAGAGCCTTAGGAGGGTTCAATAATACAATTATGAACTTATAAAAGTGCCAAGATCATACCATGGGAAAAAGATGCCTTCTTGAATAAACAGTTCTGGGAAAATTGGATATTGTTATGCAGAAGAATAGAACTGGACTCCTGTCTTCCCATATACAAAAGTCAACTCAAGATATATTGAAGACTTAAATGTAATACCCATAGCTATAAAACTTCTAGAAGAAAACAGGGAAAACATTTCAAGACATTGGTCTGGACAAAGATCTTATGGCTAAGACATTAAAAGCACAGGATTACAAACAAAAATAGATAAATAGATGTATTTATGTAGTTTATATCTATAAACTTAAAAACTACGCAGCAAAGAAAACAATCAATAGAGTGAAGAAAACACGTGTTGAAGGGGAGAAAATATTTGCAAACTATTTATTCAACACAGAACCTTTCTCCAAAATATGCAAGGAGCTCACACAACTCAACAATAAAAAATAATGTCATTAATAAGTGAGTAAAGTATGTGAATAGACATTCTCAAAAGAAGACATACAGATGGCGAACCAATATGTGTAAAAATGCTCAACATCTCTAATCATCAGGGAAATGCAAATCAAAACCAAAATGAGATATCCTATTCCAGTTAGAATGTCTATTATCAAAAAGACAAAAAATAACAGATTCTGGCAAGGATGCAGAGAAAACAAAACTCTTATATGCAGTTGTTGGAAATGTCAATTACCATAGCCCCAATGGAAAACAATATGGATATTTCTCAGAAAATGAAAACTAGAACTAAAATATGACCCAACAATCTCACTAGTAGTTATTTGTCCATAATAAAAGAAAGAAATGTATTTATCAAAGGGATATCTGCATCTGCATGTTTACTGCAGCACAATTTATAATAGCAACAATATGAAATCAACCTAAATGTCTACCAATGGATGAAGAATGGGTGAAGAAAATGTGTGTGGGAGGTATGTATAAAGTAGAATACTATTTGGCTATAAAGAGGAATGAAGATCATGTCATTTATAGAAACATGGAACTGAAGGTCATTATACTACTAAGTGAAGTAAGCCAGGCACAGAAAGACAAATTTTACTTGTTCCTACTCAGATATGAGAGCTAAAAAGGTTTATCTCTTGAAGGTAGAGAGTAGAATGATAGATACTAGAGGCTGAGAAGGGTGTGTGGATTTGAGGGTTGGATGAAGAGAAGTTGTTAAATAAGTACAAACACACTGTTAGAGAGAAGGTGTACATTCTAATGGTTGTCAGCAGTGTGGAGTAACTGTGTGATGCATTTTCTATTTGAAGTGGCCAGGAGAGAGAACTTCAAATGTTTCTGACACAAAGAAATGATAAATACTCAAGGTGATGGATACCCTAAATACACTGACTCGATCATTAAACATTCTATTCATGTAACAAATGTCATCTGTCCCCTATAAATATGTAAAATATCAGGTATCAATTTTTTAAAAATAACTTAGAGGAATACACAGCAGCCTAAAAGGAGAAACCCAAGTAGAGAGACTCACAGAGGAGGATAGCATAGCTGTGATTTCAGGAATTGGGTAGGAAAGGAAACAAGGAGTAGGACTCTGTATCATCCATGTAATGGGTGCCATCATGACACATACCCTAGTGGTTGTCAGTAACTTTCACTGCAGAGGACCCTGGAAGCCTTCAACACAGAGGACTTCAACAACTCCAGCAACAGCCATTGACTCTTCACAGCATTCACAGAGGATGACTTTCATCGAGTTGTTGGCGCTGACCCAAGTGGCCTGCTTTGTGATCCTACACTTGCATATTTTGCCACTTGCTGAGGTAATTAGCACCCATCACTACCGTGGGACCCCTGGAAATGGAGATGCTGCTGTGTAACACAAGGAGAACTGCTGTTGCGCCATTTCAGAACCAAAGCTGCCACCTTTCTCCCCCACAATAGCACAGACTCTCTGAACACCGGAATCACAGCTATTCCAACCAAACTGCACTTCAGACCCCAGCTCTGTGGATGCTCTTAATGAACACTGTATTCCGGATCTTGCCTCTCAGGAATACTATGTATACCTGATTCTTAGGCATGGGAGCTACCAGTGTTGGGAGCTAGCCAGTGCTCCAGATACCAGGGCTTCTATTATTCTGTGAACACTCATACTCCAGACTCTTATTCCTTGGCTGTTCCACAGGTACCTATAGACACTACTGCCACCAGGAGGTTGCCTGTAAGATGGACTCAGAACCAAAAAAGATAACATGGACCACCGCATTCCTTATATAAGAAAAAAAGGAAAAGAGAACACTAGGAACTTTTAACACTGTGGATCCCGACAGCTCTCACTGTTGTCATGATCACTTGCAGCTCTGGTCATGGAGGACCTTTGCAATTTTCACCACAATTAGCCTCAGCTGACAGAGCTTCATTACCACTATGTTATCATGCCTTCCCAGGAAATGGAACTGCTGCACTTCACCCAGCCAGTGACCTCACAGCCAAAATGAGTTCACAAAATCTGGAAGAGGTGACTGCTTCATCAAACATGCAACCATCAGTGCAAGCCTACAAGCAACAGACAAAAAAATTAAGAAAACATGATAATACAAAAATAATAAAATAACTATTCAGTCCTAACCTCAAAGAGATGGAGATCTACATATTTCCAGACAAATAATTCAAAATCATTGTTTTAAGGATGCTTAATGGCTACAAAAGAACATAGATGAACAACTCAATGAAATCGTAAAATTATAATGAGGAAATGAGAAATTCAGCAGAGAAACAGAAGTTATATCAAAGATCCAAACAGAAATTCTGGAGCTGAAGAATAAAAAAGGAATGAGAAATGCAACAGAGAGTATCAACAGCAAACTTGATCAGGGATAAAAATTTGTGAACTCAAATACTGGTCATTTGAAGTTATCCAGTCAGAGGGAAGAAATGAAAAGAGAAAGAATAAAGAACACTTACGTAAATTTTGGGATACAGCAGTTTCTCATACAAAGATTTCTGACATCAGAGAGTTTATATTCTAGTAGTACAAAAGGCAGGCAACATATAATCCACAAAATAATTTATAGAGTATGTTAGAAGACTATAAGTTCAGTGATAAAGAGGAAAGATTGAATGAGCAAGAAGCATTGGTTACTCTGGTGCCATGGGGTGGGGGCCCATTTGCTATTTTTCATGGGTTAATTGGTATAGATAATAGTACTTGTGGTGGTAGTGGTTAGTAGGTTGAAAGGAAATGTGAGCAAAGACTTTAAAGGATATGAGTAAAGAAATTATACAGATATTTGGGAGACTTGGATTTCAGGTGGATGTTTTTACCAGTACACAATTTCCTAAAATGGAGACCCTGCTGGGGTGTTCAGGGAGTACTCAGGAAGCTGGTATGGCAGCTGCAGAGGGACATGGAGGAGAGGAATCTAGAGTTTACTTGGGGGTAGATCAAGGTAGATCCCATAAGCCAGCAAAAGTCAGTCATGGGCTTTTCACATGACTGACAAGAAAGACTATTTGGGGGCTTGAAGCAGGGAGTATTGCAATTTGATCTGGCTTTTGTGTGTTGAGAATTATCCTAAGTTGGCAAAGTGACTTAACTATTAAGGAAATATATCACTAGCTCCATGCCTCTCTTTCATGGTTGCAGGCGATTCTTGGTGTTCCCTGGCTTGTGGACACATCACTCCAATCTCAGCCTCCTCTGTGTTTTCTTACTGCTTTTCCCTCTGTGTATTACAAGCCTCCCCTTCCTTTCTCCTAAAAGGACACCAATTATTTAGGGTGAGTTAGGACTCACCCTAAATCCAAGATTATATCATCTCAAGATTCTGAACTTAATTATAATATTTCTGCAAAGGCCCTATTTCCAAATGGTCACACTCACAGTTACCAGGGGTTAGGACTTAGACATATCTTCTTGGAGGATACAACTCAAGCCTCTACAATCGTATTTCATCCGGATGAATAACTCCTGGCTGGTTAGTTTGGATGCCTCTTAATTATGTCATCTAGGACTTTAATTCTTTCTTTCTTTCTTTTTTCTTTTCTCATTGCCACTCTTATTGCACAGTCTTTCTTCACTCTACATAGTCTCATCATGACTACAACTTTTATGGGTGTCAGATGTAGCTCCATCAATAACATCTTTAAGAAATGGAAGCCACTCCTCCCTTGCAAAACCTTTTGATTCCATTAGGGCTGGAATTTGTCTCTTTTATTCATTGTAGTCTCCCTAGCCCAAAGATTGTTGATGGTACAATGTAGTTCTTAGCAAACATTGGTTGAATAAATTGTTTGGCTAGGGTTCTAATGCATGTTCATGCTTTCACCAAAGCAGGGTTCATAAATACAGGTGCTGGGGCTTTGAACAATCACCCTCCTGAGGACTGGGATGGCTACGCTCCAAAGGGCAAAAACTTTGGTATGGGGATAAAACATTAGGCCAGTTATAAAGAAGAAAGGGGTAGTGAAATTTGTTATTGGATGAGTTATATCAATGTTTTCAAAAAGAGTATGTCAAACAAGTTTTGTTGTACACTGAATTAAATATTTTCAGATGTCTGATATTTAAGACTCAATGACACAAAAAAGTAAATCGTATACATGTGCTATTTCTAACAGACCTTCAGTCACTCCCATTGCCTACACTTCAGCTTTGACTCTGATCCTTTTTAAAATTCTGTTTCTCATGATTCCTGCATAAATCCACTCTCCTGCCATTGGCTTACACAGTACCTTTACACAAAAGCCATTCTATAGGGGAGTATTGTATTTATTTAATAAACTAGTAACAAACCATTAAATGATATGAAATAGGCCATTTTTGTCACAAACATGACATCATCTTTTATAGTCCCACAATGATTTTTGTTCTGAAATTTTTTTAGAAAAAGATTACATAATGTAGTAATGCCACATAAATATCTTAACATAATAACTAAGAAAATGTAGTGACAACTATGAGAGTGACATGAAGGTTATGTCGGCCAATTGGATGAAAGTATTTCAAATTGTATATGAAAACAACACACTGTACCCCATGAAAGTATCAATGTACACAAATATGATTTAATTAAACACACACACACACACACAAGAACAAATGGAAAAAAAAAGAAAATGTAGTAAAGGCTATGTTAACCAGTTTTATGAAAGTATTGAAAATTGTATATAAAACCAGCACATTGTACCCCATAATTGCATTAATGTACACAGCTATGATTTAATAAAAAAAAATATATAGTAATGTCACGAAATCAGAACATTTATTTTCCAAATTTTAGTACCTTGGGGGCCCATCCTGTTTTTTTCAATATTCATGTTAAGATCTATTAACTATAAAATAATTGCTATGAAACAGCTCTTAATATGTGCCTCCATGCCCACAGGTGAATCTATTTGTGACATTTAGTTTATATTACACATACACGCCTAGATGCATTTATTCAGACACTTGAAGACTTGATAACAACAAAATCCATAATTGTCACTGTTTCAAAGGGCTGAGGAGGGAGATGGGGCATAAAATAATATCTCTAGGTGGTTAGCAGGTCACCCTGTCAAGATTATTGATAGTCTTACTAAGTGGGTAATTAAAATGAAAATCAAAGAGCTAAATGCCCACATACAAACATACAGATGCTTATTGGAAACTTTACAAAGCAAAGACATTAAGACATCTTTTATTCATTAGCATTCCCTTGAAGGTGAAATGGAATCCTGAAATTTGCTATATTCAGCTCATCAGAATTTACGGCTGAATACTCGCTGCCCCTGGAGAGGGAAGCAACCAAAGCAGGAAGAAATAAGATGAGTGTGTTCAAATCCACATTGTGGGGCCTGGTGGTTTGCATCTCAGAGTTTCCAAGGGACTGACTCATTATTTTGTTGTAACTATCTCAGTTAAAGGATTGAAGTAGAAATTGTACAGTCCCTAACAGCTGAAAAAAAAAATGAGAGTTTGTCAGTGGAGAAGAAGCCATTCCCTGTACAATAATTTAAACAGATTTATTCTGAACCCAATTTGAGGACCATGACCTGCAGCCTTGATCCTAAGAAGCCTCGATCCCACACCGAGGAAGCCTTGATCACTTGGACTCATTGTGGTGAAGTTACAATTTGGTTTTATACGTCTTAAGGAGACAAGAATTGCAGGTTTGCTTTGGCCCCCACAGGTGGGGCATCTCACCCCACCTTCAAGTTATAGGGAGGTTTAAACATCCTTCAGTTGACAATTTTCTGGCCATACATGGTTGCTCACTGAGACCCCATCTTTACTAAAAACAGAAAAATTAGCTAAGTACTGTGGCAGGTGCCTATATTCCCAGCTGCTCAAAAGGCTGAGGCAGGAGGATCACTTGTTCCAGGAGTTTGAGGTTGCTGTGAAGTAGGCTGATGCCATGGCACTCTAGCCTGGGCGACAGAGTGAGACTGTCAAAAAAAAAAAAAAATTACTTCATAGGAATTTATGACAAGCTAGAGAAAATGGCAGATTTTTAAAAACAGAGTTTTCATCCTATTCTGTATGACAAATCATCAGAATCAGCTCTTTGGGGGAATAAATGACCCCCTCTTTAGTGAGTGCATAGCTCAGTGTCTAGACACATCCAGAAAGCAATCTTCTCAACAGTGACCATGCCTAAGGAAGAAGCTGGCTAGACTGAAAGGTGCCATTAGTTATATTGTTTCTGTCCCCCCTGAATCACCACATCTTTTAGAATGGTATTTTTTTTTTTCTTCTTACATGCACTAGTTCAATTGTTTGGATGACAATGAGTCACCTGGTTGGAAGAAGTATTTACTGAACAGCTGCCATATGGGAAGCTCTGTGATGAATGTTATAGGAGGAATAAAGAAATAGACCAACATTGCTCAAACATTTACTGAGCTCTTACTGTGAACAGGCTCTATGCCAGATGCTGGGAGGAAGGGAATTATGAAAAAAGACATGGTCTTGGGTCATAAAGAATGTATAACTTAGAAGTCAGAATCGTCAGCAAAGTTTTTTCTTTAGGAAATGATTTTGAGCACCTACCATGGGACCAAAGGAGCTCATGACCTGGTGACATGGCTTCTAATTATGGATTAAGAAGTCACTAGAATGTGTTAGGGAAAATTTTAAAGAAGAAAGTAGTAATTCAGAGTGTTGTGAAAGAAGGGTAGGATTTGAATAGATAGAGATGAGCAACTATAGAATTTCAGGTCGCAGGAAAGGTACGAGCAGTGACAGGGAGGTCGTAAAGCTTAGGACAAGTTCAAGAAACTGAGCATCTGACTTTGGCCAATGACTAAGGAATGTGAAGGAGAATAAAATAAGATGATAATAGCAAGTGTGGAGATAAGATTCTAAGTAATTTGAAGTTAAGTCTGGTGGCAAATCAGATATTAAAATATTTTGGAGAGAAATAGTATGATCACAGATGGACAATGAAATACTAATCTGATTTTCACATGTAAAGTGTCTTAAAAAGGAAGTCATTTTAGAAGTAAGGAGGCCATGTTTAGATCTTTGGTTCATGTTAGCGCTAAGGAAAGGCTTTGGGTGATGCCTGCAAAAACACCAGCAAAGATGGATGGCAGCGATTGTAAAAGACTCAACATAAAAGGACTGGCTGATACATTATGTGATACTCACTTTAAGTGCAACAAAATTTCAATAATGAGTGAATCAGTAGGACTGCTTCTATTTATTTTAAAATATTTTTCTCACTGACCTACGTTTATATATCTTAAAGTTAGAGTTTGACAATGGATATTTACACATAACGATAGTGTTCATTCTCCATTGACACAGCCCTGGTGCACTCAATTCATCCTTACGTCCAGAGTTAGTTTCTTCTCTGCAACAGTTTCCTAGATGTTAAGATTCCCTCTGGTCTAACCAATGTCCCACAGGGCAATTGTGGCCAGTAACCTCAGAGGTGCCTGACAAGAGATAGGTGAAATCCTGTCAGCTTTTTGACACATTTCCCATTGGTCAGAAGCTAATGAGGGCACTAGGTCCTAATGCAAATACCCCATTCATATGAAGAGCAGTTAGCTGGCATAGACCTTGGTTATACATAGTTCATAGGCCTTATAACTTTTCCTGCTTCTTCACCATCTACTCTCAGCATCCCAAGCCCTTTTTTTTTTTTTTTCTTTTTGTTCTTCCCGGCCCAGGAAAAATTCACATCTTTTATGTTTATCTGGATGGAGTTAGAACATATTCTTCTTAGTAAAGTATCTCAAGAATTTAAGAAAAAGTATCCAATGTAATCAATACTATTATGAAACCAACATATAATCACCTACACATTCATACAAATGATAAAACAAAACTATAGTCCAGAAAGAAAGAGGGAAGAGGAGAGAGGATGGAGGAGGGAGGGAAGCCAGGAGGAGGGAGGATATTTGGTAGGACCTCATCTCTTGTGCATAATGCAATGGTACATTTTAAAACAATTAAAGGTAGAGTATAAATGTCTTACCACCGCAACTAAGTAAGTGAGGTGATAGTTATGTTAACAAGTTTGATGTAAGCTTTCCACATCATATATCAAATTAGCACATTATACCCCATAAATACATTAATGTACACAGTTATGATTTAATAAAAAAATTAAAGAAATAAATTTTAAAAAGTGGCAAAAAAAGAAAAAATATCTCAGCCAGCCATTGGAGGCCCAAATCATCTACAATGAGAGAAGACTCAGTTTTCTAGGTGTCATCATTCCTGTTACCAGTTGGGAATCTGAGTCAGTAGGGGTGACATATTGGTTGTCACATGACTGAAAGTGCCAAACTTGCCATGAGAATTTAAGGCTGATATTCTAATTCTACCTGTTTAATATGTTAGCTATTGACATAAACAGGTTGGCCATGAAGTTCATGTGCAATTTAAAATGTACTAAAGTATATATATTTTAGCTAACCTTTAACTTTATCATGCTATTTTTCTTTTTGACCAAGAAAAGGAACTGGAAAAATCTTGGGGGTATAATCATTTGAAGGAGTTGGTTCAATGCATGATTTTCCTGTTTTTGATTTGAAATTTAATTATGATCCATTTATTGTGTATTCATGGTATTGCAGGCACTGGTTTTGGTTCAGGGTATACAAAGATGAAAAGATCATGATTCCTTCTTGCTGGTACTCAACATCCAAGAGGGAAACTGGCAAGATCAATAATAAACTGTATCACAACGTAAGAACTTAATATCAACCATTTACAATAACTCTGGGCATTGTATTCCCTTTTTAAACTTCTTTCTACACCCCCCCTTTGTTTTTTTTTTTTACAAAACTTTGGTTTGCCTGGATGTTTTCTGTTTTTCTAGTGTACACCCCCCAAGAATAGTGCTTTTTTTTTTTTCTTTTTAGAGACAGAGAGTCTCACTTTGTTGCCCTGGGTAGAGTACTGTGGCGTCATAGTTCTCAGTAACCTTCAGCTCTTGGGCATAGCCTATTCCCTTGCCTCAGTCTCCTGAGTAGCTGGGACTACAGGCACCTGCCACAACATTTGGCTATTTTGTTGTTGTTGTTGCAGTCTGGCCGGGGCTGGGTTTGAACCTGCCACCCTTGGTATATGGGGCCAGCACCCTACTCACTGAGCCACAGGCACCACCCTCAACATAGTGCTTTTTATTATTAGACTCATTCCACAATTTTTGCAAGGCAGCTATTGCCCCAGTCTTCCTGCTTCTATGCAGCTACATCAAAGAGCAATAGGGGAGAATTTTCTTCTCGTACCTCTAGCAGATTGCTCTTGATATTGGCTTTTTTGGCCTGTGATCTGGCTGTAAGAGAATTTGAGAAAAGAAATCACTTCCTCTATGAGCCCCTGCAGTGAAGGGAGGCCCTGCCAAAGATGAAGAAGTAAATGTGAGGAATAAAGGCTGTTGAGTGAGTAACCATGAGAGTCTGCCACAGTAAATCATGAGAGAATTACCAAACTTAATTTCTGAATGCATTAATATTACTTCTCATTGATGGTGAGGTCTTGGTAATATGTGATGAAAATTGTTAAGCGATACACCATTTATAATTCTCAGCTACCATGATGGAGGCTGATTATGATAAAAGAGATCTCTATTCTGCAAATAAAAAGTTATTGCCTGTAATTCCAGGACCATGGACAATTCACGTTTACCATTGTCATCACTGTGATCATCATCATTACTGTGAATCATTCTCATCAAATAGCATTCATTTAGTTCTCTGCTTACAAAAGATGCTGTATTATCCTTTTATGCTTCTCTTAAACATGTAGAAAATAAAGCCTTTGAAGAAATTAGGATATTGGGAGGGTAAATGAGCTCTTGCAGGTGTATTCCATTGTATGCGGCAGATGAGCTCCTGAAAAGTCAAGGATACATCGAATTTTTGTAAATTGAGTCAATTTTAAATGCACTAGAAAACTTGATATTTACAAGAACACTGTAATGAATCTATATTGTGGGACTCCATTGGACACACAGATACTAAGATCCAAGTTTAGTAGGTTACTAAGTTGATATTTTTTTTGTGTTGGTCTGTGATGAAATTGATTATGTACTTCCCAGTTTTTCCAGAAAAAGGCATTAAAAATACAAGATAGTCTTTATTAATGTCACCATAACAACCTCTCATTATTTTCATTGTTATCTTATTAGAGAACTATCATTATTTTCATTGTTATTTATACTTTCAAATAGATTTTATTTCAAGTTAGCCCTTTTAGATGATTCATATCATAAAACCTCTAAAATGGAAAAATGATCAGGAATCATATATCTAGTGGTTTCTACAAATATAGCTCAACAAATTTTATTCTTGCTCAATACATGCAAAGTGACCCACACACGCACACATGGGCGTGCCTAAAACTTCAGGGGAAAAAATAAGGGGTGAAAAGCAGCAATGTTCAGGCAGAAGCAGAAGTGAGGGGTGGTTGTTTTCCACTCCATCCCTTCCTGGGTTTTCCCCTCTCCTAGAGGGCATGCTCGGGTCAGTAACTCATACAGCTCTGAAGAACCTGGGTCTGCCACCTACAGGGCAGGTGAACTTGGGTAACTATATATCCTCATGTGTCTTAGTCTTCTCATCAGATTGTAAGGGGTGGTAATAATAGCCCCCACCTCATGACACTGTGAGGGTTGAATTAGAACCTGTAAGGCATGGAGAATAGCACCTAACCTGCACTAGCCTGGAGTGGCCAGCCTGCAGGACCTCACCAGCAGCAGCAGGCACTCGGAAGCGTTACCCTCTCCAGAGCCACTCTCATGGAGGACTGTGATATGGAAGCACAGCTTATGAAATTAACTCATTCTTTTCCATACCCTCTCTTTGTCAACGGGAGAACAGAGATTCTGAACAGATTTTTCTGAAATCAGGCATAAAGATGGTGGCAGGGAGGATGCACAGGTCTGGGCTCTGGAGGTTCGCTCTGGAGCCTGATTTAACTCTAGAGGTCTCTGGTATTTTATTCAGAGGTCCAAAAGCAAGGCGTGCTGAAGTTGTATCTAGAGCAGGGTTTTCTCAACATCAGTGTGACAGACATTGTGAGCCAGGTTATCTGTTGCTCTCAGCGGGCAGTGACGTGTACAGGAGTATGGTTAGTTAGCAGCATCCCGGCTGCTGGGTGCCAGTAATACAAAGATGTCTTCAGACATTGTGGAGTGTCCCCTTGGGGGACTACATTATGCGTATTCGGGAACCACTGCTTTAGCACAAGAGAGCTACAAAAGATGCTAGTAGGAGTACTCATGAAGGGTACAGCCCCGCCAAGGAGGCCGAGACCCACATAGTGGCCAGTGGAGCCTTTGCACATGGAATAGTCTTCCTCAGAGTCTCTCTAATAGAAAGGTCACGCTGTATTCAGTGCACAAACAACACATTTATGAAATAACTGCTCATCAGAATAATTCAGAGCCTCCCACAATGGGTTTGGACTTTAGGCTCAAAATATTCAAATTTGACAAAGGATTACTCATCTGAAGCCTGATGTTATAGGTCATGCGAATCAAAACCTTAGGATCTTTGGAATCAAAATAGAGTTTTTCCTGAAGTGTATCTGCTGGGACATTAGTAACTCCAGCTCTGGGAGTTCTCTGAGGCCACCAGGGGCCAGCCCTGTGCTTTATCTGCACTCCCACCCCCACCCACCACCCCCACCCCTGCTTCTCATCCTCTTCCTGGCCACTCAGAGTCAGGATCCTCTTGGTTAAAATGTATTTCCTGTTTTTTGTTTGTTTGTTTGTTAAACAGAGTTTCACCATGTCACCCTGGGTCAAGTGGCATCACAGCTCACAGCAACCTCCAACTCTTGGGCTTACAGGATTCTCTTGCCTCAGCCTCCCAAGTAGCTGGGACTACAAGTACCCACCACAACACTTGGCTATTTTTTGTTGCATTTGTCATTGTTGTTTAGCAGGCTCAGGCTGGGTTTGAACCCATCAGCTCTGATGTATGTGGCTGTGTTATAGGCACTGAGCCATATTTCCTGTTCTTAAAAGAAACATCCGGTGAGGGAAAACATACTCTGTCTATGTAATACAACTATCAAAAAAAGGTGATAGAATTGTTTCTTTCAAATATTCTATTGTTTATATGTTCCCGTGTATACTACTGCCTTAAT
>NW_003852407.1:1258579-1262653 GCF_000181295.1 Otolemur garnettii | reverse complement strand
CAAGAGTTTGAGGTTGCTGTGAGCTATGATGCTACAGCACTCTACTGAGGGTGACAAGTGAGACTCTGTCCTAAATAAATAAATATAAAATAATTGCCTTGAAGGATTTTATTTCAATTGTGTTATTATTGATCAGGACTGTTTAGGAACTGCCTTTAGAGATTGCCTTTAGAATTTGTGGCATGTTCTTCAAAAACTATTATCTATCAACTTTTTAAGACAAATTACATATGCCTCCCCCCAAAGTCATGATTCTTGATTAAGCATAGCTTTTAAATACTAAGATTTTATAATTGTAATTCATAATTGGTTTCTGAAATAAATGTCACATAGTATCATTGTCTAAATGTAGTAATATTTAGATTAGTAGTTTTCAAAATCTTTTAGTATCAGTCTACCTTTTCCCTATATAAAATTTTTCATGAGTACCTACTTTGAAGATAAGGAGGCCCTAGATTTTTAGAGAGAATCAAGATCAGTGAGGACATATGCTCTCTCTTCAGATAGAGCTCTGAAGATATGGTAAGATCGTAGACATACTGATTCAGCGACAGATGCAGGAAGCACCCATTCATTGGTGCTATGCTGGGCACACCCTTGTTTTGGAACAATGACTACTGTACTCTGAAGTGTGCTCTGAGCTCTGAGCCTTGGATAGCCTTTTTAAGCCTTGGTAAAGCAAAGAACCCTATGCTATAGTAATTGTATAGATTGTATAAGTTTAATGAGTGAAATATATGAAGTAATTGAATGTGTTCACAATCAGAGATACATTCAGAAGTTCTAGTTACATAGACAGCAAAATGATGTGTTGGTGATTTTCCAGAATTCACAATATGTTAACTAGTATATTTTAGTGTGTGGTTCTTGCAATGTTTAAACTATGTCAGTTATTTTTTCTATCATGTGTTTAAGAATCTCTGAAGATTCTTCATAAAACTCTTACATTCCATAGTGTAATTATTGCTGATTTAGGAACACATAACTTAGGTGTTATGTTGTATTAATTTATTTATTTATAGTAAGGCATCTTGCCTCCTTTGGGATTTTTCACAAGAGAAGCTCTAGACTTCTAAAGCCTGCACCCAGAAATGTCTCAGCAAAGGTCTGATCATGATCAGGTACCTACAAAGCCAGTTACAGACATTTCTTATTCACCTGGTAAATAGAGGCCTAATTAGCCAACTAGAGATACAATCTTCTGCAGGGTAATGAGAGTGTCTCAAATACATTACCTGAACACTCCTTTTTGCAAGATACCGACCTCAGAACTGCATCAAGGGAATGAGAACTAAGTTTATCTCCCTAAGGCAGTGGCTCTCAACCTTCCTAATGCTGCAGCCCTTTAATACAGTTCCTATGGTCACAACCCACAGGTTTAGAACTGCTGCCCTAAGGCATTTATTCATCCAGTTGTAAGAATTGAGGCATAGTCTCAATTTTAGGCATAGTCTGGCTTCACTGTCTTAGAAATAATACAGGGTGGATTTACCAACTCAGGAACTTTTTGATCAACCAGTAAATCCTTTGTCAATTTTGAATATTTTGAACCTAAAGTTCAAACCCATTGTGGGAAGCTCTGAATTATTCTGATGAGCAGTTATTTCATAAATGTGTTGCTCGTGCACTGAATACAGCGTGACCTTTCTGTTTCAGAGACCCTGAGGAAGACTTTTCTGTATACTAAAAGACATATAGTCCCTTGTTAAGCTTCTACTTAGGCTTACTTATTATAAAAGATCATAAATTATTATGGAATCAGAAAAAATTAGAATTGAAATGAACATTGGAAACATCTAATTCAGTGATTTCCACACATTGATCTGCACTAGATTTCATAAAATTTGTTGGGATGATCAGGAAAAGTATAGATGCCCCTGATGTCACCCCATGGAGATAATGATCGAGTAGGTATGGGATAAAGACCACAAATCTGCATTTTTAACAAATGTCCTCAGTGGCTGTGATGTGCAAGCCACTGATGTGGTCCGCTCCCTTATTTTATGAATCACCTTGCCTAAGGTCAAAAGTGAACCAAATCCTAGGTCTCATGACTTCCCTTCCTCTACTTCAAGTTACACTTCCTTCAAAGAAATTGTTTACCAATGTCTCTACCCTTGAAAATTAAAACCAACTAGCAGCAAAACTTGAAGGTCTTGTCTGCCCCAGACTCTGAGATCAGTTCTGTCTTAAGACAGAGAAAATGTGGAGTTCCAAGCAAGAAGCTCTGTGTCCAGCCAATTCAACCATTGACGCCCTTCAATATTTTAGATTTTTTTTAACTATTTAGATCTCCCAAACTCTAAAAAAAATGTAATGGTGATCACTTTATAGTTGTGAGTTACTTCTATTTCTCCTTGTATTTCAGAGGTTTTAGTTTTATACACATTGATAAAATGGTAAGGGCTTATGACTGTAAAAATAATTTAGAAAAATGTTCAAGAGAGCAGCACATGGTGACATGCCACCTATGTGTGTATGATCCAGCAGCATCTTCCCCTGCTGAGACTATAACCTCCGTGATGGTTAGCAGACACTTGGTGATGCATTCAATCCTGTGTCTCGCATGCCACTTAGCTTCATTCCCCATACACAATAAAAGCTCAAAACATATTTTGAATGACAGTGCCAGTTGAGGAAGCACATCTCAGCACCCATTAAGCAGGTGTACTCTGAGCTGTTGTTAGCAGTGCTGACCTGCCAGCAGAGCCAGGGGTGGGGGCCTTTCTTGCTCAAGGTGCTCAGCCCACAGGGGAGCTGGGAAGGTGTGACTAACATGGCTCTCTGAAATGAACGGATTTCACATCTTGGAATTTCATGTGCTTCTAAAATGGTCATAAATATGTCAGTCTCACTGCAGGGCACAGATTTGGCATAGGATGCAACATTAGGGCTATTCTTTCTGACTTGGCTTGTCAAGATTGCTAACATGAGACCAAAAGGTGACCAGGCCCTGGGACCCCAGTTCATCAGACCTTCTTTTTCTAAAGTCCCTGTGTGCATAACATAGAAAATGTCTTTAATGTTCCAGTTATGCAAAAGTAAAACTTCTACGTTATGCTCCCTCAAAGAATGTACGATAGGTTATTTTAAGACCATGGTAGAGGAGTAAAGAAAGAAAGCTAGAATTTAAAATTTTGGATGTTGAAAAGTGACTGCTTCTATTTAACCTTCAAATCATGTGGAATTGTGAAGAACTGTAACAGGATACAGTTGGATCAGTTATGCACCATTTCTTATCAATTGTCTAGCCTTTATGTATTCTACAAACTAAAGCTTAAATCTTTATAGCATTGCTCCCTAGACGTGCTGTTCTTTGGTAGGAAATTCCCCTGGTCTGTACTCAAAAAGTGCCTAAAAATTGACTTGTGTTGATTTTGAAGTCCATCTAATAAATTGTGTGTTTTTTCTATGGTAAAAAAAAAAAAAATAAAAAAAATAAAGTCCCTGTGTGCAATGGCAGTATAGTCATTCCTTCAGAAGGTACACAGTGGCTCGCTGGTATGTGTTGGTCATTATTACCAGTGCTGGGAATATAAGGGTGAGCAAAGACCTATTTTTTCATCACACTCACAGTCATGAGGAAGACAGACAGGAATCAACAATATGTGTAAAATTCCTTGTATGAGAAGTACAATGAAGGAGAGGTCCATGGAGATATGAGAGGCTATAGCAGGGAAAGTTGATCTTTTACCAGTGGTATTTCTGAAGAAATAATGAAGAAGTGAAGGTTAGCAGTAACTAAAAAAGATGGTGGGGTAGAGAAAATTTAAGAACACCAAAGAAACCTCTGATTTCTTGACCTTGTTACTTAAAATTATACTCTTTCTCTGATACCTTCGTGGAGATTAATAAAGGGTTATCTGAGAAAATGGTTTAAGAAAAGGCCTAAAGTTAAGGAGAAAGCTATTCAGATATCTGGCCAGGAATGTCCCAGGGAGAGGAAATGTGTGCAAGGACCCTGAAGCAGGTGGGTGCCCTGCATGGTCAGGAACAGCAGAAGGCCAGAGGCTGGAGCAGTGGACTGAGTGGGGGACACTTACCAGTCAAGTTCAGAGAGTGAGGGAGAGGGGA
>NW_003852407.1:1232299-1258126 GCF_000181295.1 Otolemur garnettii | reverse complement strand
TCCTTTTTATTTTAAATTACTTTAGACAATTTCTAAAAATAATTACATTTTCACATTTTGTGAAGTAAGCATGAAAGTACCCCAAACCACTAATTAATGCGATTTGAAGATGCAATCAATACATTCACGAAAAAAGGCAATAGTGTGTAGAGATGTGGAAGGGCCAATATTTTCATATGTTAGTCAAAAAAACTGAGTGGGGAGATGTTCTGGAACATTAGATCTTAGTGATTGGTTGATTGGTTTGATGATGATGATTTTGTAAATGTCTCAGTTCCCTTTTCTCTTACTGCAGCTTAGGAGTATAATTTCTCCTCCGCGGGCTTATCTGTTACTTTGCCTATTCAACATAGAGTGGCCTTCCTTTCCAGGCTTTTCAGGACTCCTGGCCTCCTCAGCATTGCTCTTCAAAAAAATGGACTTGTCTTTTTAAATTCTTTTTATAAGCATCTCAGTGCTGAGGACTGGAGAGAGCCTATATTATGTAAGACAAAAAACATCACAAGTTTTATCATGGATCAAGGCCAGCCTTTGGGTCTCATGTAATCTTCACATGGTGGAACTAGAAACAGGAAATTATTCAATTAAACCTCTGTAGTTCACCACCGTAGCAACAAATAGGCTATTTCGGAAGCCGTTTACCAGCCTCAGAAGGAGAATTCCCTCTGTACTGGGGAATAGAGTTGTGCCAAAGTACCAATTTTCAAGAGTATTCAACTGCAAAAATGACACTTTTCTACTTGCAAAGAACTTGCTTTTGCTATTTTCTGTTACAGAAGGAAAGCGCCTTTCCCATTTTGGAAATCAATAAGGCTTTTTTTCCTCCACTTCCATGAGTTATTATAAAAGAAATTACCCATGCTCCTGGAGATAACTCACAGAAGATGATTATTGACATGGAGCCAGCTCTGCTCTCCCCGTGGACAGCCATCTGGAGGGTGGGGACTATTGGTTGAAAGGACATGAAGAATGTCCACTCGGGTTTCTAACATTCAGCCCTTCTAGCCATTTCAAGAAGCTTCCAGTAGACCATTTTAGCCAGCACCTTCTAGAGCTGAGGGTAAGTTCCATTATTATTTCTCCTAGCAAACCACTACCAGAATTGTTCAGGACACACTTCTTGAGTTCTGTGACTGCAGTTTTTAAAATAGTTTATGATACAATTAAAGGCACATCCCGGAGGTATTGCTAGCTTCAGAGAAGAGTCAGTGAGATGCTCTTGAGGAGCTGGTTATGCTGGCAGCCTTTCTTCCTCAAACATAGCTGGAGGCAGCCCCATCAGCAGGCAGTGCAGGCAACATGGGCACCCAGCCTCTGTAGTAGAGTGGTGCCCACTCAAGTCTCAGTTCTTCTGTTTCTTAAGGGTAAGGTGTTGGGCTGACAGTTTTCTCTCAGCATCAGGCTTCTTGGCTGGCAATGGGAAGAGAAATATTTTACAAGGTTGTTATGAAGATTAAACAAGATAATGTATTGAAAGTACCTGACCAACTAAAAATAAATAAATAACTAATGTGCCTGGCGTATAACCTGGTACATAATGGGTATATAAATGGTGGTAGCAGACTCCTCTTCTATTCCATATGAAAGCCAGTCTGTCCTTAGAGAGGCAGTGAGGACTACATTCTCTCTACTTCTTTTTCTGCCAACATGACCATAGAAAGCCATTTTTTAATTTTCTCTATCCAAGCCCTCTACCTCATAGAACCAGGCATTAACAACATGCACCTCTTTCCAAGTCATTAAATACATATTAAACATTGCATTACTTATTTTGATACATGTGATTAGCATTAAATTAATATTATATCATATATTATTTAGATATTACATAAAATATATGTATATGACATGTTATGACATATTATCTATTAAATATATAAATATATATTGACTAGAACTCATACTAGTTCTAATTCTAAACTCAATGGGAGGCCCTCACATTTATAGGGTGGTAAAGGAAGAAGAGACAATTTAAAAAAAAAAAGATGGAGGTCGCAAAATTTTGGAATTAAGCTCCCTCTGAGCAGGAAACCCAGGGTACACTGTTGGGTACACAGCAAAGCAGTACTTAACCATCTTAACTTCAGTTCATCATCACATTCAATATGGCATAACACGGCACTGGAGGTTTTAGTAGACATATCACGCAATTTTCTTCCTATCAAACTTAAATTCAATGAAAAATGCTCATGGTTTTGCACATTCATTTAAGTCAAATCTCTTCTTTCTCATCACTTTTTAAAAAATTTCAAATCACTATGTAGGTACAAATGTTTAGGTTATGTGGTTTTCATTTCTAACTTCAAGTTGTCGTTGAGCCCCTCACCCAGGCGGCATGCTGAACACCCTGGCATTGTGCACCTTAGGTCAGATCTGGCCAATAACCCTCCCTCCTCCTCTACCCCCTCCCCCTCCCTAGACTATACTTCTGTTTTCCTTTCATGTGGGCTCACAGTTATTTATATTTTGATTTCACATTAGTATTGAGCACACTGGATACTTTCTTCCCATTTTTGTGATACTTTACTAAGAAGAATATGTTTGAACTCCATCCAGGTAAACACAAAAGATGTAAAGTCTCCATCTTTTCTTATAGTTGAATAGTACTCCACGGTATATATATAACATGTATATACCATGTTTGTTAATCCATTCATGGGTTGCTGGGCTCTTGGGGTGCTTCCACATCTTGACAATTGTGAATTGAACTACAGTAAACATTCTGGTGCAAATGTCCTTGTGATAAAATGATACTTTTTCTTTTGGGTAGATTCTAGTAATAGGATTGCAGGATCAAATGGAAGGTCCATTTTTAATTCTTAGAGAATTCTCCATACTTCTTTCCATAGAGGCTGTATTAGTCTCATGCTTTATTTGGTGAATTAGAATTTCTTGGGGTGTCCGTATTGAGAGGAGTTACTAAATGCGATTCTTTACAAGTATTGCAAGTTCACTGAGTTGTTAGATTAATTTCATTGTTCTATTTTGCTGAGATCTTGGATTATAAAGGTGTTAACAAATAATTATTTCTTCTTGTTTTATATCACTGACTAATTTCTTATGCATGTAGACATTCTTATTCCAAGTATCAATTTAAAAAATATTGCTATGGGCTTGAGAGGTACTGTTATAAACCACAGGAGAATGATCTTCTAATTGGGCATTAATAGGCGTTGACAAATTAATATACACCCAGTAATAGTTAATAAGATTTTGCAATACTGTATTATAGCTTAGGTCATATCTTAAGTATTTATAACAATATCATTAGTATATTATAAAACCTTTAGCTGAAATTCAGATATGATTTGTCTGTGATATGTTTTTACAGTTTCAGTCTGTAAAAATTTATTTTAAATGAACCCATGCTGGCTTCCAATGGCTTTGCATCCTTTCCTAAGTGCTTATAAATCGTGTCTTAAATAATTAATTAATATCTCCTGCCTGGGACTGGCTGCAAGTTCACTTGCCTGTAGTTAGAAATAAGTATAGTTTTTCCATTTTTGTTTGTAAGTCAAGAAAATATGTTTATTTGGGATCATAAATGTCTCTTATAATTGTTAAAGATTAACAAAAGTGATTCAGCCATGTCTTTTGCAGTCTTCTTTGTATTTTAGACAATACTGGATGCAGAAAGTCTGGATGTTTTAAAGCATAAGCACTCAAGGACCCTTTTCTTGTTGAAGATTTTCTTTCTACTAAGTCTCTACTCAAATTACTTTTTCCCATCAGGCTGATTGAATTTCAGCCTCTAGAACTCTACATATCATAATCATCTCAAGCTCCTTGCTAAGCTAATAGGACCATGGAGTCTTATTATCTCCAAGAGGTTATCCCTGATCCCACCTCATTTCCCTTTTTTTATAAATTACTACAGTGGTTTTGTTGTTGTTGTTCCTATTTTGTTTTGTTTTATTTTTTACTATTACACGCATAGAATTTTAAATTTCGGGTCAAAAGACCTCTGTCTTCTTTGTCCAGATTGAAGTCTGCTTGAAAACAAGAAGTCTTTTTTGTTCTTCATTGTAACCACCAAATTATCTTACATATATGGTAGGTATGGAGAAGGTTTGCTGAGTAAGGATAATAGCAAAGCCTTTCCCATAGTCATGTCATCACGCACCCACAATTAGGGTTCTATTGACCTCTGGCATAACTTACCTCTAGTAAGTTATAATGTGATAAAACCCATAACTTATAAAGCAGGAAAATACATGTAATAAAGATCATATCTCTTTCCAATTAGTTTAATTAAACACAGATTTATTATCTTATAGTTCTTGAGGTCAGCAATCATAAAATAGGCCTTGTACCTCTAAAATCATAGTTTTGACAGAACTCTGTTCCTTCTGGAGGCTGTAAGTGAGAATCTGTCCCTTGCCCTTTCTACCTTGTAGAGTCTGCCTACACCCCAAGGGGCAGGGATCCCTTCTACCAATGGTAACACTCTGACTTCTGTTTTAATCATCATCCTTTCTTTTCTAACTCTGCCTCTGCCTCCTTTATTCTCATAGGATGCTAAAATTACAGTGGGTCTACCCAGATAATCGGGAGTAATTGCCCCTATCTCAAAATCCTCCCTTAATTTTATCACATTATAAAGTCTTTTTTGCCAGAGTAACATATCCACAGGTTTTGGGATTAGGATGTAATTGCCCCTATCTCAAAATCCTTCCTAATTTTATCACATTATAAAGTCTTTTTTGCCAGAGTAACATATCCACAGGTTCTGGGATTAGGATGTAAGCAATTATTATGCCTACCACAGTCTTCCTCCTGCCCCTGAAAGAGTCACATCCATCTCACATTAAAACTACATTCTTTAAAAGTCTTAATCCATGACCTCAGAGTGCAAAACCTCATTTATATATTATCAGCTCAAGGGTCCCAAATATCTAAATCGGGTATGGGTGAGACTCTAGTATAACCCACATCTGGGAAAAATTTCTTTCTATCTGTGGACCCATGAAGCTAGAAAACAAGTTATATGATTTGAAAACACAGTGGTATAATACCATAGAGAACTGGCTATAGAGATCCCTGTTTAAAAGGAAGAAAATGGAAGAAAAAAAGGACTAATTGGTCCCAAGCAGTTTTGAAAACCAGTGCGGCAAACAACATTGGTTTTTGAGACTTTGGAACAATTCTCTGTTTGTTATGGCTTCATCTTGTTGGTAATGGCTGTGCCCTCTAAGTTCACATCTGTGACCTTAGAATTATTCTTTTCTTTTTCACAAAGGGTAGCTAAATATTTTTATCAGGTTATTTCCTACCTATTGAATTTTAAGAAATCAACAGTTTTCTCTTATTTTGTCTTCTCTCTGTCCATTTAAGTCCTAACTGTCAATCTTTCTGCTGGTATAACATTTTCAAAAACCTTGTTGGTCTCCCATGTATGTTTTGGAAATTCACTGCATTAGACAAGCAGGTCCTCCACAGACCTTTCCTAGATGATCTCTTCTCTACTCTTGGCTTCTACAGAGTCAGCTAAGAAATTCCATAGGTCAAATGCCAAATATCCTCAAAGAACCCTCTGTGTGAATGAATATTTTTAACTTTTGATGTTTGTGAGGGATGTGCAAAAGGTTTCTCAAACACACTATGGGTTTTCTCTACTGAACATACTTTTCTGACCCTAAATCTCCTCATTTTAGTGTCTTTCATAATCTGAATAGGCTGAGAATTTGCTAAATCATTAAGACCTCATTTTTTGATTAATAGTTCTTTCTTCTATCTTTTTCCTTTTATATTTTATTATAAACATCAAGGACAAATCTGGCCATGTCTTCAATATGTGTTTGGAAATCTCCTCAGCAATTATACAAGCTCATCACACAAAACCTCTGCCTTTCAAATAAATGTACCACACAGTTGTGCTAAAATTCCTCCCATTATATGACAATAGTCTCCCTTTCTCATTTCCTTCTGAGCCTTTGTCATCAATGACTTTAGTGTTCATATTTCTACCAAGGCAGAAATGGCATTTCTACCATCATCTATTCAAGGCCATCTAAGTTTTTTTTCTATTATGCTCCTTAAAAATCTTCTAGCCTTCTCAATATATACCTAGCAGAGGAATTATAGGATCAAATGGCAGATCTATTTTTAGTTCTCTAAGTGTTCTCCAGATGACTTCCCAAAAGGGACATATTAGTTTATAATCCCACCAGCAGTGTAGAAGTGTGCCCTTTTCTCCACAACCACACCAGCATCTGTGATTTGGGGATTTTGTGATATGGGCTAATCTTACTGGTGTTAGATAATATCTCAAAGTAGTTTTGATTTGCATTTCTCTGATAATTAAGGATGGTGAGCATTTTTTCATATATCTGTAGGCTGTGCATCTGCCAATTCATAATTACTAGGTCATGGAAGAAACCCAAGTGCCCATCGACCCATGAATGGATCAATAAATTGTGGTATATGTACACCATGGAATACTATGCAGCCATAAAGAAAGATGGAGACTTTACCTCCTTCATGTTTACATGGATGGAGCTGGAAAATATTCTTCTTAGCAAAGTATCTCAAGAATGGAAGAAAAAGTATCCAATGTACTCAACCCTATTATGAAACTAATTTTTAGCTATCATAGGAAAGCTATAACCCAATTTTAGCCTAAGAATACGGGGAAAGGGAGGAGAGGGGAGGGAGGATGATGGGTGGAGGGAGGGTGATTGCTGGGATCATGCCTAGGATTTATCCTATAAGGGTACATGTGAATCTTTCTAAATGTGGAATATAAATGTCTTAACACAACAACTATGAGAATAACATAAAGGCTATGTTGGCCAATTGGATGAAAGTATTTTAAATTGTATATGCAAACAACACACTGTACCCCATGAAAGTATCAATGTACAGAACTATGATTTAATAATAATAATAATAATCTTCCAGCCTGTGCATATTGCCCAATTCCAATGTCACTTACACACTTTTACATGTTTATTACATTTCATGGTACCCAAATCTATAATAGCTTCTCATTACTCTTCTAATGGGTTGCCACAAATTTAATGGCTTACAAAACATACATTTATTATTTTATAGTTATGAGAGTCAGATATTTAAAAAAGAGTTTATAAGGCTAAACTGAAGAAAATCAAGGTATTAGCTGCACTATGTTCCTTGTGCAAGCTCCAGTGGAGAATCTGGTTTTCTCTCTGTCCAGTTTTCAGAGACTGCCTATATTCCTTGGTTTGTAACCTCTTCCAGCAAGGGCATCCTTCTGCCCTACCCTCTAATTTTATCATCATATCTCCTTCTCCAACTCCGACTTTTACTTTCCTCTTTATTTTATAAGGACCCTTGTGATTACATTAGACCCATCGGAGTAATCAAAGAAAATCTCATTTACTGTGTAATGATCCTTATCTTTATCACATCTATACATCCCTTTTGTTCTTGTAAGGTAGTATGTTCACAGGTTCAATTAAGATGAAGGCATCTTGGAGTGGGGGGCATATTATGTTGCCTATCACAGGTTCCTCAAGGGGTCTGATGAGACCTCCAAAATTGCTTCTAAATTACCACCTTCATTGAGTCTCATACTCTTCCACAGTCCAGGGGGCATAAAGGATTACCTCTAGCAGTAACTCCCTAAGAAACACAATGCTTTTCATTCTGAGAAGCCTCAGTAAATTTCTGGGTCTGATTGGCTAATTTGCTCAGCTGTGAATTTATCACCATGATCAGAAAGATGGTCTACTCTGCATGACCAAAGTGTCTTAGGATCTGCTTCCTCTTTGCAGTTGAGAGTGGAGAGAGGTATGCTCAGAGTAAACTATGAAGGATTCTGAGAAGAACATGTAAGCAAACAAACAACTCCCCCTGGACAAATGTCAACTAAATTATGTCCCATCGCTTTCTTTATTTTTGTATATTCTATGTATATAGAACATCCCTCAAAGGTATTAATTGGATTTCTGAAATAAATGACTAAATGGTGAATTAGCACATTGTCATGTTACATGATCTGATCTGCAATCAAATGTATAGTCCTATATGTACCATTTGACTAGTGTTACTGATTTTGCAAATACCTTTCCAAAATATGTTAGAGAAAGTAATGAAAGCCAGATCATGATATTGGGAGAAGAAAAATAGATTATGATAATTAATTTTCTGAATTAAAGTAAGGCGAGAAATATAATTCTAGAATGGAGTTTCTACAATGAATTATACACTTTTAATGTGGCTCATTTTCTTGGCCTAATGTATTCCTTAAGCACCTCCATCCCCCATACACATGGTTTGAGAAAATGAAAATATACATTCATTCAGAATTCAAAAGTGTGTCCAGGTAACAGTATGCTTTACCACCAGATTAAACCTCACTCAGAAGAGTTCTCTCAACACGGAATGTCTTAAATACTATGTGAAGAGTATCAACTCTACTAAACTACTCCCCCTGGTTCTCATTCCTCCCTTCTTCCTGTCTGACCTTTTGGTTTCCTTATTTTTTTGTGAGAGGCTGGGTAGGAAGTGGACCTGGCACTCCTGACAAGAAGGTTGAGAAGAGTCTGTGTCTCTCTAGTATAAATCTCCACATGCTGTGAATCAGAAAATATTAAAGTTGTTTCCAAGATCCTCCTGGAGCCATCTTTCTGAGATGAAGGGGGATGATGGGAGAAAAGAGTACAGAAAATCTCCCGAAGCTAGCTGTGGAACCAAAGGAGGATTTCAGAGGGAGAAAGTTGCTCTTTTGTAGACACTCATTAGGGAGTGGACTGATGGCTTGAACTACTCTGGGTTTAGGAGTCAAAGGCCACAGTAAAGAGGAACTTGAACATCAGACCTACTGTGTGAGGGTCAGCAGAATGTTTTTAAAGGGATCTGGACAACATGGACAATTTTTGTTTTTTGTTTTTTTCCTCTACCTCCTAATCCTTGAGGACATCCTTTTGCTGATACAAAACACAAAGGACTTTAGATTGTTTTAGCAAGAGATTATCGCTCTTCCCTCATCCCACACTCTCTTATTCAGTGGTTCTTTACAATGTTTTGGCAAGTGGGAGATTTGAACTCATTCTTTTGTATCTATGAAAGCTAAATATTTCCTTCCCAGAAAAAAAGAGCATGTGTACAGAAGGCAATAATTTTTCATAACATTTCAGGATGCTGATGAACTTCTGAAGTCTATCAGCCCTTCCAGGAAGATTCCTGGGCCCAGTTAACAATTCTTGCTGTATGTAGCCCTGCACCTTCAGAGCCTTCATCCTCAGGTAATGGAAGCTTTGGGTATTTTGAGGAATTTGGAAGTCACCAAAGGAATTTGTTACATTCGGAAGAACCCACCAAACTAAGCTACTTCAGAAGGTTTTGATTTAATGATCTCAGGTCATTTTTATTTTAACTTGTCCAGGATAGGAATGTTTAGGCTATGTATCTAAAACATTGTTGTCCATTTCACGTATCATGGCAGTTTTCCTGATGATGACTTTATTCTGTATTTTCCATGCATCCCCCTCTTCTTTTTAAACATATCCATCTTCTCTTCTCTCCCAATGCAGTGAGCTTGGGAGAGTGACAAGAAGGGTGGGGAGGAGAGAGAAAGAATGAAGAGAGAATGTAAAACAGGGAGGAATGGGTGAACTTGCAGCTGGACATCTTGAAAGACAGACCTTTCACCAGAAAGGCATTTCTGTTCATCATCCATCCTGGCCCAAACCCTTGGTTTATTCAGCAAAAATGTAGTGGCATTTGCAGTATTGCAAGTCCTCTGTTAGCATCTGTAGCCCTGCACCTCCAGAGCCTTCATTCTTAGGTAATGGAAGCTGTGAGGGATGCAGGGGTGAACAGCATATAACCTCTCCTCTCAAAGGAGCTTGAGATTCCTTGGTAGGGATAAAATACACAAAGAACCTCAGCTTAAAGCAGTTTCCTAAAAGGGCTTCAGTGTTTACTCTTCCTAAGTTTCCAGCCGTGTGTGCATCTGTGGGTCTGTGTGGCAGCTTCATGTCCCAGGGACTGGAGAGATGTCTCTCTTGTTCTCTCTGAGCTCCTTCTCATTACGTGGACCATCATATTTATCATGATACCTTATAATTGTCCATTTATCTCTCTCTCCTACTGGATCACAAAGCCCCTTGAGGACAGAGACCCAGTCTCACTAGATCTTTTATCACCTGGAACGTGGTTAAATGCTTTTAAAAAATGATGAATAAAGCACTGAATCAAGCCTAGACAAGAGAGAACACAGTGAAGTAAGATACCTACAAATAGAGGAGCCCAGCTATTATATAAGGAAGTAGCTTGCATTTGCGCCTCCTGTGTCTCTGGACCCAGGTATGGTTTCCCACCCGTCTTAAAAGGGGGTTGGATAAGGTGATTCTTGCAGATGAAAAGTTATAGTTTAAATAATGCCTAAGTTCAGGGAAAGAAGTAAAAGTCCTAGCCACCTGCCTTGGTTTAAACACCCACCTTCTAGGTCTCATAGTCAAAGAAAAACAATTTCCCAGAGGTTGAGTGTCCAAAATGACAGCTATAAAAACCTCCAGACACCCGGGAGTTCGCAAGCTCCATTGAGAAAAGTGACTTCCCACGCTTTGCCCACAGAGGGCATCCCTGCGCACTGATACGCAGACCAGGCGAACGCAGCTGCGGGAAGCCTCCTCGGTCCGCTCTTTTTTTCCTGAAGCGTCGTCTCTCTACCCCCGCCCCCCTTCCCGTGGAATCTTTGCCTGATCCAGTTCGTTTCCCTCCGGTCTCCACATTTTCCCTTCCAGCCCTCCACTTCTCCGGATCAATGGATAGTACGGTTCCAACTCTCAGCTCACACACCGCTGGCGGACACCCCAGTAACAAGTGAGAGCGCTCCACCCCGCAGCCCCCCGCCTCTCCTCCCTCGCTCCCTTCGGCTCTTGGAAGACAAACGAACAGCATCTCCAGCTCTCGCGCGGAATTTTCTCTTCAACTTTCCCCGACCGACGACATGGAACCAGCGTCAACCTTTTGATGCACAGCCCAGCCACAGGATCGCCTGCCTTCTGCTCCGGGTCCCTCCTGGGTATTCTGTTTATTGATGGCTCGCAAGCTCCGCGGAGAGCCCTCTTCCCTCCTCTTGCTCGCTCCGTTTCCTTGAGTTAGTTTTCTGAGGTTTCACCAGGGCTCGGGATCTCTTGGACCGAATGGAACTTTTCGCTGCCTCCTTTTACTGCTGATTCTGTCAGTGGACAAGGAAAAAGGCTTCCAAGGCAGAAGAGGCGCAGGGGAGGTGGAGAAAGAGGTGGAGGAAGAGGACGAGGAGGAGGGGGAGGGAGCCGAAGGGGCTCGGCGTGTGTGTGTGTGTGTGTGTGTGTGTGTATGTGTGTGCATGTGTGCACACGTGTGTGAGTGCATGTGTGTGAGTGCTGCCACTGCCCAGGACCTCTGGCCCCAAAGGTGTTGGCTGAAATATGGAGAATAGTCTTGGATGTGTTTGGGTACCCAAGCTGGCTTTTGTACTCTTCGGCGCTTCCCTGCTCAGCGCGCATCTTCAGGTCGCCGGTAAGTGCTTCTTTTCCTTTCTTCTCGTCGCTCCCCTCTCCTTACCCCTTTCCCTTCTCGTTTCATTTGGCTAGTGGTAGAATTTCGGGGAGGGGGGGTTGCAAGATATTCGACTCTCGCGCTGTCCCCCGTTCCTCCTTGATGATGAAAGATAGAAGACTTTTTTTCCTCCCCTGGGGGCGGAGAATGATGGTGTTGGGGGCGAGGTGCGCCCCTTTGCTCTTTTTTGCTCACATCCTTGCTTGAGCATATACTTGCGTTCGTTTGGAGAGCTGGCGGGCTGGGGCAGGTGATGGGGCTGTGGTTGAAAGGAACTGGGTTGGATCCTGAAAGCCTCAGAAACTCACCGAGGGGGAAGGACCCAGGCAACAGGGGCGAGCGGAGGACGACCTGGAGGGGGCTTTGAGGAAGTCTGTGGGGGATGTAGGAGGTAGGGCTGAGTCCCAGGTGAACGTATGCGCCCCTCGGTTTGGACGTTTGGACTTGGTGACTGAGAATCCAGAAAGGGGCAGCTAGTATGTTTTGGAACTTAGGGGGAGGGAGCTATGATACTGAAGGAGGCACAGAGTTGCCAGGAGGAGGAAGACGTGTTTTATTATATTTTATGTCTTTTAACGGTAAACAGTTTGTAAACTGAGTCTTCCCATATCTCCAGGACACTTCCAAACACTAAATGATTGATATTCTGGGCACCGGCCCCTGGCCCTGGCACTGGGCAAGCACAGTTTCTAATTAAAAATGGCAAAACTGTATGGGGACTGGATCCGGATAGAGGAGGAGAAAGAGGAACCCGGAGGCTTCTGGGGCTGCTGCAGTCTCCGAGTACGGAGCTGGGGACTTCAAGGGCCAAAAGAACAGAAAAGAGCAAAATGACTCATTATAACGTCTACTCCTTTGCAGTGCTACACCGCAAGTGTAGACGGGCCTGGGGACAAGGGGGGAGAGACGCTGGTTGAGCACTCAAATCCTTTCGGAAACGACCTTTTCCTAATCCAAAGAAAAATGAGGCTCTGGCAGGGACTGGAGTTGAGTAGGAGCGCCCCAATTCCAGCCTTGGAAATTGACAGGGAATGGGATGTAAATTGCACCCAAGCCCCTAGCCTCCCCAAAGCCCGCAGCTCTGGCTTTCTGGTGCCCGCTGAGTGCTGCGTGGCCAAGTGTTCCGAACAGGAGCGGAGAATGCGCCTCTCCCGGTGGCCAGGGATTCAGACAGTCAAGCTCCTACCCAGGCGGAGACTCCCCAAACCTTGGCGCAGCCTCACGCCCGGCACTAGGACTGGACTCCTTATCTCCCTTCGCTAGACAGAGAGAGCAAGCGTGAGGGGTGTGTGTGTGTGTGTGTGTGTACGCGCGCGCTCCTCTGATGGCGCGTTCCCGCATCCGTGTGCCCTGCCGCCCACGCTCCCTCCCTCTCTCGGGCTGGTCCCCTCTTCCCTGGGCTCCTCTCTCCCGGAGCTTTGTCCTCCTCAATTACTCTCCCCGAAGGTGGGGAGCACGACCATCCCACAGTACTGAGTAGGTGTCATTTTTTAAATTCCCTCCTTACAACCGCAGATACCCTGTGTTGCAACCTGGAGGCTTCTCCTCTGTACAGGAGGTTGACTTGCTGCTCCCCGGCAGTTTGGGAGACCTCTGCAAACCAGAGAGGGGAACTTAGAGAGCATTCCTCTCTGGGTAGAAAGTCTGCAGAACAGAAAAACTGGTGGTGCTCTAGCTGAAAACACTGCGTTAGGGAAGGCGTGCAGACATATGAAGAAAGATGTCTTATCAATTGCACAGTGAAATTTTAAAGCCATTTCTGGGTGACTTCCGTTTGTTGGGGGTAGATGGATGAAAAGGAATTAATGTTTTATTAATATCTAAATTAATTGAATATTCCCTTCTGAGTTTCTATCTAGAGAGTTATGGTCATACATTACTGCTTTATTTTTGTTTTCTCCTAAACAGATAGGTTTGTACCTGGATAGTTGAAAAAGCAGGGATCTGTGCGCATGGATGTATACACACACATGTATTTACCGTCCCTGTGAATGAGAGGCTGGTGGATAGGCACGTCTATCTGAGTCTTGAAACTTCTCTATACTTTTAAATCCATTCTGTCATTTGCAGACGAGTTGTGATGCAGTTTACATAGGTCCCGGGAAAGTGGGTGGTGCGTTCTTAAGATGTCGCTAATTCACATCACTCTGGTCTTCTTCGCTTACTAACCTTACCATCCCCTCTTTCTCTTAATAATAATTCCCAGGTTCTGGGAACATGGCAGGGAGTTGATGATAAAGAAAGCTCAGTTCACTCTATGAAAGGACCAGTAGGAGGTGCCCTTAAATAAGGCCAAGTGTCTGGCAGTTTGCTGGCAGGGATATTCCCCTTCAGCAGGGTGTTTTAAAGACTTTGTTGATTGGTAACAAAGGATTATGGAGACTAGGGCAGTAGCACCAGGCGCTTTCCCACTATCTAGGTAAAGTCGGAAACTGCTTTAGAATTCGTGTGCAATTGTTAAGACCTAACAAAGGGCATCCATGACCAGGGTCAGCATAGAGCGAGGACTTGCTGTGGGGGGAGGAGGATGGTGGCTTTCAGTCGGCTTTTATAACACACCATCTTCTTATATATTTGACATGAGCTACAGGCAGAGGTACCAAGTAGAGTCCCGGGATCTCAGGTAAGATGAAAATTGTAGATGTTAGATTTTAATGGGTGAATAGGTTATAGTCTATTGAAAAAAAAAATCTGTGGTAGTTTATGTAGTCTGGACGTGATGAAATGACGTTTGCTGCTTACCCTAAATGGCCTCTTCTCGTTCCCCCAACCAAAGCAGATCAGATGACACTGAGTGGGTTTGTTGTGGCGAGTGATGGTGGGACCTGAGGGTGGGGGTAGACTGGCCAGCCACTCCTCTGTGAGTGCTGCAGTATAAATCACCCCTGACCTGTCACAATGTCCATTTCCCACACAGCAGCAGCTGCCCTCTGAGTTATGAAGCATGTGAAACCGCCACCACATGTGTTGTATGTGAATATATTAGGCTCAGTGCCTTTGCTTTAATGCTCTTAAAAGCTGGGTTGGCTTGAGCTGCTGATAGGCATTTTTTTTCTGGAGAGAGATTTATACCTTCTCAGTGTGTATGACTTACATTTATTCTCTAGCAAGTTAACCTTTCAGCAAACTCCCTTATTGTTTTCATTGCAGAGAAAGAGCTTTAATTCTATCTAAATTCCTGAATGAAGCTCTGCTGTAAGTTTCTCCTGGAGTACAGTATATGCTGTAGAATGGCTAATAGGAAGCTTGACAAGAGAAGAGATTCAGGGAGTGATTTTCTGGGGAAAGGGATATTTTTACTTGTTTCTGGAGAGAGAAGGAATGATACTGCATCTTCTAAGGGAATCCCTGCACCAGTATCTTTAAAGAGAGGAAATGTTTTTCCCTTCCTGACTTATATTTCCTATTTCATAAATCCAGTGATGTGGGATTCTTCACAGATGTGGGGTTTGCTACTGGAGTGTTTTCTTTTGCATACAGTTGGGCCATCCAGTATGATCAATGACATTAGGAAATACACTTTGATTTTTAACTCTTGACTTCCAGCCAAAATATTTTGTTTTTAATCTTTTGCTGGTGCAGCATGTTTTAAGACAGGGCTGAAGTTTCTGAACAGAGGATTTCATTTTATAAGAAAGAAATGAGTAATCTGTGTCCTATGATTACACAAGTATTCTCACTACTTCTTTGGAGAATTTGCCAGTGCAGACTTCCCCGGTGAAAATCGTTTTTTGTGATTTTTATCCCTAAGGAAAACGCTTTACAAAAGAATGAAGTCTTTGGGGATATATGTCTATTTTTCTTGGCCGGGGCTGGGTTTGAACCTGCCGCCTCCGGTATATGGGGCCTGCACCCTGCCCTATTCCTTTGAGCCACAGGCACTGCCCAGATATTTTTTAAAAGTTAAAATACATACAGACATGAAGAAGAAGAACGGAATTCCATCACTACCTCATGGCTTCTCCTCCAGATATGTGACTCTGGGATGAATTACGATAGCTCTAATAACATAGGGACACCTGTGATTTCGCAAGTAAATGAGTTTCTCTCACCTAGCAGCAGATCTTGCAACTTTCCTGAGATCCAGCCTGCAGTGCTATCAGAAACTAGCACCAAATTGGGAACACACTGCTCTGTTTTGGTATTTGTTACATAGCTACCAGCTCAAATGATACATTTTTGATGGATTAATCTACTGCAGATGATAATCTCATAGAGGAATCATATACATACATTTCAGGAAAACTTAGCTTTGCCTGAGTAAAAAGAATAATGACATAAACCCACAAAGGATTACTTGATTAATTAACTAAAGATAAAAGTCACTTGGTTCTGGAAAAATCCTGTAATCCCTAACGTGGAATAGTAAATACTGTGCACGTTTACAATTCATAAAATGTAAACATAGAGGTTTTTCTTTTTTTTTTTTTCACTTTCCTTGTTTCTTCATTATGAGGCCCCAGAGGAGGAATTTAGAGTTTCATGATGTGTCACAACAATCATATACCTTTATGAATCGTAGCTTGGCCTCTCACTCACTCATGACTGAAACACACTGAATTAAATATCAACACCATGGCCAGTGAATTTTTTGGCACCCGTGGGCTATTTGCTTCTTCTGAGTCTGTTCCTTACTGCTCTGGTCTCTAAACTGTATAGCATTAATACTGCCTTCCTTGATATAGCCTAGTAGAATCTTTTGCCATGTGAAATCAAGATCTTTACCCCAGGTGCTGGGTGTAATATAGTATATTAAAGTTTGTAAGTTTCTTTCAGTAGAGAATGAAGGTATGCTCTTAAAATAGCGAAGTAGTACTGTTACCTTAAGAGGCTCTAACTTGTGGCTTCTCAACGAATATTATTAAGTTTCTGGAGCACGTAAGCTTTAAGAAGAGACCCAAGTGAGCTCTTCAGGATAAGACGCCAACTGAGGTATGCTGTTTTTTCACAAGGGTGTTACCAGGCTGCACTAACAGACGTTTAACTTTTTTTTCAAAGATACTACTTTTCTGAGGTCAAAGTATTTTTAATGGCATCATAATACCAATAGCATGGTACTGACTCAATCAATTTAACATACTTTCCTTCAAACAAGACTGTAAGTAAAGCAAACGTTAAATTTATCAGTAAGAAAGGATGAGCAACCAGATTATATTCTCTGTAGGCCAATAAAAAAATATGCAAGATAAAATTACATGCTACATATGCCAAGTGGGTAATAGCACAAAATAAAATGCAAATTATTATGCACCTTTATAATTGCAGCACTCAGGTAAATTACAGCCCAATTTTGTACCACACTTTTGCCTTCTCTCACTGAATGTTGATTCCTTTTCTTTTATTTCTCTGGCTTAGCACCTTATTAACATGAAGGAATACAGAGTGCCTGCTTGATTATAAAAGTTACTATCGTGCTGTATAGTTCTTTGATAAATTTTAGGCTGAGGTTTAAAAAAACCAAACCTTTTTAACTCCACTGTTAAATGAAATGATTTCCTTGATAGCTTAGGAGTACTTGAACTTTGTCCAATGGTATGGTTTAGAAATACATAAAATGCATATGATTGATATGGTTACTTTCTCTCTATTGATGGTAATTTGCCAGTGGTAATGCCGGTACCTATCACTTTTTATTAATAGTTCCAAACAACCATATTATTCATAGCTTTCATTTCTTGGGGAAAAGTTAAACCAACAAACACACAAATCATTCTATATTTATTGATCAGATTTTTAAAAGCCTGTTCTTGTGGCATGACTTGGGTGGGAAAGTTTTGCTTTTTTGTTAAAATTGCAGAGCCCAAAGCCTATTGGCGGCTTCCAGTTTTTGTTGAGGTACTTTAGCTTAATTTCACAAAGCCAAATTCTTTAACTTATTGCTTGCTCAGTCATTCACAGTTTCTAGGGAGGAAGGCCCTGTAGACCATTGGTGATTATTATGATGGAATTTAACAGGGGTATTTATCACAGTGTGGAGATTTCTTCCTTGTTCTTTGCTCATCCTTTAAATATTGTTTCTTGCCAGCAGAAGGCTACTCTTGAGCATATCTAGGACAAAAATGTTCCACTGAATTAATTGCATCTTTGTGATGAGATCTAAAGAAAATATCAACTAGCTAGCTTATTATGAACTGATAAGAGGGCTTATTAATACATTATTCTGGACTATCTAAAATAGTCTTAAATTCTGCTTTTGTATATTTATAAGAGAATAAAGGAGTTAAGCAGTTAATTGGAAAGTTCTAATTCAAGTCACTTCTCTCAGTAAGTTTCTTATTAAACATTAACATTTTTAGATTTTATTAGTTTTTCCAGGTCTTTAAGAAATACATCTCCACTCACTTAGCTGCCTTTTATACCTTACTTGGAACATAACTTAATCTGTCTTAATAGATTCAATGGGTCATTATGGCTTCATTATTATGTGATATTGTAGGGATAATTTTTGAAGATGTTACATCTTACAGAACTGTTTATTTTTTTCATGAAATGGCCATGAGCTGCTACTTCTAAGAATTTTAGTCCTGGAATTTTAGTTAATGAAACATGTTTAATCTACTTTCTTGTTTCTGTATGAAACTCCTTTCTGTTGTAAAACTTTTCAGACTGGTCTTTCTTTCTTTTGCTTTTGCTTTACTAAGAAGTACAGGTGACTCGGTTTTGTTGGAATTGCATCTAAAGTAAGAGAGGAGATTATAATCATGACTTGAATTCCTTGATTTTGTAGCATTTCTCAAATCTGGTGTTAATCTGGATGACATTTATTCTTTGTGCAACTGTTTTCTTTACTAAATGAGGGTATGGCCTAGATCAATTCTTGTTATATGGCTAGCTTCAATATTATATGATTTATTTAAATTATGAACTGTGCTATCCATACAGTGTTTGGTATAACTAATAATAAATAATAGTACTAATTATCATGATAATAATAATAATAAAATACCTATGTAATCACCATCAGTTTTCTGAATTTTGTATTAATCAATCCCTTACCTTCTGTATAGTTTTACAGAAGCCCAATGCCTCTAGGTGATAAAATTATGCATCTATAACATGTTATTTTGCTTTGTCTGTTCCCAACTATAAACCCAATATCAATAATGTATATATTCTTTGATAACTCATGGTTTTGCTGCATATTAAGTATTTGAGGTTCATCCTTGTGGATGTCTATGGCTCTATTTCAGTTGTTCTCTCTGCTGTATAATAATATCTCATGATATTTTTAAACACAATTCATTCGACCTACTGTTGATGGATGTTGGAACTCAGTTCTTTTGCTCTTTCCAGTAGTGTTGCTATGAATGTTCTAGTACATGCCCACCACTACAAATTTTCCACCATAACTAGGGTGCTTACATGGTTGGGAGTGTACTTACTGCGTCACAGAAAGGATAGCTTTACTTTCAGGAGGCAACAATATGTTGCAACTACTGAAACTCCCACCAAGAGCAGATGAAAATCCTCCTTATTCCGTATCTCTGGCCACTCTCAGTATTTTCATACGCTTAATTTGTCCCCATCTGGGCTCGGCTCCTATAGCTCAACCGGCTAAGGCGCCAGCCATGTACACCTAAGGTGGTGGGTTCGAATCCCCAGCCCGGACCCGCCAAACAACAATGACGGCTGCAACCAAAAAATAGCCGGGCGTTGTGGCGGGCGCCTGTGGTCCCAGCTACTTGGGAGGCGGAGGCAAGAGACTCGCTTGAGCCCAGGAGTTGGAGGTTGCTGTGAGCTGTAATGCCACTAATGTGCTCCTTGAGCCCAGGAGTTGGAGGTTGCTGTGAGCTGTAATGCCACGGCACTCTACCCAGGGGGACAGCTTGAGGCTCTGTCTAAAAAAAAAAAAAAAAAAAAATTGTCCCCATCTGGTGGACGTGAATTAAACTTTTCATTGTGAGTTGTATTTGCATTTCCCTGATTTCTAATAACGTCTGTCATTTTCCTCCATCAATTTGTTGCCCATTTGTGATTTCATCAAGACAATTCTATGATTCTGTTTCTTCAACGGTGAGCAGCCCTTTGATTTTAGACATTGATGTTATTGATAGCTATTCTATTTCTTCTTTGAAACAACCTCTTGCTTTGATGCACAATGATGTCAGTAGTCTAACATCTAACATTTAGGAAGCTGTTACCTAACACTCTATCATGTTTACTGTAGCCCAGACTTTACTTAAGCACTGTCCCCAAAAGTGTACTGATTTTGAGCTGGATGAGCGATCACTGGTCACTCTAAGATTATTGATTATCCGGAGCAAGTCCTTCCTTGTCAGTACCCTGCTTCATCCTATTTATTATGTCTATGTGGGGAATCAATTATAGGAAAGCAGAATGCTGGGATGCCAGGCTTAATTTGAGGTTCATTAGGAATCCCCTGAAAATGATGAACTAAAAGATGACTGAATCACAGAGATCTAACAGTAAATACCAAACCTGAATGTGAAATCATCCTCTGACCATTTGAACTTGAGTAACCCAATTCATTGTTCCATTCCTGACATATATGACTGTGGGTTTCAGACAAACACCTGTGCTTGCACATGTATGTCCCCTCCAATTTTTGTCTGGGTTCATAATTGTCTCACATACTCCCATGGGACAAGCTAATGAAGAGCCCTAGATGAAATAAAGCGTCGATATGCTCACAGTGGTCCCTCTGGTGTGTTGCCTTCTGTGCAGACTCATTAGAGCTCTGAGCCAAGGCTGAGACATCTAAGCAAACCCCCTGCACCCGGAATCCTCAATCCATTGTCTCCACATCTTTTCTCAGCCTCAAGGGATCCCAGAAGAATATAAATTGGAGAGGAAAAATCTGCAAAGCTTTTCCTTTCATGTCTAATGTCTGGGCAGAACTGTTCCCTGCAGGACAATTTCTAGTTATTTTCTTTCTCTGATTTGAGACATCTCCAGGGATGGTTTGTTGACTGTTTCCCTTGGGAAACTTTCTGCAGCATATCAGCTTTTGCTGCTAAAAAATTTATTTTACAATTCATCTGAGATAGTCCTGTTCTAAATGTTCTTCCCATCACTCCTGTCATCTGCCTGCTGGTTTCTGTTTTCCCATTTCAGTGACATGGCCTCTTCTGTGCTTAAATGTGTTAAATCTAGCTCTAGATCACTCTTGTCTCCCCATTTAGTCTATACTTAGGCAGACTATAAATATTTAGTTCCCCTAATCTTTCCACATGCTCAACCAGAAGCTTACTAATGTTTAGTTTCCTTTCCCGAACTGTCCGGTAATCAAGAGCCCCAAATTTAATATGTTTTTCTAAGTGAACTCTCCCAAGTCACCCATTATACACTATTGATTCAGCATAATGTCAGTTTACTATACAGCTATGGGTACACACTTGGTCTCTCAAACTTTGTCTTCTCATCTTTTAGGTTGAACTATCAATGACTAGCACAATCATTGAAGAATTACAAGAACCAAGTAAGATCAAATATTTGATTCAAGAATATAGTTACTGAACACTTACTAAGGATTACAAGGAGATAAATAAAAGGTTTAGATGCCATTCTGCCCTCTAGGGGGCTAATCCTCAAGTGAAAGTGACAGGCACACATGTAGCTGAGTAGGATATAAGGCAGAACAAAGTACTCACTCAAAAAGAATGGAAACAAAGTGGGACAGAATGAAAAACATCAACTACAATGTTTATGCATTATAGCATTAATATATTAATATTAGCCAGATGGGCTGACAGAGCCAATTCACTCATCCTTGCATCCTTAGCTTGATTGAACGAAAATTAAAAAAAAAAAAAGAAAATGAAGTATAAAGAGTTATCAATCATGTTTAAACCAAAGGCATGGTAGGAATGAGGATATCAAAGTTTTTCTACAGATCCTGAAGCCTGTTGCTAGAAACACAAGCCCAATCTCTCATGATCCTTTCTTCACGGATTTATAGAGTGTGATCCAGGCATTGTGTTAAGGTGGTGAAAGAACTTAAAGACCAGTGGGATAAATATGATCATGGGATAAATATATTAACAAATCCATAATTTCAAATGAGATAAAACTTTGAAGAGAAGGAAGCATTGCAGGAAGGGGATGCAGACAGCAGATCAGAGATAGCTACCCTGAGAAAGTGGTGGTTGAGTTGACTCCTGAAGAATGAGTTAGCTGAGTTAAGTGGGAGATGTTTGGAGAGAGACAGAGGAGAGAAGACCTGGTAAGAAAAGTGGGTGCAAAATCCTGTGGTGGGAGGAAAGATGGTGAATTCCAAGATTAGTATATCCAGGGCCGGAGAGCCCAGCATGGTGATGGGTACCTAAGGCTGGAGAAGACCTGAGGTCACGCTCTGGCTGGTGGTAGCTGCTTATACTCAGCACATACTGATTGAATAAACTGAAACCAGTCTCTATTAATGGACTTTCCTAATCTCAACACGATCATTTAAAATGTAAGCAAATTACATGGGTAACCCTTTCCCACGTTCATTAGCTATGAATTTATGAATCTTTCTATCCTAGCTGTTTAGAGATACCTTATGGGATTGTGTGGCTATAACTAATGTAACCAAGAGAGAGGGCCTTTGAAAAGTGTAGAAAAATGCAGATTATTATTAATAAACTTGGGAATGGGCTGCTTCTACTTTGAAAGCTGTCACTGAGCAGAAGGGAAACAGGACTTTACCTTTTTTGAAATAAGATTGGCCTAGGGACATTTGATGTGTCTAATTGCTCTTAATGAATTAAAAAGAAAAGGGAAACTAAGATTTTTTTTTAATGTCTATGGACTTTCTCAATTTGCTCCTTTTCTATACATTTATCCCTGTTACTATTTCTTAAACATATAGATTGATGTTCCCCTTGCTTCAACTTGCAGCTCATTTAGAAGTTGTTGAGCCTGTGGCCTTCTCATGCCCCTGGATCTGGAACCACAGGTGCCACTTGAGTAATCCTAACACATGCTGCTGGAGGTCACAGAGCAGGCTGCGGCATGGTCCTGTGGGCTTTGGTCATGAGACATGGCATAGCCTGGGGGAAGACCTGCCAGACAGTGGGTTTCAGCAAGGCATTTAACCTCCCCAGACATCAATTTTCCCACTTATAAAATGGAGCAAAATCAAGTTCTGTTTCCTAGCTGTAAATTAGAAATAAAAATCACTCCAACAGTTAAATATGTAAGTTTCTTATTCTAATGCCAGATATACAGCATCAGGATTTCACAAATCCTTGCTGTTATTAGTACTGTCTTTTTTTTTTTTTTTTTGAGACAGAGTCTCACTCTTGTTGCCCAGGCCAGAGTGCTGTGGCATTAGCCTAGCTCACAGAAATTTCTAAATCCTGGGTTTAAGGGATCCTTCTTCAGCCTCCTGAGTAGCTGGGACTACAGGCACCCTCCACAATGCCTGGCTTTTCTTTATAGTAGAGAAGGAGTTTTGCCCTTGCTTGCTTAGGCTGGTCTTAAACTCAAGCTATCCGCCTACCTTGGCCTCCCAGAGTTCTAGGATTACAGGTGTGAGCCACTGTACCAAGCATATTACTATTATCTTAACATGGGCAACATTAATCCTGAGATAGTCTTTATAAATAGACTATTCCTAGGCACAATCTGGCCACTCTAGAACTATCTTCAATTTTTTAATATAATTTTAAAGCCATAAAAATAAAATAAGATAGTCTCCAATGACAATTTTGAAATCAAGTACATTGTGGTTTAGTGGGTCTTGGTCTATACCTTTGCTAGATTTACAGGCTAATAGGTCCAGCTAAGTTAGAACTAACACAATATCACACTGATCAAACTTGGCACCCTCCCGTAGATTCTATATTCAAACCATCCTTCCCCATTAGCTCTTTCTGGTTAACTATGTCCATTTACTATAGACCCATAGACCCAGCATCCAGTCAGCATGAGTACCTAGCTAAGACTTGCTGGGCTAATAGGTAGTGCTAGGCATAATTTGTCCCAAGGGTCTTCTCTCCATGGAGTGGCTCCCATTTTGATTTTGTATCAATATCCTGCCTCTTCTCATACCAATTAATTCAAAATATCTGAGTGAGACTGGGTACGGTGGCTCACACCCTATAATCCTTGGGAGGCCAAAGTGAGTTGAGCTCAGGAGACCAGCCTGAGCAAAGGTGAGATTTTCTCTACTAAAAATAGAAAAAACTAGCCAGGCATTGGCGCAGCCATCTATAATCCTAGGTACTTGGGAAGCTGATATAAGAGAATCGCTTGAGCCTAAGGGTTTGAGGTTGCTGTGAGCTATGATGCCATGGCACTCTACCCCAGGGTGACAGAGTGAGACTCTGCCAAAAAAAAAAAAAAAAAGGAAAAAAATACAAAAATAAAAATAAAACAAAAAGCCTCTTCAAGATCAAAATCTCAAAGCTAAGGCCTAGGCACAAGTGTTTCTAAACTTCCAATGGTGAGTCCATGTGAGGCTGTGTTCAGGAACCAGTACCCTAGGATCCTGCTACCAGAGTGCTGTTTGCGCATCAAAGCTTTTGCATCAACTGGGAGTTTGTAAGAAATACAGAAATTCAGGCCAAATCAAGGTTTACTCTATTAGAACCCCACATGACTGAGAAACACTGTCCTAGGGGACTGACAGCCTCACACAGGAAAAAGACCCTTGCCCCTGTTCTCAACTGTAGGTAGTCATCTAGTCAATGAGGAGAGGGCTCGGTCACGCTGGTATAGTCTTGGTTCGCATCTTGGAGGGCTTAGGCTTCAGGGCTATTCTTGTAATGTCAAACTATGTCAATTGTAAAGAGTCTTTTGGTTTGTGGTTTAATGGCTAATATATTTCCATGGAGGCCATGACACATTTCATTTTCCTGGAGATTAAAAGGCCTTGAACATGCTCTTTGGGTGTTCCACCTGGTTTTCTTTTCTCACCAGTGTTCAAGATAAGAAGGCACATTTTAAAAAGGATCTGCTGGTTTTCATTCTCTATTTTCCCCTCTCCCAGTCTCTTTCCTTCTTAAAAATACTCAGACCCAGGGAAAAAGGAAAGCACTTTGAAAGAGGCCCTGCTGCCCTGGGCCCTCCTCATGCCTCCTTCCTCTGCCTCTCAGGTCTGAAGCTGAAAGCGCAGACCCCACACCAGACCTTGCCTTTTGATTGGGAATGATCCTCAGGGCATGAAACCCACCAAGTGCTCATTTGCTTGTCCCCATGTCAGGGGAGAAGGGGTGTAACACAGGTTTTTGAAGAAGAGTAAAGCTTTACAGGCAGAAAGCTCGATGCAGGGTTTTGAAGCTTTTACTCTACACTGCCTGGCAGAGAGAGCAGCTTTAACTGGGGCTCTCCAAATCAGTCTCCACAAAGAGAATGCGGGGGGTGGGGGGTGCGCTCAGCTGCGCAGACTGGATCCATCTGAATGAAAATCACTAGTGTTCCTCTTGGTGAGAGAAGTTTGTGCTTAGCTCACGAACTGTAGCCCCTTTTCTGGTTTTGGTAGAAAATGAGTAGGGCTTTTGTGAAAGGTTATGTAAGGCAGCTGCTGAGCTCCCCACTCCCCACCGAGAGTAAAGTTCTATTTATAGAGGGGTGAACTGCCTTTCAGAGAAAAGTGTGTTTTATACATTATAACTTAGAAAAGATCATTTAATCAATCTTTGGGGGACAAATTAAGAGAAGTGAGAAAACCAAATTGTAGGCAGAGAGTGAGCGATGCAGAAGAAAATAACAGGAGAAAGAAGCATCCTTGCCTCGGATCTGACTCCTGGGGCGGTTAGAGGGCCTAATCCTTTCTGCTTGCTTGCAGCTGGAGAGTTTCCTGGGAAGCAGGACTTTGGGGTGTTACAACAGGACAGCCTCAGGTAAACTGGGATGATTGTTCACCCTCAAGTACCTATTGTAGAAAGGGGTTAGGGAGGATGCTAACCCTCAAGTACCTATTGTAGAAAGGGATTAGGAAGGGTATCAGCAGAGCAGTGGCAGTTTAGACAGCACACTGTTACTGATATGGGAACAATCAGGAGGTGTAGCAAAGCCTGTGAAGGGAGTGCATTCCAACAGTCCAGAGAAGATTTAGGAACAACTGGCACCTTAACCAGGTGTCTGGGTCATGGAGGCTTTACTCGCTCATCCTGCAGCAAAGTTAAGCTTGATGTCCCACACTAAACACTGAAGGTTTTGTTTTGTCTTGTTTTTCTTCAACTACCTGGCTAAAAAACTATCAGAAATGCTCATGTTCAACATCTGCATATCTTTCGGACATGGTAGGATACTGTACTTATTGGATAAGTCATGTTCAGTATCAGCATATCTTTTGGACATGGTAGGATACTGTATTTATTGGATAAGTCATGTTCAACATCAGCATATCTT
>NW_003852407.1:1145103-1232173 GCF_000181295.1 Otolemur garnettii | reverse complement strand
ATCAGCATATCTTTTGGACATGGTAGGATACTGTATTTATTGGATAAATCATGTTCAGTATCAGCATATCTTTTGGACATGGATACTGTATTTATTGGATAAGTCATGTCTAACTCTTATGTTTCTAGTACAGTGCTCTATGCATATAAACTGTTCAATAAATACTCATTACCAGTTGGTTCCTATATAATAGATTATTCTCAGGTGTGTGTAGAATGTGACATTCCACTTGTGTGTGAGCCTGACAAAATTGGATGTAAATTTTGGACTCAGCTTTTAACTACAGAGAGATTTATTCTATATTCCTTTTCTTCCTCCCCTTATTTTTCTTGATTTTTCTTTTACAAGCTATCATCAATAATTTTATTAACAATATTCCAGAGTGCTTGTGAGAAATTCAAAATTGAGAAAAATGTAGAAATACTAACATGCCAATGTGCAGAAGCTACAGAATTCACTCTGCCTTTAAACTCTGCCCCAGTGCATCTAGGGAAGTCTGTCAGATGGCAGGTATGAAAATGGAACAAAATAAAATAGGTGAATAATTATTTCCTATATAGGAAGGTGAATGGTGGGATCACACCTATGGTGCACTATGCAAGGGTTCTTGTTGGATTTATTAAGTATAGAGTATAAATGTCTTAACACAATAATTAAGTAAATGAGATGAGGTTTATATTAACCAGTGTGATGTAAACCGCTCCTAATTCTATATGAAATCAGCACATTGTACCCCATATATACATTAAGGTATATATGATCTATGAGTTTATGATTTAGTTAAAAAAAGTCATCTGGAATGAAAAGGACAAAACTCCTTGTGTTTCACAGTATGGATCATGCAGAAAAGGATCTCAGCAGTTGTTTGAGGTGATCTTCTCATTCTCCTGATGAGGAAACAGGGTCTCAGAAAAGTTACGTGAGCTAAGCATGGGCACCATGAAACAGTGTTGTGCACACCTGGGTCCAGGATTTAACTGTATGACCAGCACAAAGAATCAAGTCCTCATCCCTAAAATTGGGAACCCCACTGCTGAATGGATTACATTTATAAAACAGCATTACATTAAGGGATTAACATAATCCTTGGCACATAATATGCACTAAGCTATTTCTATTCTTATTCCTTCATTCAACAGATGTTTATTAAGATGATGTTTGATACAGGATATTTGCTTTTTTTATTTCCTTTGTTTTTGTTTTGTTTTGTTTTTTGAAATAGAGTATTGCTGTCTTGTCCTGGCTGGAGTGCAATGGTGTCATCATAGCTCATTATAACCTCACACTTGCAAGATCAAGTGATCCTCCTGCCTCAGCCTCCCAAATAGCAGGGACAACAGACATGCACTACCATCCCCAGAAAATTTTTTTCTATTTTTCTGTAGAGATAAGGTCTGGCTGTGTTGCTTAGGCTGGTCTCAAACTCCTGGAATCAAGCAGTCTAATCCTCTTGACTCAGCCTCCCTATGTGCTAGGATTACAGGCATGAGCCACCATGCTTGGCCTGATACATTGTATCTATTAACTCCCATTGTAGATTTCAAAGGCATCTAAACATACTGCCACTGTTCTTTTAGGGTTAACAAAATGACTAAGGGGAAAAAGACCCACATGGAAAGAAAAGAGGAGCAGAGTCAGAAAGCAATATATTATTATGTTATTAAGAACAAAATGAGTGAAAGGCATAGATAGAAGAGAGGGAAAGAACATCATCAGAAAGGCTTCCCTAATAAACAGGGGTTGAGTCCGGTGGGCAAGGTAAATGGAGAGGAAGAGAGAGTATTCCTATGTGGACACTGCTCTTTACGTGTTCAGGGTGTGGAAGGCAAGACAAAAGGTGGAGATGGTTCACTGCTGAAAGCTGCTCAGTCCCAGCATCAGTCCCCATAACCAGTGGTGCTTCTCTGGTCACTAGCCACTTGTGAGCTAGTAGAAACAGAGAGAGAGAAGTGACAAGGTTATCTGAGAAGTACCTTTGGCAGAACAAATAATATAATTTTAGAATAAAAAGGCCTTGCCTGAAAGGCTCCTTCCAATAAGTTTAGGGAGATCTCAAAAGAACACAGTGCTTAGGGGAGGACAGATGCCATCACACACTGTGTTTTGAACGTGACACTCTGGTGGCTGAGCAAGTGAATTTGTCCCCTGCATTGTTGGAATAAGACTGTGTTGGAAATTGAGTTTTCCATTTTTATCTTTCGGCATAGCTTCAAAATGCATAGGAAACTTTGGTTCAGGATACCAGAACCCTTTGTAACTAATACATAAAAGTATTGCTACTATTTTTAGTTCATGAATTGTTTTCTTTTTTTTACATTTTACAGCCAAAGGGCAGGTTGCCCAGCTCAGGATCTGCAACTTCAATAGTTCTTGATTTGTCTGTTCTCCCAAATTACTCAGTTATACAGATTATGATAATTAATAATTGATAAGTGATGATGCCCTTGTTCTATGCTTGTCTGATACTTCATATCTTCCAATGGATTTAAAATATATTATCGAGATTCATCCCTCAGGATAGTTAATTCATCTCATGTATTTTTCAGTGGGCTTGTGAAGACTGATGGTCAGTTATTTGTCTAATATTACACAGAAGTTACCTCTTGTGGCTGGAAAACCCAAATCTGGCTTTTAATACGTATACTCACCATTATATATTAAACACCTTCTGAAAGCAAGAGCATTCAACTTATTCAGTTTCTTAGCATCTTCACACATCACTCAAAAAAATGCCATCCAGTATGAGAACTTGCTTTCTAACATTCTCCAATTATACAAACCAACCCTCCTCATAAAAAAAGCTGATTCTAAGATTTAAGAAGAAAATATACAATATAAGCATGAAGCATCTTATAGTTCCAGAAAATAAGGAAATTCTTTAAAAAAATAGAAAACCCCACAATGATAGAGTATGTCAAAAGGGCAGAAAAGATGACTGAAAGAGCACTCAATGGCCACAGCTGGAACAATTCGAATGAGAAATAAATCAAGTTGTTTCAAGTTTTTGCCTAAAATGAAAAATAAATATCCACAAGTCCATACCAATATGAATAAATGATTGAATATATAAATAAATTGAAGACTAGATAAATCTCCTAGACAGAATTTCAAGTGATTTACATAGATACGTGAATGCATGAACATGACCTAAATTCCTCCTCAGTGATACTGAGGTCCACTCCTCCTAAAACAGTCGTTATCTCCTGCTATGCCTTCCTTACTGGTTTCTAAGAGTCCCACAGGTATGTCACAAACCAGTTGTCCTCTGTTCAGCACTGTCATGTCTGGCAGTCCAGTATGTCTGCTGGACTTCCTCTATGTCCAAGACAGCCACTACCTCTTGCCAAGTATCTGGCCTCGCCTGGTAGACTGCCTCTGTGACTTTGTGTAAGTCCATAAAAGCTCTATCATCTTTCCAGTATCCGAGCTACTATGTTTAATGACAGAGTGTCCCAATCAAAATCCCATCAAAGTTTGATAAAGTACCATCAAACTTCATCATACTAGTTGTGTCCCTCATTTTATTAAATCCCTGTGACCTTTATTTATTTAACTAAGGTCTGTAACTTTTTTTCTATATCTGACTTAGATTCAGAAGAAGGGCTGTTGTGGGGACAGATGTTACATGTATGATTCCCTGTCTTTAACTTTTCTATCTCTAGCCAGTGGAACTTTTTTCTTAGGTGGTATTTAAATTTCCCCTATGTAAATGAGATACTGCAAGGAAAGGTCTACATTTTTGGACTCATGATCACGCTTATCGGGTCTGAAGTACAAAAAAATGATAATAATAATAATGGGTAATAGGTATGGAAGTGTGTGGTTTGAAACCATACAGCAGACATTGTTTATGAAGTATTTATTGCCTAAATATTTTCTTATTTATTACAGGAGAATACCTCATTCTAGACAGCAGTGTGGTATTTAAAACAGTCTATTTCCTAGACTCCCTTGCAGCTAGGATTAGCCATATAACAAGTTCTAGTGATAGCATGCAATCAGGAAATTCCTTGGGATTTCAGAGAAAGTTTATTCTCCTGACCTGAGCACCAGCCTCTTCTTCCTTTTTGTGTCCTTATTTCTCTGGACAACAGAAGTGAGGCTTGAAGTTGAAGTAGCCATCTTGTATTGCATCACCTGAAGAGGACAATGAGAATGAAATGAGGAAAAGGTGGAGGCCCTGCTGACCTCCTGGAGTAGTTATATCATGTTGGGACTTCTCCTAACTTCTTGTAAAGTGTGAAATTAAACCTCTATTTTGTTTCACTGCCCTATAGCAAGGTTTTTGTCACATGCAGCCATTCTCAATTCTAACTACTTTGTGCTCTCATATGAAATTATTTACTTTTCACAGTTAAACAGTGAGAGAAGCACTATTATTACATTCTTTTACAGAAGGGAAAAATAAGCCACCAAAAAGTTAGTCAGCTTTTTCATGGCTCTGTGCAAGTAAATTGCAGACCTAGGACTTACATCTGTGCTATAGTACATGTCCTTAAGTTTATGTTATAATTTCTAGATACATAGAAGTTATTGTAATTATTATGCTACTTTTATTGTTGTATAAATTACATTATTATTTTCTTGTTGTTCACTTTAAATGGGTGATATTTTTCAGTGAACCATTTATTATTTAGATGCTTCTGCATTATTATCTAAATAAAAACTAAAAAATCTATAGTATCTAAAAAATAACAGTTTTCTGTTATTTTCAATTGTCACACAATTCACTAAGAAGTTATAAGACAGCTACATGCACTTTATAATTTCCTCCAAAGAAAAAGCCACTTCTACCTTAGAAAAAAACTAACATTTCAACTACAGCTTTGGAATGCTAATGCACCACCCTAACAAGCAGGCTAAGCTCTGTATTCACATATGTGTTGCAATTTCTCTCCCATTGTATTGCAGGGGAATTTCACATAGCTTTGATATATTGTATAAATTAGGCCAACAAAGTACTGTGCTATGTCTTCATTAAAATAGGAGACGGTAATAATGCAACCATCTAGCGTGGTCTTACAGGCTTTGAATTATGAACATTCAATAGTGTCTCCTTACTTGTGCTTAAGTTGGCATTTGTGAGAAGCATATAATCAATTAATCAATAACCCAATTTTCTCTTAAAGAGATGGCGCATCATTTAAAAAAAAAATCAGGGACTATTGTGTGGTTTTATGAAAAGAGCTGTTTCAGCAAGGAAACTTGTTTGAAAACCACGGAAAGCCATTTTTCTTTGAAGATGATGATTTTGCTTAACTAAGCCAAAAGTGAAATCGGATACAAATGTTTAGTTCCTGAGCCATTTTATTATTTTGCAACTGCTAGAAAGGAAACAACCAATTTGGGATTGCTAGTAAGAATGGATTGTTTTTACTCATGGTTAGAATTGCACAGTAAAAATTAATGAACTCTAGAACTTATAGTTAAAATGGGTTGATTCTATCCTATTTCTTCCAAGTTTTGGAGTATTTTAAGTGACTTAATTTGTCTCCTGAGGTCCCAGCAGCACAAACCGATGCTACCAGGGTGACAGAGTTGACAGCTATGCTGAGACAAAAACCTGGCCCTTTCAAAATTTAATACATATTTGTATTTTTATACTTATTCTAATTTCTGTCTCAAAATATGTGTTTGTTGGGAATGTTAAAATATTATAGAAATGTGTGAGTTAGAGAAGGAAAATGTCCTAAAATTCCATCCCTCCAGAAGAAGCCACTATTCATTGCTTTTTGTCTTTTGTACTCGCCCCATAATTACTGTGAAATTTATTTATATCAATGACTGTGAACTTTGTGTCTATTTTTATATCACATTTTGCATTTTCCTTTTACTAAATAAGTGAATTGGTACTTATTACCCATTTGATGGGTAATAATTTGATTTATCATTTAGCCACAAAAAGACAGGACTGAGATGAAAATCTGCAAAGCAGACTCCCCTCCAAAGGGAGGCAAGTGCGAGGCAGGGCTCCTTTCTTCTTTCCCTATAGAGGACAAACACCAGCACCCAGGCCTCAGAATTGCCCGAATGCCCTGTATCCCTTTATTTCTCAAAGAGCAGCCTGTGGACCAGCAATATCAGCATCCTATGGGAGCTTATTAGAAATGTGGAAACTCAGGTTTCATCCAGCATTTCCTGAATCAGAATCTACACCTCAACAGGATGACGTTGCAATTGGAAAAAGGGCATTCTGCTATGAGCAGGTTTCCTACTCAAATCTCTGCCATATCTAAGAGCTGTGAGGTCAGCTGGTGTGCGAAGGAATCAGTGTCACCACAGCTCTACCAGGTGGCTCCCCAATCTGCTCTAAAAGGTTGAGTGTTGTGTCCATTAAGTAGTGTCAGTATCAGAGTCACTGATGAGAGCTCACACCCATCCTCTTCACTGAGGTCAAGCTACACATCCTCCCCTCTACTTCTGAGGTCTCAAGGCATTAAAGTCCACAATGGTTTGAAGCCATTATACCTCCTTGTATTCCAGTAATTGTCACTAATCGTGATGACTTGATGCTATTATGCTAATGCACGTAAAGCTTCTACTCAACTAAACCTTGAGCTGTGTGAAGAAAAAGACCAGTCCTTCAATGAGCACTTGATGATGGAATTGTGCAGGAACGCCAAAGAAATGACTGATTTTCTTCCTTTAAAATGTAAGTGGGAATAAATATAGGTTACATTTTTCTTCTATGATAAATTCACAGGAAGAGAGTATATTAAGCCTAGGATTCTATCAGCTTTCTCCAGGCAGGAAAACAAAGGCATCATTAGTTTCCTCCTTAATTGCTGCCATGACCAGGGATATCATTAAGTCTTCGTTTCTCCCTAATTTTTATCAAACAGATTTTCAAACATCAAAGAGATATCTTCCATTAACACATGGGAGTAAAATCTCAACCCCCCACGGTATCTTACTTTGCCTTATTGGAAACTGGCATTTAAAGGTCCGATTCAAATTGAACTGGAAATATCAAACCTAAATATTATTAGGGGGTGAGGCAGTGGTGAGAAATAAATGGAGATATGTTAAAAATAAATTGTACCTCATTATAATTGAATTTCAACATATTCTCCTTATCTAAACCATCCTTCCTTTCTGGTTTTCTATATTCCCATTGCGAGTTCAGTATTTAAATGGATTAGATGAGTACAGATGTTACCTGGGGCATTATAAATAGAGAAACTTTGAATAATGAATCATCCACTGCCTGAGAAATGTGGTTATCAATGGGAACTTGGAGCTCTGCTTTTCAAGCAGTCTTGAGAGTTTTCACGATAATGAAATCTATGGGAAACATCAGGTTAACAAAATGATGTCTGGTTTGTTGCAGAAATATTGAGGGGAGGAGAAGCCATATCTTACCTTCTATCAGACTGCTGTCTTGACCTGCAAAGATGATGAATGTTGAGGAGTAAAACTAGAAGATGCTGAATATTTTTTTCCAAATGAATCAAAGCTGAGATTCCTATAAATAATGGATTTGGGGTTATTTTTCATGAACTTGTCTACCTTTTAAAAGTTTTAGGTCTTGAATTGCTCTAATCTTGAGACGTGTGGTTTGACTATTCTGGGCCAGCATTGCTTTCCTTCCGGGAACAATATAATTAAACCCTTGATTGAATGAACAAGCACACCTTTGCCTGTGTATGGCATTTTATTTTAAAAGCCGTTTCCCAGCTGAAGTTAATAGGTTTCAGGATGGAAAGGTCAAGTGTCATCTCGGGGGCTGGAACTGTTAGGCTCAGCCTCGGAGATCCTTTCTGCAAGGATGGCAGCTCTGTTTGTAGATACCTGGCCATTCCCATAAATGGGCAAATTATGGTTGTTAGGCTTGTTAGCTGCCTTCATCCAATCATTCGTGCTTTCCCAGATGCAGATTTGAGGTTTATCTTTCCCTCCAGGAGCTGGGGAGTCCTAGTCCTTGATAGATCATCAACTTCTTTCTTGAGTGTATGTCAAGATCTCACATAACTCATACACCCTAATTCCAAGCATGATTGGTTGTCTGGTTAGCAACAAGAAGATCAGGGGTGAGTGCAGGGCCTGTGCCATTTCCCTGAAGTAAGCTTTCACAAATCCTTAAGCAGAGGCTGGGAATGGTTACAAAGGACATTTGAACCCTGCAATGGGTTTTATCTATCAGCTCATAGTTTTTATTTTTTCTCTTAGCCTCTATATGACTGAGTTTCTGTTTTGGGTTTTTAATCCCTTACACCAAAAATATCGGAGGAACTTAAAAGGAAAATGGAATTTTGTAATGTTATCAAATACTAAAGAAGGAAAGCCAAATTTCTCCTTATGGTCCTTGGTATGGGCAGGTGGAGAATGGGAATGGTATCAAATGAAACTTCTCTTTGTTCTTTTACCCCTTACACAAACCAAGACAGTGTTTCCTTTCTTAAAATGGGTATACATTTTTTGGGCACCCTCTGTATTTTGCTGGTTTGCAGTCTCACAGGAGACTCAGCTCATGGTAAAATTTATATGCAGACCAGGTTTAGCTCAGACTAATTGATGGAATTATGTGATCGATTAGTTCTGTGTCTACTTCTAGGATGCTTATATTTCAAAATGAGGACACGGAAGTGGTAGTCAGGTTCATGAGCTGCAAACCCTTGAAAACCTTGCATCACCCCTTTCTCTCATATCACACAGTCAGCTGATAAGGAGGAGAGCACAGTTCCCTCCCTTGAAAGCTGCGCGGCATTTGTATCTTGGACAGCAACACCTCCATCACCCTCTGTCCAGGCCTTCTTTAATGCAGAAAGCTCTATCACTGGGGGGTACTGTTTAGGCAAAGACGAAGTCTTCAGGAAGTGCTAGAGCCAGGGGATGTTCTAGCTCTTAAGGAAGGGCACAGGGCAAAAGTGAAAGAACTCAGTTCCGCTGCTGATGGATTAGATACATTAATTAAACCCATTGTAAGCACTCAGCCAACAAGCAGAATTACAGATGTTCAGAACGCTAAAATACTAACCTATTTACTCACAAGTTGGGCGATATTTGCTATGCAGGGCTTCTCAGTGTGCCCCTCCTCCTCCATTCTGATTGGTATGTGATTATGCCAACCAGCTCCCCCAAATCCTGCCTCTGGGATATCAACATTGGCTTCTCCCCTAGTAACTTTAAGAGGCCACCTGTGTGTTTAAACTTGTCTCCTTATCACCTTCCCTGCCATCTGGTATGGAGAAAATTAGTGAGATGGTCATGTTTAATTCTTGAATGTTTGGAAGAGGAGTGCTAAGCAAATGTCAAGTGTTCCTGTTATCCTTTGCAGAAGGGATGGACCATCGCAGTTCACATGATTGTATTTCGTAAGGATTCCACTCATTTATCAGGTGTGGGGGTGTGCAGGATGTAGTAGTGGTCAATAGACAAGAGATCCTTGATTACCATTTAATGAAAAAGACCAACAAGTAACAACACATGGTTACTTATTAAATTAATTAAAATTGGGACTAGTATCTCTGAAAGGAAAGGAGGCTCTTCTCTATCTTACGATATCCAGAAATGGGGATATTAGGAGTCCTAATGCTAATTGTTTGAGTGGTATTTGTGGTCTGAGGTATAAGGGGATAGTGTGGCATGGGAGGAGAGCCAAGCAAATGTGATTCTATTGAACACAGTACTTTGGGTTTCTGCACTGAAGTCAAATCATGCTCATCCTGTGAGAAAGTGTTCATTTTTTCGATACTTCTAGCGTTGTTGTAGATCAGGGGTCAGCAAACTTACTCTATGAAGGGCCAAATAATTAATGTTTTAGGCTGTGAGGGTCATGTCACTGTCTGCAGCAACTATTGAACTCAGTTGCAGTAGCATGAAGTACCTATAGATGTCCATACGTCAGTGAGTGTGACTTTTTCCTAGGAAAGCATTATTTACAAACATGGTCTGGAGTTAGCCTGTGGGCCACAGTTTGCTGCCCCTGTGTTCTAGGATGTCTTCTCAGGATCACCAACCTAAGATTGGAACTTAAGGAGTCACGTGATTAAAATCGTTCTGCTCAGACACATCTTCTTACACATCTAGATGTTGCTAACATTTTCTGCATTATCACTCTCTGTAACATCTGCCATATTTAGGTATATGGGGAAGAAAGGAGAGAATTTAGCATGTGCTTAATCAGCTGTTTTGCCTCTTGACTTTCCTTCTTGAAACTTCTGTGTTTAAAATATTAATATTAATTATATACTATGGGATCTCCTCTTGGAGGGGGTGGGGGGTTTGGGATATGTGATCTAATTTCATCTTCTTTGAAGACTTTCCTTGCATCTTATTGCCAGGTCATCCTGTTTTGTTGGCCCTTCTGAGTGCAGTCGGTGTTCTCTTGCCCCAAAGTGGACCATGGTGGTTGTGTTCTGTGCTAGGCTAGCTTAGCAAATCCAGTGCCTAAGGATGGCTATTTCGCAGAGTTAACACAAGCCACCGCTAAGGACGTTGATGGGGTAGACAGAATCTGAAGCGTTTCCTTTGAATTCAAACCAGTGGGAAGCTTGCACTGAGAGGAGTTGAAATTGACTGTACACAGAAAAGTCTGCGTGTGTGACAGTGACTGTGGGAATTACAGCTCTTCCTTCTGCAAGGGAGGCCCTTGCATGCTGCTTGGAGTCACAGAGGTATTGATCAGACAGGCTTTGTTCCTGCCTCCGTTTTCTTTGGAGAGGCTGTTCCAGTCCAGAGGGTGACATCTGTGAACTCACTTATAAGCAAACAGGCTGTGGGAGTTATCTGAACTTTGCAGGCATTAGACCTTTTCCACTCAGAAAGACCCTGCTGTTTGAGACGGGGTTACATCGGCTCAAGTCTCGAGGCAGAGGAACATAATTTATGATCACGTATGCAGCGATATATCCTGTAGCTAGACTTGAATATATATCTTGAAGGAGTATTCACGAGGTGCAGTCTGTTTTATTTCTGAAATTAATGTTTGATGTTGTGAGTGTCTTGAGCTGTTTATCCCCGATGCTTGGTTATTTGTGGGCATGCCCTCAGTGCCATGGAGTCTGCGTTTCTTTATATTTCATTTCGGTTTGTTAAATAGTTGTTTTGAAAGTTAAAGGCTATTTGGGATATATGGATGGAGGGACAAAAGACAAATTAATTTTTAATCTCAAAATGTGCCCTCTATGCTCCCTGCAATGGTTCCTTATCCATCCTGAGAAGGGAAAAATGGCAGCTTTCCTCTGCAGCCTTAGCTCTCTGTGCGTCATTCTGCAGGAGAAAAATGGTCCTGTCACATGTCAGTGCCTCACAAAGCCGGTACTGGGAAAGGGCTCTATCATCAGGTCAGAGTTGCTGAGACTTACAAGTGGTCCCCGAGAGGAGCTGATGAGTGACTTTCCCACACTGTTTTGGTGGCGACTGGGTGGCTTGAAGAATTAGAGTACTTAATGATTTTTCTCCACAACTTCCACCTGTCCACTCTCTACAGGGGTCCTCAAACTTTTTAAACAGGGGGCCAGTTCACTGTCCCTCAGACTGTTGGAGGGCTGGACTGCGAGCCCTGGGATGAGTCGGCTGCTAAGCAGGACAGGCAGCGGCGGCAAAAACACCCAGCCGGCTGGATAAATGTCCTAGGTGGGCTGCATGTGGCCCGCGGGCTGTAGTTTGAGGATACCTGCTTTAGAAGGCAGTGTGGAAGAGTAGAATAAAGCTGTAGTCTTGGTTTGGTGTCTTGATATCTCCCTGGACTTGTTAACTGTGTTGTCCACACATCACTACTCTAAAATGAAGGTAAGACTGCTAGACTTGTGTATGTTGAAAGGCGAGTTTGAGGGTCAGTTTATATGTGCAGTGCTGGGAACAGTCTACATCAGTGACTTGCAACTGGGATGCTTCAGCACACTGATGTGCCGTGAGAGGCTCTTAGGTGTGCTGCAAACATTTTTAAAGATCATTAATTGAATTTGTTTCAAAACAAGTTTAAAAAACCATAAGTACATTCTTTGCTCTTCTTCTTCTTCTTCTTTTTTTTTTTTGGAACACCATAATTGAAATGTGCCCTGGAAGTTAAACAATAGATTCAAGTGTGCCATGAGATTAAAAAAAAAAGGTTGAAAAACACTGGTCTGCATCATGTGCAGATAAAAGTTGTGGTTTTTGATCCCTGATATAGTGGGAAGGATCCAGTTCACACTGCAACATGTCTGAGTACGTTCCCACCTGTTTGAGTATCACTATACAGATAGAGATGGACAAGCCTTTATCTTAAGGTTACAAAGGTAGTTCATGTGGTTTCTTCATGTGAAAAATTGAGATGGAACCTTTTGCTCCTCCCAGGATGAATTTTGTCACACCTGTCAAGAGTCTTTCTTCTCAAAAACTATGGCAATACCCCAAGAATGTATGTTAGGGGCTGCTTCCAGATTCTGTTTAAATTCTGTTTTTATGATTCCTGTTTTATTCTTTGCAAATGGGCTATTTCTCCCCACCCTGGTCATTCATTCAGTAGCTAGATCTTTCAGAAATCTGACCATCAATCATCTGGGAATGGCTGCCATGCATTAAAGGAGAAGCATACAGGGCTTTCCCTCTGTGTTGAGTGAGCATTGGTGAAGGAGCAGACAGAGAAGAGGATGTGTGTGACTGAGGAGGGTGGTCCTGAGTCTTGTTTTCATCATGTCACAGCAGCGACACCCAAACACTTCGCAAACATTTATCACTGGCTCCAAGGCCTGAGACCTTTCTCTCTCTGCTTATTATGTTTATTTTTTCCTTTAATTGTCAGTGCTGAAAAAAAATGTGATGAATACCCAGATCTGTACTGAAATATCAGTGTGGCATTTGCAACCCCAAAGGTGATGCTGTTTTGCTCCATAGTCCTGCAGGAAACTACCCAGGATTGGTCCATCATGACTACACATCTCACTGAGGTCTGAATATGATTGCTGGCGTAAAAGGAAAGCGTTTCTGTGATTTAAATGTGCAGGACAACTGCAGTTGTGTCATTCCGAATATGATTGGGATAATGGGGTCATAAGATGATGGTGCAAACAGAGTTTGACTTGATTTTCCTCAATTTATTCGAACACATAGAGCTAATTGTAGAAAAGCAAGTACTCCAAAAATTCAAGATTTAATGGGTAGGATGAAAACTAGTAATTGATTCAAACAACAACAAAAGGAGTAATAAGTAAAGAAAAACAGAAAGGGAACTGGATCATTTTTAAAAATGTTGCTTGATGGGAAGAAAAGGAATAATGTGGCAGAGCTTTCAAGGAAACCCTAGTTTTCTTTTGAGATTCCGTTGCCGAACCACTCTTTGGAGCAACTGTATCAGATAGAGTTGATGGGACACGCCTCAGTAAATACAGAGAGCATCTAGAGTTTGGCGGGAAGCAGGAGTTCAAAAATCAATAGGACAAGTTCACTCAGTTGTGAAGTTACAAAGGGAACTCTGGTCAGGGGAACGACCACTTTGCCACTGCATGCCACCTCCTCAGGGTACTGCAGAGAACACTGGCAATGCTGAAAAGACCATCTTTAGAATGAATTGTATTTTTTCATCTTGGTAGACTATCACCTCTCAAAACAAAGAAATGAACACATTCTGGGCTGTACCAAAGTCAAATTATGCTTCTGCCTCTAGATGAGTGACTTTCAACTGAAGTGCTCTGGTCCACGGGTGTGCCGTGAGATCTTAGATGTTCTGTGAATAAACAATTTATTTTTCTGTAGTTTTTGACACGAGGGCCGGGCTTGAACCCGCCACACCTGGTATATGAGGCTAGTACTCTACTCCTTGAGCCAGAGGTGCCGCCCTCTGTGAAAATTTTTAAAAGATCATTAATTAAATTATTTTTGAAGGAAGTTCAAAGCACAGTCAGTATATTCTCCTTTTTACTCTTTTCTTGGATCAACGTAATTTAAGGGTACTGCCAAAGCTTAACTATAGGTTCAAGTGTGCTGTGAGTTAAAAAAGGTTGAATCACAGTGGTCTAAATCAAGGGTTTTCAAAGTGTTACTTAAATTTTACAACTTCTATTAAATAACCCCACAGTAATTTCTATTTTCTAAAGTATGAAAATCCTTTATGAAATACTATATAAAAATACTTTAGAAAAGTATGAATAGAAAAGATTTTTTTCTATTCATATTTTCAAGTAACAAAAAGCCCTAGATACTTAAATATAATACTTTACTTTTTAAAAATTGTGATGCTTAATTAGTGAATGATTGCTAAGAGCTTGGAGGAAGAAAAGTATTCTTTCATTGCTGTTTCAATTGTTTGCTCTTATTCACCCTCTTAAATTCTTAAAGTCACTTAGCAGCTCCAGGAAGAAGGAGCTAACTCAACCCCCTTCCCCATCCTTTCCCTTCCTTTCTGGGAGTGCACAGACATGTCTCAAGTTGGTCTTGGATTCATGGAAAAGTAAAATAGATCTGAAAAGGACTCTTTTTTTTTTTTTTAATTTTAGGCTCCTTTATTCCATGAATATTTTCAGAACATCAACTATAGGCAAAACATTGACATAATCATTGAAGATAACATTGGGATAAATATATCAATTTTATGAGGAAACAAAAGCATTATCTACAAATCAATTATGAGATAAGTGCACTCATTACCACCACTCCTAGTAAAGTTGAAGATCCTAGCTAATACAATTATGATAACTTAAAAATCCCAATGATTTGTAAAAAAAAAAATACAAATTTTGTTACTTCCAAGTAATTTCCCCTTTATAATAATATATTTTTTCTAATTTTACTACCAAGGGTATCCAGACTAAGTAGAATGATTTTGAAATATTTCTATTTCTACTGTCTATAAGACTTGGCGTGATCTGCTTTTTTTTTTAGAAATTATTTTTTACTTTTATTTATATATATTAGTCATTTATTTTTTTAGTCTTTGGTAAAAACATAACAAGGAAAAAATTTGTTTGCTATTTGTATTTTGTCTTGTGTATCCTGTAACAAACAAGTAGTAAATGATTATGTATTCAAAAAAAAATTGCACAGCTCCTGTTAAAGCTATATTGATAAGTACTTTCTATTTTGGTTGCTGATACAATGCTACCTTTCTTTTTCTAATATTATTTTGTAATTCTTTTTTATATAGGAATATAATTGATTTTATATAGTTATTTTGAAGTTAGCTACATTGCTGAATTTTTCTATTGTTTTTGAAAAGGACTCTGAATGAATCCTGGTCTCTCTGCTTTATAGCAGTTTCCTTTCTGTGGTGTCCAACTTTTTTTTTTTTTATTAAATCATAGCTGTGTACATTAATACAGTCATGGGGTACAGTGCACTGTTTTTATATACAATTTGAAATATTTTCATCCAACTGGTTAACATAGCCTTCATGGCATTTTTTTAGTTATTGTATTAAGACATTTATATTCTACATTTAGAAAGATTCACATGTACCCTTATAAGATGAACCATAGATGTGATCCCACCAATTACCCATGTCCAACTTTTGTTTTCTCTGCCACAGGGTGGAAGAAGAGTTGCCTTGGGCTCTGCATTAAATACAGAAACACTAAAGAAAGCCGATTAGCAAACAAACAAACAAAGGGCCCATGCATAATTATCCTGATAAGCAAAATAGAAGTCCTCACAAAAGCAGCATTTGCCTGGAAGGCAGCAGGCTGCAGGTGAGGCACCCCGCTGCAGGTGGGGCACCCCTGGTAGACCTTAGGTCGTTTTGGGACCTAGGGAAAGTGCCTTCTTAAATTTCTCACCCTAGGTGGCTCTCTTGCCTCAGCCTAGTTCTGGCCATGGGTGTGATCCATGCAATGTTTTGATGGGAAAGGCCAAAATGAATTTAAAAAGTAGGCCAGGTTGCAGAGTAGGGAGCCGCTCTCCTGGAAGGCCCTCAGTCTTACTCTGTAATCATGGCTTCCTTCTGACTGGCTACTCATTTGGGAATTTTAAAATGTTACCACATTGTACACAAAGTGATGGAAAACTTGCCAAATATCTCAAGTTAAGTTCTCAAGTTCTGAGCGATACTTTAGTGATGCCATCTTTTTTTAGCCTCCAACTGCCCAACAGGCTGGATATCTAGCAAGCCACCAGTCACATTTCTAGTTGAGCCTTCTTTTTGTTTTAGAAAGGTAACCACCCCATAGTACTAGACCCTGTTTAGCTACAGCGCTGAAGAAGCCCTCTGGGATTCATCATACAGTTGGATAGGGCCAGCTAGGGTTAAGGAGTTCATTCCCTCTTGTACAACACAGATGCGCATTTGAGAGTCTGTGCATTGGCTGGTGACCAGGGCAGTGTTCTAGTCTAATCTGTCCCATAGGCTCTCCTGGTACCCGGGATGTTGGGTGGCTATCTCCTGTAGGACTTTGCAGTTGACAGCCATTACTAGAGGAGTTTGGAGCTATTTTTATAGTGGTATATTATTCAGTGGTGTACTATGTACATTACCTATAACATGGCGAGCCTGGATATACATTTATGTGGATATAGGTATGCATAGAACAAAACATTTTGGCATTTATTGTCATGTGTGTGAAGCACAATGCGTTTGTATGATGTAGTTGTGAATAGGCGTGAGCATAGGTAGGGCTCTGCGCTCATCGTATCCACTCCCTCCCCTCTCTCCATGCTCACCTTGTTTAGACATCAAAACAATGCGTCTGCTGCACAGGCACTGAATTTAATTTGGACAGCTCCAGAAGCTTTGGGATCACTTAGAGGATGGAATAACAAAAAGCTGAGATGATAAAAGAAGAGGCAACCAGCGGAAACAATTTGTTGTTTTTACGGAGAATGAAGTACATTTTGCTAAAAACCTACACTTAGCACCATTATCTTGTTAGGGATGCAGGAGCCTCTATACCCACACCAGGTTTGATTGTGTTGACAACACACCTGTGGCTTACAATCAATGACCCAGCTCTCCAGCGGTGAAGGTTTTCTTTTCAGACAACATACGGAGTTTTAAAAAATCTAAACACAGCCAGAGGAAGAATATAATGGGAGAAGATGCATGAATTTAGTATAAGCATCAGCCTGGCCTAAAGGGTGGAGTGAGGCAGCCTAGTGGCCAGGAGATTTTTTTTTCCCCAAATATATGGGGTATTTTCCTCAAAATTTGACCCTTAATAGATGCTACTTCTAGAGTGAACTGACAGTTTTGTGATGGTCCACACTGAGCACGAGTCCCTGTGACACAGCCCTCAGGGACCCTGTGTTGCGTGCTGCTCTTCTGAGGGGGAGGCTTTTGCAAGTACACAGTGCCCACAGATCAGCAATGTTTCAGCTGCGTGTTGTTAATAACACTGTGCCTGAGAAATACAGACACAGCTACGTATACCACATGTCACCTTCTTCAGGGGAACAACTCGGCTGTATTTTTGATACTGCAGATTTCTCCTGTTATAAACGTGCCAACTGTAAGATTTTGCTTCACTGCTCCACAAGACTCTCCCTGGCCACTGGAAAAGTGGGTGGGTCTCCTCCTTGGATCTTTGGAGTTGACATCGGCCATTACACATAGAGATTAGACCTCTATTTATTTATTTATTTATTTTTAGGAAAGCAAACCACATGAGATTTCATCTTGTGAATAATGTCCTCAGTTAATGAGGCACACAGTGCCCACGGTACCCTCCTTGGCTTTTGCAGAGTAAATGATGATAACAGCTTAGTCATTTTTCACCTTAAACTCTCTTCTCTCTCTCCCCAGATAGCGACAGCCATTTGCAATATGGAGCCAACCCTATGGGATCAATGAGGCCCATTTGGTTGCATCACATTTTCCATCCTGTTTATCCTTTAGAAACATGTAGAGTTTCCTGAATCGAGGCCAGAGAGAGGGGATACACTTTCTCTTATCAGTTTTTATTTATCTACTGAGTATATCAGGGATTGAGACTTGTTTCCTTCTTTACATTATAGACTGAAAATCGTTGTACTCTTTGCTTTAAATGCTTTGCTTTAAACCTCAGAAGCTTCTCATAGACAGATGCTGTGTTTAGCTCATTGTTTATCCTCAGGAGTATTTGAAATGCACTAGGTACTGATGATGTGTTTACCTGAATTTAATAGGTATATACACACATATGCACCTAAATAAAGCATTATTGATAAAAGGGACAAGACACGGTGGAGGGATCTAGAATGTAAACAGGGCTAACATCAGAATGGCCAGTATTAGACTTTTGAAACCAAGGAAACTAAATGATTTGCCTATAGTGTTAACAAACAAACATCCCCCTCCCCCCCAAAAAACAAACAAGCAAATTAAACAAAACTAAAAAACAGACAATACTGTCACATTAGCATTTAGTGGGACTTAATAAATTGTCTTGATCGAGCCTTCTAAGACTCCCCAGGACCCAGGAGTCTGAGTCAGATCCACTCCTTTCAAAGGTCTAGAAAGATTAATACACAAAATGTCTTATTACCTAAAATGCTAGTTTCACAAAGCATCTTGGGAGGTTTGTCTGAGCAAGAAGGAAAGTTGAAAAACAGAAGCAAATATGTGATACTCTTTGTTTCTCTTTCCAATGTTGATATATCAACCACCTGGGACAGTGACATTGTCTCAATGTCGTGACCAACCCTGGAATTAACAAGCTGACTCAGGGCTGAAGGTTGCTGAGGGACTGCCAGGAGGGCTTTGTCGGTCTTCTTGATTCCTTTTGTGGGATATGGCTGCCTTTTGACAGAAGAGTGTGTGAGGACCCTCATTAAAAATAAATCTGGAGTATTAGCTCTATGTAGTCCTGAGTTCTACACAGACAAAAATTGTGTGTCAGTGACTAGGATTGTGAGCCTGTTTACGATAAGAGAAATTCAGATATCAAAGCTGATCCAGAAAAAAGACTGAGCAGGCATGGAACTTAAGGAAAGTGAAACTACAGCACACATTAAAGTGATGTCCAAGGTTAGAAGAATTAGCAAACCAAATCTGCTCTGTAGTTTTTTATTATTAATGTAAGGAAATAATGAAATGCTAGCACTGGTTTAGCTCTTTTGAGACACTTACTAATAATATCATATAATTAATCTTTATCATTCATTATGAAATTTCAAATAACTTCAGGAACAAGATTGGAAGAACAAGTCTTGGCATGCCATGAGGTGTTTAACACAAAAGTGTTGTATCTCAGTGGACCAACCACAGGAATCTTGAATCTTCATTTGGCATTCTCTTCCAGATTCAGAATGTGATGGTGAGAAATCTGTCCAGGCAAGTCTTGTCCCACAGTTTTAAATGGAATTGTAGTGGTCAGAAATCTACTAACCCAGCCTGTCCAGAATCTTACAATGCAGTGCAAAGGACCCAGTGGCTAATGCCAACATCTTTGTGAGGAGATTCAGATATCCTGGGAGTTATCTTAAATGTTTCTGGGGCTACCAGGTCAGATCCTAACCCAACCTAGAAAAAATGTTACGCTATCAGGGTGGCTGTTGGGGTGCTGTCAGGCAGACAAATCATAAAGGCTAGAGGTACTATAGAATTTTAGAGAAAGGTCTCCTAGTTCTGTAGAGGAAATTAGTGTGAAAATAGCACTGTCTCAGTTTAGAAGGCCTAGATTTGGGAGGCCACTAGGATTTTGTCTGTGACTTTGGGAAAATCTTTCTCCCTCTTAGAATTCCTTTCCTACATCTATAGGATGGTGGCTTGGACTAAACCAGTTAACCGTCCTAAGGTGCTATAGGTAGAATTTCTATGGATTATAAGCCGCATCTGCTGCCTTTTCCTAGATGTTTTACTTAGAACATTTGGATTCTTAATTGGAGGGGCACTCTGTGCAGTGGCATGCCATACAATCTCCAATTATGAGTGCAGAAAATAGCACTCTGGTGGTAAATTATGGGTAAATGAAACCATCCCGATTCATTAGCAATGTTGAACTACCCTGTAAGGAGGCAAATTCCTTAAAATTCCACTGGAGAAGGAGGGAGGGATTGGTTCATTTGTCTTCGGGGATTTTTATTGCCTAGTCAAGAATAAATAAGATAGACTTGCATATCTCAAAAATAATAGTATGTTTCTGTGTGTGTGTGCACGCACAAATTTGCACTGACAACCTTCTTACAAAAGAGAACTTCACTGTAAAATATTTTTACTCCCTTAACATTCCTGGAAGGGTTCTTATCTCATCTTTTCCACCACTTATTTATTCATTGATTGACTTTTTCAGCAACCATTAAGTACATATCTTCTGGGGCTAACATTCCAGGCACTTTACATACATCATCTCAATTAATTGTATCTCCTGCTGTCCCCTCCGGCACTTAGCGCATACTTGAGATAGATACATGCTTGGTTACTACTTATTGGAGTAAGTAAATGAGGAGGTAATAATGAAATAACATTCAAAGGCGCAAATATGTAAAATTGAGGAAGGGAAGGTACAAGGTGCATGGCCAACATACAATTAATGGAAAGCCACCAAAACCGTGCCTCGTGCATTCAGATGGCCAGATTCGACCTTCCCATGGCAATTATAGCTGACTCTAGCCTACCTCCTGCTGTTTCTATCTGCAGGTGCATTAATAAAAGATAATCTCTGTCTTTAGGCATAAAACCCTTTTGAGAAAAGAGCTGACTATTCTTATTGCAAAGCTCTTTGAGTGAGCAATTTCACTTAAGGAAATTTTATAAACAAGTGCTTAACTTTAGCTTTTTTTCCTTTCTCTAATTGGTCTAAATGTGAAATTAAATTAGCTGCTGATGAATAGTTCCTGTGCTGTTACGATTATGATTTTTCCAGAAGAGAGGAACCAGCATACATTACTATCCTGAGCACTTTTCATTCAAAACTTTAATGGATCACTTAGAAACATCTCCAGTCTGTCTTTCCTTAATGGTGACAAGTAAATGCACATCAGCTTGTGATCAGAGGAGCTTATTTATGAGGCTTCTATAGGTTAACATTCTCTTAAGTCATTTTGTTCATGAATCTCCAAGAATGACCATGAGCTGTCACACTGTTATTTTTTTCACTATTGATAAGCCCCTAAAAAAGCCAGAACACTGGGGATTTAACTGCAGGCCTGTAGATTTTGTTGTCTTTCATGAGGACCATACTCAAGCATTTCCTTCTCTTTAAATAATAAAGAAAGCAGAATCTTTGCCATTCCAGGTAGAATTCATGCATTTTCTTGTAGAAACTGCAAAAAATGAATAAAACAGAACAAAGCACAAAGGAAACAAAGCACAGTCCATACAGCCATTTCTTACTTTCTTGGTTGTCTGGGATTTTACAAAACTTGATCTCAAGAATTCCAGCATCTGGATTTTGACCCAGACCATTCTGTGAGGCAGGTTTATAGATACTATAATAATTGTTAAAAAATAGACAGGTTAACTAGGGACTCCATTGAATTTAGGAGAATAGATCTAAGCTCTTTGTACTTTTTTAGGAAGGTGGATGTCTTTACTTATTTTCCTAATTATCCCAATGGAAAGAATTAAATAAATTTGTTTAGACACCGAGAACACCATAAAACAGGCATCTAACTCACAGAAACCAAATGAAAAAAATTCCAGAATTTCACTTTGAGAAGATTCATAAAAATGACTTAATGTCATGACTTAAGCATAAAATTTAATCCAGCAAGCCTTTGTTAAGCACCCACTATATACATGCAGAAACTGTAAGTAACTTAAGATGAGTGCATACAATGGACTCTACACTTAAGGAGGTTGTAAGATTCTTTGTGAGTTAACATGTAACTATGAAATATATATTCTATTTTAATATGATCACGTTATAGGATGATCATTCTCTAAATAGGCTTCTTTCATTCTTCAAAGAAAATAGTACTGAATTTCATTTTCTATCACCAGAGTTTTATGTACATGCTCTTCTTATAGGAAAGTTAATGTACAAACCTGTATATTTGGGGTAAGAAAAATGAATAAAATTGCTTAGAGCATCTTGTATTTTATTATTGTTGCCATCAGTTGTTACATAGGAAACCTTCTTTCTTAGGTGCCAAGCAGAATGTGATGTTTCTTTTAGATATTTCTTATTCGAAATCTCATTTATCTTTATTTTTGCCTTCTCTGTCTCAATTTCCGAGGATCACTTGCAATACAATTCCTGACCTTGCTCCAAAAGCACAGTTTTTATTTTTCTTGATAACATGTAGAATAAATGTCCATTGCTTAGTGAAAAATCAAAGTACAATTGAGAGCGTTGAAGCTTTGGCATCTAAAAAATCTGGTTTGAAATCCTGGCTTCCTTGCTTACTAGTTTTGTGGTCTTAGGGTGGTTACTTAATCTGGGGACTTATGCCCAGTGAAATTACTTCTCTTGCAGAAAACACTTCTGACAAAGTATTCAATTTGTTCCGTTGCTCAAGGCTCTCATCTCTGCTGCCATGCTTGTTATGACTGTTTTAAGCTGTAATTATTCTTAACAGTAATGGCCCTTTAATTCACTTTCCTAGCTGCAAAGAGTTTATTTAATATTTGTGCTCTACTTAATAGCAAAAGGTTTTTCCAATAATTTTTATTTATTTTCTTCCTCTACTTGCGGTGTAGGGAATGAGCACTTAAGCAAAAGTCGAGAGTTAGTTTTTAGCCCCAGTTAGTTCCTAGGTCCCTGGATAACTTTGGGCATATAGAAAGGTCTGAAGCAACCAAAAAGTCTGCTAATTTGCCTCTGAATTTCTATCTGGTGTCTCTGGACTTGAACCCTTCTTTAGGTTCTTGCATGTTGTGATTATACAATGTCTTTGTCTTTGTCTCTTTTCTCTGCTGTAACAAAGTATCTGAGACCCTGAGGACGGGGAAGGACCTGAGACTGGATAATTTATAAGTAGAAATTTGTATCTCCTGGTTCTTAGGGCTGGGATGTCCAAGACCAAGGTACTGGCATGTTTGGTGTCTGGTGAAGGCCCAGTTTCTTTGATTCCAAGCTGGTGTTCTTTGTTGTATCCTCTGGAGGGGAGAAATGCCATCCCCTAAAAAAAATGGCAGACAGCGAAGGGCAAAAGGGGCTAGGCTCGTTCCCTCCAGCCCTTTTATAAGGCACTAATCTATTCATGAGAGAAAGGAGCCTTTCAGACTTAATCACTTCCCAGAAGGCCTTACCTTAGTCACAATAGAGAACACATCTCAACATAAGTTTTGAAGGGTGCTCGTTCAAATCATAACAATCCGCTTTGAATAAGGTTTTTTCATGAGGTATTGGGAAATACCATTCAGTAAATGAGCAAGAGAATATATTAGTAAGTTACATGTTTAGTGATTCTTAATGCATCCTCTTGCCAGTTGAAGCAACTGGCCTCTTTAAATTGTAGCTTATGATACTCAAGCACCAAAGCAGTTGAAAGAGAAAAAAAAACCAAGTTATCAGAACTCCCTAAAAAGATAATTTCTTCCACGTTTTTCAGTTTGTAATCATCAAGGGTTATTCCAGTTGGGGAATTTGATTCAGTGAAAGAACGCATAACCGGGAGTTTTACATCTGTCTCTTTGACTTTGGGGTGAATTTGGAAACTGTGCAGACTCCTGTGGTCCTTGGGCCTCTGTTTCCTTCCCTGTAAAATGAAGATGTTGCCGACTACAAAACAGAAACAACTTAAAAGATCCCACCCAGATCTAAGATTGTGTGAGTGTATCATGTATCCAGCTTCTTGCACCTGGTGTGTGGAATGGTTCTGACCTGTTCTTTTTCACCTGGTCTTCTGGTGCTGGCCATTGTGATATACAGACTCTGCAGCAGAAGAGAATAGCAGCTGTTCCTTGAGCATGTTTTAGTTTGGAGGAAGAAATCTCAGTGCTCACCAGACTTGTGGGGGGGTATTCTAAAACTATATACCTGCCACGAGGGAACATCTTCAGATCAATTAAAAAAAAAATCACAAAGAACAACTTGGCATTGTAACCTTTCCCGGCAGCTCAAACACAAGGTATTAATTAGACAAGGAGCGGGGGGGGGGGGGCACTAATTATTCCTTATGTGGACTAATTAGTGTTGCTGAATTTATAAGTTAAAGGGCTTCATTAAGGAAAAAACATCAAATCATGTTTGAACTGTAGTGATATCACTGTTAAAGTATAAATTGATTTGTAAAGGTTATACTTTGATCCCACTGTAAATGAGAAATTTCTGTTTTACACCATCTGGATTTACTTACGCGGCAGATGACGCATGAAGCTGGTGTAGCATTGTAGAAAGAAAGGACAATTTGTCAGGATCTAAGGGTAGAATCTTGCTGAAATAAAACCTCACCTGATAATGTACTATCTCTAAGGGCAAAGTCTTTGGCTAGCAGGCTCTTATATATAGTTTTTCGCTTAGCAAAGGGTGGAAATTCATCATTAAGGTAGTTCAAATTGCAGGGCAGGAACCACCCTGACGAATCTAACCAGGCTGGGCCTGGCCCTTCTGTGTCTATTTTATTTACTCAATACATTTATACCCCAGTCTTACCCTTCACGGAGTTAGAGAACTGAGTTCATTTTCTGTGTCCCACCACTGGGGAGCTTCAAACCTGGAGAGAGAGGTCAATGTCCCAACAAGATGAGTCAGTTTGCAAATCCTCACCTTCTGGGCTTCTGGCTGCAAGGTCTCTGTTCACGGAGCACCTGTCTGGTTTCTTCTCTCTTTTCGACCCTTGCCAGCTCATTCTTTGTGCTTGTTGCTGATTACTGATATTATTCTCACGTTATAAGGCAATATTTTAGGACATTTTCAGACAAAATGTTAAAATTTGCCAGGATTACATCTTGGAAATTTTTTAGAAGAATTTGGGATGGAGTTGAGAAATACAATATTATTTGAAAGTTTCAGAATAAAGCTGTCTTCCTGGTCTATATTGTGGGATCAGCTCTTAGGAGAAATAAATAATTCTGTCTCTTGCGTCTTTCTGAAGCCACATGTCTTTGCATGAGGCTCTGGGAGTGACTCCTTAATTAGCTAAAAACGTTGAAGCCGCTTGCTGCCTGCAGACAGGCTTTCATCTGATACCCAGTGAGTGGCATTCTGTGCTAAGGATATTTTTCAGATGTATTCATAGTCAGCGGTGCAAAGATGGATAGGATATATTTCTTGCCGACTTAGGCCACACAGTCGGTAGATGAAACAGACAAATAAACAATGATCTATGTGCTATAATAAAATTACTTATAACATAACCAAGGAACTCAGAATAGAGCAGTGCCTTTCAAACTTCTTTTAACTGTGACTCATATACAATTGAAACAGAAGCTTTATAAAGCCATGCTGCATGCAATGACTGCTATTTTCTGTTCTAGTCTGTTGCTTTTTTCCTTAATTTTTAAAATTCATGCTATTAATCAAACATTGATTTAATGGCCCTGTAATAGATCACAATATACAGTTTGAAAGATCTGGGAATAGAGAATGTTGGAGTTTTGAACACTTCAGGGAAAAGGGCTAGGGAGGGTTCAGTTAAAAAAAAAAAGTAAATCTCTTCTTAAAGTAGTAAATTTAAGATATAAATGATTTATATTATAGAAAAGAGAGAAAAGCTTATTGGCTTTGAAGGGTGAGGCTGAAGTGGTAGGTCTGGCCAAAATATTAAAAGAAGCACTTTCTAAACCACACATTGTGAATTTGAATTTGATCTTATAAATGACGGATTGCAAATTTGATCTTATAGATGACGGAGAGCACTTAAAATGCCTTTAGCAAGAAAACACCACAATCGTGTCTACTGTTTAGAGAACATTCGGGTAAAACTTATAGGACAGATTTTACTGAGATAAAACTGGAGTTAGACAGCTTGAGGACTATTTCAAGTATTTTTTGGAAGTAAACCAATACTGTGATGCTGGAATGCTAACAGTGACAAATTAGAAAGATATTTTGGAGACTTCTAACAATGACCAATTTGACCTGGGAGATGAAAGATTAAGAAATGGAGGATGATATCAGTGTTTGTCTCTGGGTCTGTGTATAGACTTTGATGTCTTTAATGCAGACGGGGGACACAAGAGAAAGAGTAAATTGGTAGGTAGATACTAGATTCAGTTTTTATATAACTTGTACCTGTAATATTTAGGTGCCTATAGGCAGCAAGGTCTGAGGTGAAATCAGGGACTTTGATGTCCAAAATTTTATTCTTCACTCTCATAATGTTGGGCACTTATTTTGTTTTATTCAAATAATATTCTTTCTTTCTTCTTCTTCCTTTTTTTTTTTTTTTTTTTTTTTTTGAGACAGAGTCTCACTACGTCACCCTAGGTAAAATGCTGTGGCATCACAGCTCACGGCAACCTCAAACTCTTGGGCTCAAGTGGTTCTCTTGCCTCAGCCTCCCAAGTAGCTGGGACTACAGGTGACCCACCACAATGCCTGGCTATTTTTAGAGATGGGGGGTCTCCCTTTTGCTCAGGCTAGTCTTGAACTTGTGAGCTCAAGCAATCCACCCATCTCAGCCTCCCATAGTGCTGGGATTACAGGCATGAGCCACCCCACCCTGCCTTCAAATAATATTCTAATGTTCAGAAAAAAAAAAAACCCTGCAGAAATAAAATTTAGATTATTTTCTAATCTATTTCATAATACATATAATAGTATACATTATATTATATATTATAATAATATATTATGTCTTATTATATAATAAACATAAAATATAATGCATAATATTTCATAATATGATTTCCAGAAAATGCACCTATCATAACTTATTTTAAAAGTTCTCTAATCTTGCACCTTCATTCCCAGGTTTTTGCTCTCACACATGAAGCTGTGATGAGCATATTCCAGCCAGATGCTTTTTACACCTGATTCTTTTCTTAGGCTAGATTCTTAAAGATTGGATTCTTAAGTTGGGAGGAAAAATGTGGTAAAGGCTCCTGCTGTTTATCAGTGAATGATTCTCCAGAAACGTTGTGACAGTGTTTACCACTTACTCCAAGTTTATAGGACGGCCCATCTTACTATGTCTCAGCCAGTAACAGGTAGCCCCTGAAACAGTCCAGTGAGAAATGTGTTTAATCACATGTTTTTTTTACCAGCAGAGGGGTTAGTGTTTTGTATTAATTATTTTTTCAAATATTTGTTAGACAAGTATACTTCTGTGAATTTTTATTATTGGCAAATTATCTATTTGCCGATGTTTTTCCATTTGTATCTCACTGTTCATTACGTTGAATTTTGTAAATGCTTATTGTATATGATAGAGCATTTATTTCTGACCATTAAGGGTATCACTTTGCTCTATAAAAGGTCATACATTTTCCACTTTTTTTAGGTAGCCTTTTATTGTCATTTATATCATTTTTTAAAATTCTGAGTTTTTATTTTTATGAGGTAAAAATCTGTTTATGATTTCTTCTGATAATTTTATACTTAGAAATCATATTTTAATTCATATGTTATTTCCCTAAAATCCCCTTCCCTTGCTTTCTGGTTTCTGCCTGTTTCGTACGGCAGATGTAATTGTTGATGTGCTAGCTCTTCCTCCTGGAGCTCTTCCTGGGGTCTACATAACATCTCAAAGCTCCTCGTGCAGTCTTCCCCAGCCCTGCTCCACTGTGAGTCAGTCTCCTGCCTTTTATCCATTGGCCACAGAAATTTCCATCTCAGTGAATTTTTCCCTTGGTTTTTCTTCAGCTGGAACGGCATCCGCTCATTCATGTGTAATATCCAAGTGATTCCTGTCTCTTTGAACTTCCTACAGGAATTGTCTGAGTACTAAAAATATCCTTATCACTTATTTTGTTGCTTAAAAAATTTGTTTACATGATTGTTTTGAATTTCAAAATATTAAGGGGGTCCAAATGTTTTTGATTACATGAGTTACTTCATAAAGCTTGAGCCAAGACTATAAGTGTGCCCATCCCACAGATAGCATTCATTGTACTCACTAAGCAGGTTTTTGCACACTCCTCTGCCTCGTTTGATTTTCACTGAGTTTTACTTCTCTCTGTGCACATGTGTTCATTGGTTAGTTCCAATTTAATGCCAAACACATATGGCACACAAACACACATTTTTTCCATTATTTAGACACTTCATTGTAATGCATTTCATTCAGTTTTGCCCTGATGCTTTAATGTATTATCTTAGGATATTAGTGTTGATTCCATCCAAATTGTTGCAAAAGACACCTTTTGGTGGCTGAGTAGTACTCCATGGAATACAGATATCATCACATTTTGTTAACCCATTTGTGATTTGATGGGCACTTGGGCAGATTCCATATCTCAGAAATAGGGAATTGTGCTGCAGTAAACATTCAAGTGCAGGCATCTTTTTAACAAAATGACTTCTCTTCCTTGGGGTAGATGCCTGAGATCTAGTGAGATCACAGGGTAGTGAGATTGCTGGATTGAATGGTAGGTCTACTTTTACTTCTTTAGGAAACCTCTGTATTGTTTCCCATGGACGTACTAATTTTCAATCCTACCAACAGTGATAAGCATTCCTTTTGCTTGCATTCATACCAGTATTTATTGTTTTGGACTTATTAAGAAAAGCCATTCTAACAGGGGTACAGAGATATCTCACTGTGGTTTTATCTTTCATCTTCCTGATGATTAGTGACATTGAGCATTTTTTACATTTTTTACATATGTTTATGGGCCATTTGTCTATCTTCTGATGAGAAGCTTTATTTATATCTTTTCCCTACATTTTAATGGGGTTGATTATTTTCTCCTTGCTGAGCCGGAATTCTGTAGATTCTGTAGATTCTGTTTATTAGCCTTTTATCAGATGTATCACTGCAAATATTTTCTCTTATTCTGTAGGTTGTCTATTTGCTCTGTTGATTATTTTCCTTAGCTGTGCAGAAGCATTTTAATTTAACCAAATGCTATTTATTTATTTATTTTGTTGCTGAAATTGCACTGGGGTCTTAGTCATACATTCATTGCCTATGGTTATCTAGAATTCTCATGGTTTCAAGCCTTACATTTAAGCCTTGCAATTAACTCTTGTGAGTGGTAATAGATACAGATCCTGTTCCATTCATTTATACATGGCTATCAAATTTCCCCAGCACCATTTATTGAATAAGGTTTCTTTCCCTCGGTTTATATCATTGTTTGTGTTGTTAAAGATCAGTTTGTTATCTGTGAATAGTTTTGTATCAAGATTCTCTGTTTCATTGGTCTATGTCTCCGTTTTTGTGCCAATACCATGCTGTTTTGGTTACTGTAGCCATGTATAGTTTGAAGTCTGGTAATGTGATGCCAGATTTGTTCTTTTCACTTAAGATTGCTTTGGCTATTGATTTACATATGTTGAACCATCCTTGAGTCCTGGCATAAAGGTCATTAGGTTATGGTGGATTTTTTTTTTTTTGATGTGATGTAGAATTTGGTTTGATCATATTTTATTAAGTATTTTTGCATCTATATCCATAAAGGACATTAGTTTGTAGATTTTTATTTGTTTGTTTATTTGTTTGTTCTGAGCATGTTTGTGTGTGTGTGCCCTTGTCTGGCTTTGTTATCAAGGTGATACTAGCTCCATAGAATGAGCTGGGGAGAATTCTCCTTGATGTTATGACATAATTTTTGCAGTATGTGTACCAGCTCTTCTTTGTAGGGCTGGTAAAAATCAGCTTTGAATCCATTTAGCATGGGGATTTTTTTTTTTTGATTGTTGTTGATGGAAGATTTTTTTTATTGCTACTTCAATCTTGCTGCTTTATATTGGTCTGCTATGAGGCTGTATTTCTTCCTGATTGAGTCTTGGAGATGGTGTGTTTCCAAGAATTGGTGCATTTCCTCTACATTTTCTTATTTAAGTGTATAGAGATTTTCATAGTATTTACAGATGATATTTTGTATTTCTGCAGTATCAGTTGTGGTATCTCCTTCTTTTCATTTCTGATTGAGCTTATCTGAGGCTTTTTTCTTCTTTTCCTGGTTAATCTAGCAAGAGATCTATCAATTTTGTTTATCTTTTCAAAGAACCAGCTATTTATTTTGCTGATCCTTTGTATTCCTTTTTTGTTTTACATTTCTTTCAGTTTTGCTCTGATGCTCTGGCCTTAGTTATTTCTATTTTCTACTTTACTTTGTGCTTGGTTTGCCCTTTCTTTCCTAGTTTCTTAAGATGTGGCATTAAATTATTAATTTGTGTTTATAATAATATTTAAAAATCTTTTAAATTTTATGTATTTATGAAGAATATTTTAAATTAGATGTACATATCTTATAAGTAGAAACTGCATGGCTAACTTGTTAGAGTTCTCAACAGTGACCCAACACCATGCACACAGGGAAACTAGGACCTAAGAAACTTATGCTGAAGGATTGATCCATACAACCTCCATAATCATCAGAAACCTCTGGCATTAAGAAGCACTAGTTCACACCAACTTCATTTGGAAGTGAGGTGGGAACTCTGACATGCCTTGATAAGGCCCTTTGTGTGAATTCATTTTTTTTTTCCTTTAGCACAGCAATGATTCAAATCTATAGCAACCTCTGAAAGCGCATTCATGAGTGAATGATCTCAAGTGTGAGAGCAGCATTTCATATGTCGCCACATTCCACATAAGACCATTCTCTGCAACGTGGAGGCAGAGTCTACAGTCTCCCCTAGGGTAGCTAGAAGTTACAGACAATCCATGACAGGAATGAAGGTCCTAAAAGCTTTTGTTGGTGGTGCTGAGGACGCATGTAGGGAGCAGGGATCATGGATAACAGGCAAGTTAACGTTTCAAGATGTAGTACTTATACCTGTTTTAAAAGAAACTCAATTATTGCCCATATTTGTATGTGTGACTCAAAAATTGACTTTGTTTCTTTGGAAATTTCATTTGGAAAATTGTCTCACAGAAATGCAAGACAGTTATAAATAAAACTAAAAGTACACGTTTGGATAATCTATTCTGACAATAGAGTAGATTGATTACATTCATATTTGACTAAAACCTTTCTCAAACTCAAGGAAAAAAGTCCACTTTTTTGTACTATACACAAGCAAAAATATTTTTTTTCTTTCACCTTATCGCCCTCGGTAGAGTTCCATGGTGTCACAGCTCACAGCAACGTCCAACTCCTGAGCTTAGGCAAGTCTCTTGCCTCAGTCTCCCAAGTAGCTGGCACAACAGGTGCCTGCCACAATGCCTGGCTATTTTTTATTGCAGTTTGGCCAGGGCTGAATTTGAACTCGCCACCCTTGATATATGGGACCAGCACCCTACCCCCTGAGCCACAGGTGCCACCCCCCACAAGAAAAAACATTAAGGAGAGATATAGACAAGGGTTTACAATAACATAGACCACTAACTTAATTAATGAGTTTTCCAGATAATTAGTCTGTGCAACAGCCCAGTCATGGTGATGAAATGCACTACTAAAACTCAGAGTTCTTGAGAAGCAGAAGTTTCTAAGAGAAGCTCAGATGCTTTTTAAGATGATAAATAATGTGTATAGCAAAGGAAAGTTAAATGTCAATGATTCAGAACCATTGCTTAAATTTTTCTGAAAAAGCAAATGTAGAGGCTGAAAGAAAATGCTCTTGGCTGGGTGCTCTAGCTACTCATCCCAGAGAGGGACTGTGTTGTCTGAAAAATCTGGCAAGTGTTTGTTTGGAAATTATACACTTTTAGAGGAGCTAGTTCACTGTCAGCTTCCAATGAAGATTCCATTCCAGGAAAGCAGTCCCAGGGTTTAAAAATACCAAGAAGATGATGTGAGTCTGTACAATCTAGTAGTAGTAGCATTTTTTCAGGGATCTAAATTCTTTGAACTCAGACAGTTGAGTATAAAGTCTAACTTAGTTACTCAGCAAATGAGTTAATTTTTCTTTCAAGTAATTCCCATCATTCCTAAGGTATTTTCTAATATTTAAATATTGTTGCTCAGTGCTTGGTTTACAATTGTTTTGCACTTTTCAAATCATACATTCACATATTACATCTTGCCACTGATAGTTTTAATAGTTGTCACAATGTAGCAAAGAACATTTATTTGGTGTATTCTGTATGCCAGGGACTGTGTTGAGCATAACACGTAGATACTACAGATATGTATGCACATATTTGTGTCTATATATATCTATACATATACATCTATCTATCTATCTATATATGTATAGATATATGTAGATTCTTATTTAGTCCTCACCACAAATGTTTAGGTTGTTTCTAGGTGCCTGGCATATGGTCAGGACTCTGTATTAGCCAGTATTAATAACACTATTTTCCCAGTTCACAGATGAGAAAGCAGCCTGTGGGAGTTTAAGTGGCTTTACCAGGTGGCAGACAGCATGCAAATCTAGGTCTTTCTGCATCACTGTTTCAAACCACCTCCCATGAGACAGTGGACTCAACAGTGGCTGAGTTTTGAGGGTATTTCCCCTGTTCACAAGACCTATATTCAATTAGAGTTCTAAGATATTAACAGAGACATACCTTTCATATTTGCCCTTAAAATGATTTTGAATCTAGACCCTGTGATGGAAAGTCATTAGGGGATTTTGATAATCCTCATATTAGTTTTTCAATCAGTAAATGATGTTTTTCCTTGAGTTATATTCCCCTAGTCATTTATTTCCATGTCTCTTCTGTTGGTCCAATAGGCTTTTAGTGAACATAATGAGTTTTGAAAGAAAAGGAGTGATATATTAATTAATCAAGCTAATTAGCTTGAAGAGCCTGATTTTCAAACCCCAGAGTGTATACATTATTTCTGGAAGTATGTGTTGGGAGATGGTGATTGAGATGGTTAGGCAGATGGAAAGGCAGCTGAAAAATACTTAGTAGGAGAAACAATGCTTGGTTTTAGAAATTAGGGAAGGGGATTTTTGGCAATTAAATTATTAGTACCCTATTTTGTGTCCCATGTACAATTTCTGATGGATCATGCATGCACACAGTTTATTTACATTCTAAAACATGTACCACATATCTTAAGCCATACTTCTCTACAAGCTCAATTTCTAGTCTAGTAGTATCACAGATAGCATGTGGGGAGTAGTTCTAATTTTTGATGCCATAAATTATAGCTTGTGAAAAGCCAGTAGTTTAACTCCCATTTGAACAAGAAGATAAAGCAGAAAAAGAAGAGGAACCCAGGTATATGCTGTCTTATTTCACCACTAGTGAATTACATCAAATTCAGCTGAAAATATCTTTCTCATATTTTCTTAATAGCTCTTTCAGTGGAAATAAAAATAGAGAAGGAAGAGTCTTCAACTGCAGGATCTATTGATTATATTCTTTTCTCCCAGTCTAATGCATTAAGCCGGGGTTTGGTGCTTTGCCGCAGATGAGACAGCCTGCTTTCTATAGTAACACCTGTTGAAGGTGGGCAAAGACACCATGACCGTCAGGATGAAGGAAGAATGAATGCTTTGGGAAGTGAGGGAGGGAGCTTAATACAGAAGACCAAGAGGGTCTGATGGTGATGAGAAGGGTGTGTCCTTCTGCCTTGCTACGTGTTTGGACGTTAACTGCCACCGCCTCAGCAGGGCACTGCCTTCCTTTATGATCCTTCCCGTGTATAAAAGCCCAAGCTATTTAGGGTTTTGTTTTTCTTTCTTCCTCCCTTCCTTCCTCCCAGCTTTATTGATGTGTGATTGAGAAATAAAAATTGTAGGTATATAAGGTGTACAACATCATATTTTAATACATATTTTCTTGAGGCCTTATTCTTTGGGGCTGACTGCAATACTCATCTCTGTCAAACTTCTTTAGTAATAAATGGGATCCCAACAGTTAAACCCAAAGAACCCTTCTTTGCATGGCATTTTGCTTTACATGTGAAAATTGCATACGTTTGTAAACATTCAACAAACACCTAGTTGCGGTTTTTGTTTTTCTTTAGAAACAGAGTCTCACTTTGTCACCCTGGGGTTGAGTGCTCTGGTATCATTATACCTCACAGAAACCTCAAACTCTTGGGCTCAAGTGCTCCTCTTGACTCAGCCTCCTGAATAGCTGCAACTACAGGTGCCTGCCATAATGCACAGCTAGTTTTTCTATTTTTAGTAAAGATAGGGTCTTTCTCTTGCTCATGCTGGTCTTGAATTCCTGAGTTCAAATAATCTACCCATTTTCGCCTCCCAGAAGGCTAGGATTACAGGCATGAGCCGTTTTCTTAAGTAAAAATTAAATGTTTTCATTTGTTCCCTAACACCAATCATGCATGACTGCCCCCAGCTGATCCTTGGTAACCCTGGATGGTATTCTCCAAGGAGCATGTCCATGGGTCATCGTGAAGTGTGCACTCATGGGCACACCAAGCACACTGTGGCCTGGGTGGGAGGCTTTCCCTGCAGGGAGCAAGGTTTACCTGCATTGCACCTCCCTGAGCTGCTGGGCAGAGAATAATAGTAGCATCTATGTACTAAGTGAGGATCTATTTCTTTTAGGCATTTATCCTTTCTTTGTGTCAGGAATATATTGCAATTGCTGTCAAATACTGTTCAGCTGATGATACTGAGAATTTTTTCATATACCTATTGATCATTTGTGTATCTTATTTTGATAAATGTCCATTCAGCTCCTTTCCCATTTAAAAATCAGATTATTTGGTTATTTCCAATTGAGTTGGTAGAGCTCCTCGTATATTCTAGTAATCAATCTCAGGGGGAGTTTTGGAAACCTGTTAGTTTTGTCACACACTTCCTTTGGGTTAGGACATTTGGCTTCCCTATTTTTTTCTGCTAATTGAGGCATCTGGTGAAGATAAATTTTCCTGTGTTTTAGTAGAAAAGGACACAGTAAAAAGGAATTTCTAAAGTCTGTTTTGGCTCTAAAATTCTGTCTTCGTGCTGTGTAGCTTTCTGACAACGGTGTGCTTTTTAGTCACTCTCCATACACTAGGGGGTTGACACACAGTTCTCAAGATTCCTTGATCTGACAAGAGAATTGATTTTTTCCTTACTATTTAGGTTCTGCTAAATTGCTGCTTTCTGGTTGTGTTGTTGTTACAGAAACATTTTTTTTTAAACATAAACGCCACCTATTTTCTCACTGAAATCCATACTGTATTTTGCATGGCCATCTTTGCCACTTTTTGGATATGTTGGTAACAACCCCCTTGGTAAGAGAATTTTAGCAAACATTTCACTTGAGCTGTTGAGGTTCTTTCAGCCTCCTGCAGGGGAGCAGAAGAAAGAAGAGCAGATTCTGGGCTTTTTCTTCCCCTCCTGTGACCTCTCGATCTGCTTTCAGCAGACTTCCCAAGCACATATAAATTTTCTAGGCATTTTAAACTGTTATCTCCTAAGCATTTGATCTGTAGGGAAGTGTAAATAATAGTTTGGAATATAAACCCAAGTACATTTTGGACATCTTTGTGCAAGAATGTCTGCACATGATTAAAGCTTCATAAAGTTAGTATTATTTAATAGCCAGAGTTCATTTAAGACTGAGGATAATTTTTTTTTTTTTTTTTTTTGAGGCAGAGTCTCCTTCTGTCACCTTGGGCAGAGCTGTGGCATCATCACAGCTCACAGCAACCTCAAACTTTTGGGCTCAAGTGATCCTCCTGTCTCAGCCTCTCAAGTAGCTAGGGCTACAGGTGCCCACCACCATGTCTAACTAGTTTTTCTATGTTTAGTAGAGAGGGGGTCTCACTCTTGCTCAGGCTGGTCTCAAACTCCTAAACTCAGGAAATCCACCCATTTTGACTCCTCAGTGTGTAAGATTATAGCATGAGGGCGGCACCTGTGTCTCAAAGAAGCAGGGCGCTGGCCCCATATGCTGGAGGTGGTGGGTTCAAACACAGCCCTGGCCAAAAACTGCAAAAAAAAAAAAAAAAAGAAGAAAGATTACAAGCATGAGCCACTGTACCTGGCCTAGGATAAACATTTATCACAGACTGTGTCATTTCCTGGGTATTGATCGTGTACTTTTTTTCCCTGAGTTTCTGGTAAGGAACAAGTGTTCATTCTGACTTGGCTTTGCTAAGTTCTGGTTGTGTAGACACAGGGGAGCCCATGGGAATAGTTCCTCTGTCCTTCTATTTCACCTCATTGATAAGTTCATATTTTGTAGTGACATACAGTCACAGGCTAGCTTTCTACGCCCAGCAGACATAGAAAATTGGGCAAAGTCAGCAGATATTTTTCGTTATCACACTGGGGAGGTTCTACCTGCCATATAAAAATATAAGATGCACATTGAAATTTGAATTTTCAATTCACAATAGCAAAAAATAGTATAAGTATATTCCAAATATTATACAGGAGATACTGGGTATACATAAAGTTCATGTGCAATTTAAAATAGTTTAACATAGTAAATTGCACATGAACTTTATATCCACCCTGTACTACTTATGCTAAAAAAATTTATTCCTTACTTATCTAAAATTCAAATTTCACTGAATGTCTTGCATTTTTAGTTGCCAGATCTGTCAGCCCTGGGCTAATGACAGTTGGTGGAGGCTAGCAATGTTGCCAAACACTTTATGGAGCGCAGGACAACAGAGATTTTATGGTCCAACATGTCGATAGTGATGAACTTGAGAAACTATGAACTATGGTAATACCTTAGACAACAACAGGGTAAATAGCCAAGCAAAATACAGTGTGGATTTCAAGAGAAAATTTGTGGCATTTGTAATTCATAAAAGAAAATGCTTCTATGATAGGAGTTAAATTTGTAACCAGGAAACAGAATAATTTAGCAGAATCTCAATAATAAGTTAAAAATCAATTCTCTAGCTGGATCAAAGAATCATTGAAAATGGGTGCATCTCCTTGGATCCTCCTTTATTTGATTTATTTTATGAGGACAGGAAGCCCCTTTCCTTCATGTAGGTCTAGTATACAGTGTGTATCTAATAAATTACTGTTGACTAATTCAATGAATAAAGACTGATACTTTCTTTTATTGAGAACCTAAGTGCTAAGCTCTGTGTTAACGCTCACTACATACGTGTTACTTCCAGTTCAAAGAAGAGATTATTATGCCATTTTTTCCTTTTCTTTTCTTTTCTTTTTTTTTTTATACAAAATCTCACTCTGTTGCCCTAGCTAGAGGGCAATAGTGTAGTGGCATCATCATTGCTCCCAGCAACCTCAAACTCCTGGGCTTAAGTGATCCTCCTGCCTCAGCCTCCCAAGTAGCTGTGACTACAGGCATGCACCACCATGCCCGGCTAATATTTTCTCTTTTTCAGTAGTGACAGATAGCTCAGGCTGATCTTGAACTCCTGAGCTCAAGTGATCTGATCTTCCTGCCTCAACCTCTCAGAGTGCTATGATTATAGGCGTGAGCCACTACACCTCACCTAATATGCCAGTTTTTTTAAACAGAGAAACTGAGACTTATTTTCCAATATACCCTAAGTCATAGCACACAGAGCAAAGAGATTTGGGTACAGAATGTTTCTCTCTCAAAGCTTTTATCTTTCCCCCCTAAAGTTCCAAAACAGAAAACACAAGCAGCAAAATATAATAGCCTCTACGAGGCTCCTCTGCCAGATCTTCAAGTTGCTGGGTGCCCAGCAGACATTCCTTCCATGAATTTACTTCTTTTCTTTCTCCAAGTCTCAGGAGTAGAACAGTGACTGCATAGTGCTCTGGAGGTAGGCGGATCTATTTCCGAAAGCTCTACCTGCTGGGAGACACCCCTACCTTCTCACACTGCTTCTGTCATCCTCTGCTAAGCAAGCCAGGGAGGGCACAGAAGGGACAGCTCCTCAATAGAGCCCCAGGCTCCCATTGAGCCTGGCAAGGCTGGCTCTGTCCACCGGCACTCAATTTAGCAGTCATCATTGGATATTGGATATTCTTTTTCATACAAATTTTAAAATAAGGAAGTTTGCATAGTTTATTTGAAATTTGTGGGTAAGATTTCATCCTGCGATCATTTGCTTTGGCTGATGAGTGGAATGGTTTCTATCCTTGGTGCTACCGTGCACTCAGCAGAGAACCAGGTTGGCATCTGTTTCTGATCACAAGCAGCGGGAGTGCTTGGGGCTCCATGAGAAGAAAAGCAACATCCCAAGTCCTGGGCAACTGCTTAGTGGCCAAGAATTATGGCCTCTTGCCAAATTAAGAAAATTTTTGTTCTTCCTCCTATTCTTTTTTTTCCTGAATGACTGAAGTCAAAAATTGTTTTGACTGAAGTCAAAAATTATCCTCAGTTGTGCTTCTGAGGATACTTCCCTGAGCCTGGGGCAGTCTCTCACTCTTGGCAAATACTCATTATCTTAGGAATTAGGATCTGTATAGCCTATTTTGTGGAAGTCTGTCTTCTCCTTCACTAGAAGTCTGTTATCTTCTTGCTTGGAACATTGCATGAGAGCAGAACAACTTACCATAGAGCGCGCATGTATGTATATGTAATATCATATGCACCTTTATGATTCTGTGTTCATATATGTGTCATTTAATTCTCAAGCCAGTATTATAAAGTGTTATTATTTGCATTGTGCAGGTAAGGGAACAGAAGTTTGGGCTATTAACAGAAACATACCTCCCTGCAGTGGTGTATAGAAGGCAAAGTCAACTTGAACCTGTAATCTCTTGACTTCTTCCCCCAGGATTATTCTTCTCTGGTATGCAGCTAAACAGAAATTAGATCAGCTCTAAAATGTTGTTTATTTGTTATGGATCTCAGTGTTTATTTATTTATTTTTTAAAGCAAACAAGCACACAGCTAGAAAGGAAAGACCAATCCAAACTTATTTTTCTCCAATTTCTGATTTTGCATCCTCTAATTGATATATATAGGTGGAACATACCCAGAGAAGTTGTTTGGCCAGAGAGACAGGTGGTGTTAGCATGAGAATAAGGGACTCAGAAGGAATGGGGAATTCAGATTTGCTTTTCCTTCTGAGATGAAGACAGGCTACCAGGGTCTGCAGCCTGCTTTGACAACTGATTGTCTGAGAATGTTATTATCTTGCCATATTCAGAGTAGCTCATAGGTTCAAATACTGCCCCAGGTTGAGGGACTAGAGGGAAGCAGACAACTTGGGTTATTTGCTAGAGACACTGGTCAAACTTTAACAAGTGCCATAGTGCGAATAAGTACAATATCATAATCAAGCAACTTGACTCTGTCTGGGCATAGCACTAGGTCTATTGGGGGAAGGGTGACTGGAAATAGACTTTATCTGCTTATATCACCATACGGTCATGCTGCTTTTTCAACAAATCTTTGGAAGGTGTCTTACAGATGCATAGCTGGGGAAGTGTCAGGGACTGCTCCACTGGGACAGCTAACGTCAGACACAAATCTGTGTATCAGCTTGAACGTTGCCAACACGGTGCTATGTGTCAACTATTCAGCTCCCTAAATTCTTGGCATAAACACCAATAAGTCAGAATCAAATCTGCTTTACGAAGCATGCAGATTGCTTGCCTGTTAGAGCACACATGCTCATTCAGTTATGTGTGAACAAGAACCCACTGGGTCTATTAATTATGCTTCAGAATCAGTTCTAGGTAAGTGATTGGTAGAAGATGAATAGGTGGCTAATATAGAGTGAAGTATAGCATTTGTCCTGGGGTTCCTGATGTGCAATTTAGTAAGGTGAAATATGGTATTGTTCAGCCTAATAACAGATACTTTTCTGTTTGAGACATAAGGGTGGAAGTTGCATAAGTCACTATTTTTTTTCAATAAAAGGAAAAAGGGCAACTCAACTGATTAGCAAGCTTGGATGCTACTTTGTCTCATGCTAATGCTATTAATGGAATACTGCAGATAAACTGTGATCGTAACTTTATAGTCAACTCTTCTAATGACATAGTAACAGTGAGAAAGGGTGGTATATGTGTCAACCCAATTCACATTTACTTTGTACACAATGCAAATTGATGGGAGAAGAGAAACTTAGTTCTGATGAGCAGTGGGCCCTAGTTATTGCACCATCATTTCTCAGTAACATCAGAATTTGGGAATCTGTGTGTGAGGGGACAGTTGCTGTAATACTGCTGCTGCTAATGCCTCTGTGACCCCATGCTGCACTTGGTGACAGTATGTTATTTACCTTGGTGCATCCCCTTTACTCAACCTGATGATGCTCATTTTGGTTTATAGAAATAGAGAAAGACCAAGAAAATGAAATTATAAGATGGAAAGACCATATCATTGACTTCCATCTTCGAGTTTTGCATGATGAGAATCAAACTGTGCAATCCCAATAGATTTCTGCCCCCAGCACGAAGATCTAGGAGGAAGAGTACAGCAGCCATCTCCCTTTCAAATCTTTTGCCAGTCTCCGACAGGTATAATTTTCTTTGTGATGGGAACTGCATACCTTTCATTCATTTTCTCTCTGGTGAAGTCAGGGCCAGTACTCGGTAAAACTGAGAAGTGATAAAATTAGTCTTCCACCCAATGTTTTCCCCTCTTTTTCTCCTTAGAATGCCCATCAATGCTTTGCTGTGAAGTGGGATATGCGGTAGGCACTGACCACAGGTCTTCCCCCAGTATCTGTCTGATCATTGTTGAGTCATTTTCATTTCAAACCTCAATATTCTTAATTATAAATGAAGGGATGACTTGTCCATTCATAACAAAGGCTTCCTACATGAACGGTTCTTAACCTGGATCATATGCAATCATGGAAAGCAGAGGGAATGATGCAGATGTAGGTTGAAAAAGCATCTCAAATGGTTCTAAAATGGATTTACTCAACATTAAATAGCCAGTGGTTCTCAGAGTGTGGAACCACCAGGGAACTTATTCAAATGCAAATTCATGAATCATAATCTCTAGAAGTGGCGCCTCGAAATCCATTTTTGAACCTTCATGTTGTTCATTTTCATACACAATGAAATCGGAGACCACTAGCACATGTGTGGATCTAAGAGGGTGGTCCCTGACCACCTGCGTCAGCATCAGCAGATCTTGTTACCAATGCAAATCGATAGGCCCAGACTAAGTCCTTCCACATCAGATGTCTGGCCCAGGGATCAATGTTTGGACAAAGCCCACAGGAAATTCTAAAATATGTTAAAGTTTAGAATACAAATATAATCTAGAACCACTGTTCTACAAAGCAGTTCTCAAAACCAAGTACACATTAAAATCACCTGGGGGAGTTTTAAAACATACCAGTGGTTGGGCCCCTACCATAAACCAATTACCTAGTTTCTAACATAAAGCCAGGGTTAAAAATTAGTCAACTAAAGTATGTTTAAGGTCTCTTTAAGATTTAGATCCATAATTTTCACATCCTTGTGTTGTATTTGTTAGCTATTATTCCTCAATATACTTCTCAAACCACACTGTTTGCTTCCCTGCCGTGTAGCCCCAGTGGCTGGGTTCATGGTAGACACGTGATAAATCTTCATTGCATCAATCAGCCCCTTGAAAAGACTCTCAGCTGAAACCAGCAGATGCTGCCTGGAGCTCATCTCTAAGCATCTTCCTCTGTCTGTTGCTATGTTGAATGACACTTTCAGGTTTCCACTTATTTGGATGTTGTTTACAAAAGATTTGAGAATCTTCTCCTTTCTCCTTTCAAATGTTTTTAAAGGAAGATTCGGTGGGCAACAAGTTTTAGAGAAAAGACCCTTAGGAATTGTTTCCTGCAGCTTCCCAGAGCCTCATCCTACTGACGAGCACCTGGGCTAGGCTCAGTCAAATTGACACTGTTTCCCAGTGGACTCTGGTTTTCAGGGAATCCCCAGAAGCCCTGATAATACTTGCCTGTAACCTAAGATTTGGGCTGGAGCCAATGACAGCAGAGGACAGCTGAAATGAACTGCTGCAAGGGAAGGTTTGTCTGAAAAATAGTTCATGCAAAACTTTGAAAGCAACAGCAATGTCTGACACATTGGCACATCTGAGAAAGAGGCTGTCCTCCCTACCAAGTCCCAGCCACATAGCCTGCAGGTAAGTCATCAGATATAAAATAAACAGGGGATGGGGAGGGAAAAGCAGCACCTTGTAACAGCTTTCAATGGTATGGGCCGAAACTGCTGATGCAGATAAATAGACAACAGTCCCTTGTGTCTATTTTCTGTTGTCAACCTGAGCTTTCAGAGGACTAACACCATGATTAAAGGTAGGCAGGTTGGGGGACCCACAGTAAAATATAGATCCAAACAAATTATTCAGATTATTTTGATGTTAGGTTAAAATCTACTATTGGCTAGGAAAGAGAGCGTTTATTGTGTCTGAAGACAGTAATATCGTTATCTACTCAGCAATTAAGGTCACAAAGCCAAGCCATTCAAACAGGAAGGGAGAAAGGACCCAGGCTTTGCTGGCAGCGTTTCTGGGTGTGTAGCTTTGGTTCCTGGGGTTTCATGGCCTGTGAGCCTTTGCAGCTGTCATCAAAGAGATGAAGAAAGCTTCATGCTGACTTGGGGCTGATAACTTGAGTCCCTCCAGGTGTGGGAAACCTGCCATCTCAAGGTAACATGTAGCCCTCCAGTTCTTTGAGTGAAACCCCTTAACTGAATCGAAAGTTTACAGAAGAAATCATTTTTATTAAAGAATTTGTTCTGGGACATTTGGATCCATTCAAAAGGCCCCACTCAAGTATCCAGAAGGCTATGTGTGGCCCTGAGCCACGAGTTTCCCAGATTTCTTCAGGAAAACTAAAGATGCTCAGGCCAGTGATGTAATCAGAAAAGATTCCCAAGTTCAGGTAACCTAGTGACAAGGGCACAGGTTCTTGTGCATTACCCAACAGATACCAAGACCAGCTGAGAAGCCAGACCGAGCCTTCTCAGAGTTCTCTACCCAGGAATCTAGGTCAAGCCCAATATGGGCCCCCACCTGCCTTATTCTTATTCTGGAAAATCGGGGCCAAAGTTAGTCTTTCATATTTTGGGCATCACAGTTTTTATGGGTCACAGCTCCTCCTGAACTCAAAAAAGCCTCTCATTTCTATCATCTAACTGATTCCTACAAGAGTATCTACTGTTTTCTTTAATAGAACTTAATTCACATTCCAGAACTCTTTGAGCTCTCATGGAATAGATAATATTTCAAATCATTTCTACACATGTACCTTATCCAGACTATAATTCTAAGGGGGTAACGCTAAGCTACATACAGAGTTCCGATCAATTCCTGAAAATGGGGAAGGCAGGTTTTAGTAAGGAAGAAAAAGGGTCCTCCTCGGTGGGTCCAAGAACCAGATTATCTCACCAGTTCTGAGGCAGATGGGGTATAGGATTCCAGACAAACTTTGAACCCTTTCTGGAGTTCCCTGTGTATTTACCTTTAAAGCAGGAAAAAAAAAAAAAAATGAATGCGTTCATAGTCTGTGAATTATCTGATTTAGCCATGTTTATTCATTTGGGCTACTAATGTGCTGTCCACTGATGAATAAACTTCAGAAATAATAAAAGCAACTTCAGAAAACCTTATGCCACCCCTAAAAAGACATGAGCCCCCAGCATTAGAAGAAGCTAAGGCTTCTGGCAAATTAGAAAAAAGTTCAACCATCAGAGCTCCTCCGAATTTTCCTGGCGCTCAGGTTTCCCACAGTATGCTTATTCTCAGCGTTAGGATCTGCCAGCTCGTTCCTCCCAACCTCATTTGTGACCTTTTTTACAGGGGAAACCTAGAGGTTAATAATTAATAAACGATTATTAGTTCCCGAACACGGCTCTGTGACCGAGTCCTAAGGTAACCTCGGCATCCCCTTCCCTTGTTATAAAAAGGCGCTGTGGTTCAATATTAATTCATGGAGCTTTTACAACTCCCATTGGGATTAATATTTAATCAACAGAGCAGTTACCTTTTTATTTCATTATAGAAAAGTTTCAATAAAATAGAGTGCTGGGTTATATTGTAATGAATTACAAACACTGGCGAATTTTCATTTAAAATCAATAAGTCGAACCAAGCAGTTGTTTCCTAACTGACGGGTCATCCCGATTTAACGAACAGTAACTAAAAACATACTAAACAAATGCCTGGAAAGAAGAAGGGAGGCACAGCAAAAGACTCATTATTGTCGCACTAGGCGGTGCACAAAGAGACGACCTGTTCTAATTTTTCCTCCGCCATTGCCCAGAACAATATCATGCACAGGGTAGGTACTCAGTAAATGCTTGCCAGATCAAATAAAATAATAAATAAATTGCTGTGTATTTAATATTTTTATATCTGATAGAATGAAAGATCACTGCACCTTGCTAATTGTGGGAACTTCTCCATGAAGGGGGATGATTTTATAAGTGCTCATGGTAGTGATTCTCAAACTTGAACTTGCAGCAGAATTACCTGGGAGCTTGTGAAACAGATTTCTGGGCCCCACTTCTGGAGTTTCTGATTCAGTGTTTAGAGGCAGGGTCCCAAAATGTGTATTTCTAAGTTCTTGTGGGATTTGATGCTGCACTTTGGCCACCTCACTGAGCATCTTTGACTTATGCCATCTCTCTGTTCAGTCTTTGTGGCAGTTTTAATTTACACACATACTGGCAACCTCTTCCGGAAAGCATCCTCACACACAGAAGCACCTGGGGGACATTTGCTGATGGCATAAGGAATGTGAGTCCATCGTGCTGAGTGTCTCGGTGGCTTTGGCTCATGGGAACCTTCAGCTGGGAGGGGCAGCATATCAGCCTTGGCTATTGGACTTTTCTTTTTCCTGTTTACTTCATGTGATAAATTGCCATTAGAGTTCTACCCTAGATGCAAATTAATTTCCTTAGGGATCTAACTTTGGCTGTTGCTAAAGCTGCTGAGTCTCTGTAGCTATGTAGCTGAGTATATGACCCACTGGCCCATCCATGCAGGGCAGTGTCATTAGGATAATAACGGGACCTGTTGCCATTAGGGTCTGCCAATGGTATTGAACTCTATCTCCACCTTTGAGTTTATATAATATTTTTGTTCCAATTAAACCTCCCCATCTGTATTTGTTTTCAGTTAGCAAACTGTTAGTTCTAGATGGCTCTGGATACATCTGATTATGCTGGACAAGGAAAACTCATTCATTTCATGTAAAAATTAGGGGAAAATATTTCGTTATGAAAGTAATGGCTAAAATAGCCATGCCTTTTGGATTGGGGGCATTGACTTGTTTGTTTCTGAGTAGTAGGGCTGGGTTGCAAGCCCTCATCAGTAGCATCTCATCTGGGTTCCCTTCTGAGTGCTAGCACCAATTACAGGGCAACTCCTTAACTTTTGGGGTACCTGCATTGGTAAGAGAAGAGGACAGAGAGAATCGATTCAGGGTGGCAGGTGGTAGATTTCATAACTTTGGCTCCATTACCCTCATTCTCTTAGCAAAATTTGTACCGTTGCATTGAATGAGCCTGATATTTTCATTTAGATGTTCTAGAGCTACCTGTACTTACTGATCTTTTTGTCCTTTTAAAATTTGATTTATTCTTCAAGGAAGAGTCATTTCTCTCTGTGTGTTTTTCCTCCCATCATCAGCTCTTCGGTCTTCCCACCCCAATGATTCCTTTGGCCCTTCATTCCTCACAGGCTTCTTTCTAAGAACTTGCATATGTTACTTAACTTTTATGTGTATGAATTTTGTCTCCTCAATTAGCTGCAAACTTATTCAATCACCCCTTCTTTTATTATGTGATTTTTCGGCATCTCCTATGAACCAGTCACCAAAATTCATGCTGGAAGAATACAAACAAGCAGAATATATGATCTTATATTCAGGCTCCTCAAGAATTTATGAGCTGGTAGTGGAGCCCAGCTGTGCACATATACATACGCATACCGTAAAACAGCCACTTCCATTCACAATAGTACATCAGGTAGGAGTGATAGAGATTAGATCCATAGAAATCTGTTTTTCCCATGGACTTATTTATATACTGTTTTATAAACATAGACATTGAACACAGATTTATTTTCCTTATATCTACATACAGCATGTCCTTTTCTGATTTAACAGGCTGACCTAATAATTATCTGTTGGGAGAGTGGGAAGGGCAGACCCACCATTAGGAAGCCCAACATCATCTTCCCACTGCTGCCCCTGACTCTTCATATAACCACGTCCCTTTAGGATCCAGTGTTGCCGATCGGCTCAGGAGTCCCTAAACATGGTGGTTTTTGAGTGTCACCCCTGGCTCTTCCTGTGTGTTGAATCTCTGCTGCATCTTCAAGGCCTACTTACATGTCAAACTCTCTGAGATGCCTTTGTAAACTTTTTGAAACAGATATTTGTTCTCCTTTTTCAGTATTGTCATGATCACTTTATAAGATTGCATTAAATAATAGCTTCCTTTCGTTACAAAGCCGTCGTTCAGATGTCAGTGATGCTCATTGGACACTGAGTTTCTGAAGCGGGGGGAACCTGTCTTATTTTGATTAATATCATTACCGTCATTACCATTTTCTAAGGCAGTATGTCTAGTGCATGACTGAGTGACTATGTATTTGTAGAATGAATAGATGAGCATCTAACTCAAAAGCAATAAACCAGTGAATATGTATTTGAAAAATAAATACATGGATAATAAATAAATGTGATAGCACAAAATACCAGGCTGTGCACTTTCTTTTGGTCACATTTTCATGTTGTGATGGAAATATATTTGAAAGTAACATATCCCATCAATAGCAAGTCAATGCTCAGCCCAAACGTGTGAAATGAATTTCAAAGCCAAATGTGCTGTTTTTGCTTTGGCACTTTTCAAACTGAATACAGAGCAGTATGTCAATCCTGTTCCAGTTCAGAAGGGTAGCAAGGACTGTAAAAATATAGAACTGCATTGTGCTAGACACGGCGATCTTGCAATCAGTAGTGGTGGCAGACGCTAAGATGAGGGCGGGACTTCCCCAGTGGGTTAACTTTTCCTAAACAAGGCTCTTTAGAAAGTTACGTTTTATGGAATCACTCCAAAAATCACAGTGTGGTCTAAGTTTATTGGTGAAATTAGATAATACATCTAACTCAAAAGCAGATAAATTCTGGTGGCTCTTGAAGCTCAGAAGAAAGGGTTACTATTTGGGACTAGGAAAATTCAAAAGAATGTCGTCGATCAGATCCCTTTCTAAGGAGCAGAACTGATCACGTCATCTGGAGGTTGCTATCTGAAGTTAAATGGTGTAGAACATGGCCTGATAAAACCTCCCCACGTCTGCATCTTGGTGAGCATCCACATTGCCTAACTAGTTGCATCTTGACTTGGAACTCCTTGGTTTTACAATCCCTGAAGTAAGGAGGGAGCAAAATTCCCATTATGAACTCACACTTAATGACTCCGAACAAGGTGACCTTTACCAAGTCTGCTGGCAATGCAGACAAGCCAGTCCAGTGCCCCAAGAAGTCCACACCAAGCCAGGACTTAAAAATTTCTAGAAATTACTTACTTAATTGACTCAGTGTTCAGGTTTCTTTAGGCCAGTGTTTTTTAACCTCTTTTATCTCACAGCATACTCAAACCTATCGTTAACCTTCCATGGAACACTTAAATAACATTGGTCAAAATAAAAAAGAGAGTAAAAAGAAAGAATATACTTGCTGTGCTTTAAACGTCTTTCAAAAATTATTTAATTACTTATCTTTAAAAATTGTTCACGGCACAACAGTGTGCCACACACTGGTTGAAAAGCACTGCCCTAGAATAAAAATGGAGCAAAATTCACATTATAACCATTAAATGACTGAACAAAAGTGGCCTTTTCCAAGTTCCTGGCAGTGCAGACAAGCCTTTCCAGTGCTCCAAAGAAGTCCACACCACAAGCTGTGACTTAAACATTTCTAGAAATTACTTAATTAACTTAGTCTACAGGTGTCTTTTAGAGAAAGAGATCAGCAAAAATGACCCCAGACTCTGCATTTGCCTTTTTAAAATCTTTTAAAGATTTTTTTTTCCAAGGTACATTCATTCGGACAGATCCAGCGAGGATAACTCGCTTCTCTAATTTTGAATGCTGCTCTAAGTGCGGCAGTGGTGAATTATGTCTATTCTTTCAAGAGTGAGATTTACCAGGAAAAGAACAAGCTTTCTTTGATTAAAACTTCATTACATTCGATTTTAAAAAGGCTTAACAAAACTGGCCCGTGCTGAATAGTTTTCCTGAGGTCACGTTTCTGACAGAGCTTTTCTGTCATAAATTCTTTTGCCTATTTAACTAATGTCTACAAAAATGTAAAATTGTATGCTAAATTATTTTCCTGATCAATTATTTTTATATTTTGAGACTTAAATGCTCTTTTCTGGAAGGAAATTGCAATTCATCACATTATTATAGGATGTAAAATTTTACTTAGAATGGTTGACTGCCTTTGGATGGTTGCAATAGGGAAGTTATTTGCCGCAGGTTGCGTGTAGAAATCAGTGCACGTGGACATACAGGATTGGATTTTATAGGGTGGCCGTAAAGTTCATGTGCAATTTTAAAATAGATAACTATTTCATTTTATTTTATGTTTTTGTAGGCTCTGAGTGTTGATTTCTTCTTCTAGATTAAGTTATTATAATTATTTTTAGTATACCATTGGTTAGAATAAATACATTATTTTTATTGTTTGGGATTCATTGACGGTACAAAGAATTAGGTTACACTGATTGCATTTATTAGGTAAAGTCCATCTTATAATCATGTCCTGCTCTCCAGAGGTGTGTCATACACCAGAACCCCCCCATGAGGGAGTGGAGAGAGAGTAGACAACTATTTTAAATCATATGTGAACTCTATGGCCTCCCTGTACTTTGGAAAAATTCTTTTAGAAGTTTTATTCTTTCATACTAAATGAAAGGAACCAGCTGATATCAATGGTATATACGACAGAGTTAAACATTTACCTTAGTGATATGGTAACATGATAGCTCACTCTGTGATCATTTGAAGTGGATTTGAAGCTATGCCTCTGACCTGGTTTGTTTAGAGCGATCAGAATATTCCATTCTATAGGCAAGAATACATTTGAGTAAGTGACGTGTAGATATGGGTCTCTATGGCCCATTTTCAACTCCCCAGTGGCCAGTATAATAACTCATTTTACCTGTTGTTTTTGTCTTCTATATCTTCCTTGCTCTGGTCTCCATCCCTGAAACACACTGTCAAGCTGTGACTTGTAAGTTTCAAGGAATTATTTCACCTTCTCTTTTCGAAGTTGGCTCCAGTCCCAAATTTACCTACTAAAAGCTTTTTTTCTCTTTTCTGTCTTTTATAAAATAAGATGTTTTTTTTTCCTGTTGCATTTTAAATTTTAAGTTCTGTAACTAATGAGACTAATTTTCCTATCTCCTTTCTTTAATGTTCCTTTAGACACTGTATTTATGGGCTAGAGTCATCATTAATTAGTTAACGTTTGTATAGAGTTTGCAAGAAAGAATTTAGTGATAATAGGAAGAGCAGAGAAAACTTGGGCTGCTGGTAGGAGGAGGAATACTAATGAATGTTAATCATGAGCGTTCAGATGGTGCCTTTTGTCTTCACAGTTGGTTGGAAGAAGCACTAATTAATTATCCTATAGGATTATTATTATTAAAACAGTATAGTTGGTGTCTGAGTGTGCTTGGAGGAAATGTAGAAGTTAGTTACCGAGTTACAGGCTCAGCTGATGATGTCTGTGTTTTCTGTGCAGAAGGAATGAGGTGAATCCCTACCGAGTGGAAGGATTTAGTTAAGGAAACAGGCATAATTGATTATTTGTATACATTACTTTGGACATTGCTCAAAATTGGGGGTGGAAAACAGATAAAAGAAAAAGTTGACTAGTAGCTGGGGCATCAACAACTAGATTCTGGAGAAAAAGTTTGAGGATGGAGAAAGTCATTTTAGCTGTTTTCTTTTGATAGTTTCAGGTAAAGGCTTGGCTAATAGTAAAGCTTAATATAGGTTTTCTCATAATTTTTAAGCAATCTCTCTACAAGTAAGCCTTCAAAAGAATATTGGGGCACTATCTGGCAGGTGGGCCAAATGTTGATGATTCATCATAGGTGTGTTTTTGCTTGTCCTTGCCTCCTCTGGCAGTGTCTCCCTGAGGGGTCTATGATGCTCTCTCCTTCTGTTCTGGTAGTCCCAAAGCTTCTGCTGGCCTTCTTCTTCTTCTTCTTTCTTTTTTTTTAAATTTCAGATTCATGTAAGGGTACAAACAACTAGGTTACAATATTTGCACTTGTCAGGTAGAGTCCCTCTTGTAGCTGTGTCCCACACCCCAAAGGTGTGCCATACGCCTTTACATTGTGCCCATTAAGTGGAAGCACACCCATCCCCTCCCCTCCTCGGCATCCCCTCAAGTAGAATTGAATTGAGTTTTTCTCTTATGCGGGTGTGTATTAGATTGTCTACTGGCTTCATATCAGGATTGAGTGCATTGGATGTTTGCTTTTCGATTCTTGTGATACTTTACTGAGAAGAATGTGTTTCAACTCTATCCAGGTTAATACAAAAGATGTAAAGTCTCCATCTTTTTTTATGGCCAAATAGTCTTTCACATACTCTGTGCTTCTTTAGGGTCTGGAATATGATTCTAGCACCCTAGTTGTGTTATGATTCATAATTAGAGGATCTCTTAATATCTCTCTTAAAGAACTATTGACTAAAAGACATGGCCAGCCTGAGCAAGAGCGAGATCCTGTCTCCTAAAAACAGCCAGATGTTATGATGTTATGTAGTCCCGGCTACTCTGGATGCTGAGACAAGAGGATTGCTGGAGCCCGAGAGTTTGAGGTTGCTGTGAGTTATGACACTACAGCACTCTATCCAGAGGGACAGTGAGAGTCTGTCATCTCAAAAAAGAAAAAAGAAAAAAAAAGACATGGGACACGTGTTTGAGAGACATGGAGAAAAGACCACATAATAGACAAATGCTCCTCATTTCCCTGAATCATCTTGTTAGCTGCCCATATTCTCTATATTGTTTTCTAGATGCTATGAAGGACTGAGGTGGAAAAAATGAAAGAGAAAATTCCTCAGGAAAGAACAACTAACGAGCGGGAAAGAAGCAAAGCCTTTCTGTTATTTTTTTCCCAACGTTCAAAGCACAGCTCTTCCCTAAATAATGCATTTGCTGCTAATTTCAACAGCATATTTCACACTTGAGAAAAGCCTCCTCAGCAGCACTCGATACCAACCCAGTGCTCTTAAAAGCTGCCTCCTTTCATGTATATTTGATTACTGCATTGTTCATTGCGAGAGACCATTACCTGGAATTCTCCGTGTCACTAGGTGTTATGCATAGCCTTAGTCATGGACAAGCAAACATTGACCCTCCCTGTGATTTACACAGTATTTCAGGGCTCCAAATGGCCATTTTCTGGAAGAACAAAAGTATATTCCAACAGGGCACAGCCTCTGGCCAGGTAGAAAGTACTCCCTGACTTTGAGGGCTACAAGGTGGGATCTTTGAAGACAACGTTCTGATGATACATGGACTTTTCAGGCACAAATATAATGTCAGTTCATTATTTCTCTGAACTCTAATGACCTGATCTATCAGGTACCAAGGAGGGAAATTATGATGTTCATAATGCAGAATTTTAATGAGTTGGAAATACACAGACATCATTGGGAAACTCCTCTTTCCATAGGCTGGGCTGACCCTGGTTTTATTGAGGAGAATGGGTTAACACCAGGAAAGACGTTCTCCTAGGATGGTGAGCATCTGACACTCAGCATGAAAGATAACATGAGTGAAATGATGTATGTTGACTCTGTTCCTCCCTCCTGCCACGGAGTGAACACTTGTATAATATTAAACATGTTGAGATTACATTTGCAAAACTCTGATATTGGCAAAGGAAGGAATCTTTTATAGAACATACAGAGAAAACTTGTGTTTTTCTATTAGAGTACAGATATGGGAAAAAAAAATTGACAGTTTCTTATCCCCACACTGGTAAAAAAAAAAAAAAAAAAAAAAAAGGGTAGATTTCTACTTTCCAGCCTGCAGTCAAGAGTGGGGTTGTCCAAGTAGACCCAATCTGCCTATAATGACATTACTACTTAACTTTGGACTCTGGCTAGTGGACTTTATGTTCTTATACAGTCCAGGACTGATCTACCTTCTCTGTGCCCTTCTGATTGAAGTTAAAGTATTCAAAGAAGACACAGGTGCTAGTTGGTCCTGTTTCTTTTTACTAACTCTATTTTACAACTTGTTTGTTTGTAAACTTTACATGGGCTCTTGTTAAATTAAAAAAAAAAGTTTTATAGTTTTGGAGGCACCCTAGAGCTTCATTCCCCACTGTTCCTGAGAACATTAGTGGTAGTGACTTGGTGCGGAAATCAACCTAGGTGGACTCACTGTGATAAAGGACCCTCTGAACCAGTGATGATCACTTGTTCTTTTAGTGAGCTCATCCATGAATCTGTGTGTCTGTGTGTGGTTGCACTGCATGCCAGGTTTGTGTCTGTGGATCTAGGTATCTGTGTGTGGTTGCACTGCATGCCAGATGGCTGTTTATTTTCAAGCAGATATCTTCATTAGGATCCCCCCTAGCCTCTGAGAAATCACCATGCTGTTTTGTCTTGTGATTTCTTCTGCTGAATTGCTGAGTTTGATGACCGTGGTCTTTTCCAGATATCATTTGCCATAGTAGTCTTTTCTTTGAGGAACCTTTGGTGGCATAATTGTGACTTCTACAGCTGAAGTGAGGATGAGTAATCCTGAGTCTAACCTACAGTCAGTGGTGGTTATGGTCACGTGTCAAGAGAAACTGTATATCTTGGCTTTGAAAGTAAAGAACTTCCCTGAGGTCCATAGTTGAATGTTTTACTAGAAACATTAAATAAAAGGCAGGAGAGATGTGGAGTAATATTAATCTGATGAGAGATAAATATGTATCTGATAAATGTGCATCAAAAGGATCTTGGTCCTCAAGATGCAACTCAAAATAAAGCAATAACCTGGTCACAATCCAGTGACTGCCACGATGTTGATGTTCTGAGGATTCTAGACGTTCTCTTATCTTACCCATCCGTTAATATCTGTGTAATATGTGTTCAATATGTAGTATGTTGAAGGAATGGTTGAATGAATCAATGGGTAGGTTTGATGGCAGACATCTCAAAGTGTTCTCCAAGGTCATAAGAAATTAATAGAAAAGGACATTCTCTATTTTGCGTCCAGCAGTTTACCCTGTGTACAGCTTTCCTCTTCAAATCTTCTGCACCAAATTCACTCACAGCTTACATTTCTGAGGAAGCCATATTTGGAAGACTATGAGATAAATATGGAAAATTATTTTAGCTATTTTTGCTTCTTGCTTTACTAATCCAATACTAACCTCTTGATTTTAATACTCCTAAATTAATGTGCTTAAGGCTTAAATATAACTGACTCATTTAGGCAGATATATCTACTTATGAATCTTCACTGTTTTATGAGAAAATAAATGTTAATAAGTCTTCTATCTTACAAAAAATATAGTGTTGATCCAGTAAGACTGTGAAAAGTACATCAGACACTTAAGATTAATTATAAATCACTTACCATATACATGGATGATGTTGTAAATACTATACAAACTAATGTGAGGATAGTTTGAAAGAAAAATCCAGAGATTTATTTTTGACACTTATTTAATGTCAGCTGTTTGGATAAAAAAGTAGTAAGAATTTTAATATTTTTTTTCATTTTTTTCCATTGGGGAAAGTCTTTAAAAGAGAAATTGTTTATTCAATTTTCTTAGGGAGCATCTGTAACAACAAATGCAGAATTCAGGATGCATGAAGAATTATGAACTGAAATTATACATTTTGAATTTTATTTTAGAGCTATATTTTTATGAGTTCATATTGACAATGAGAATTCCTGATGTGGACCATAAAACAACCAGGGCTTGAAAATTAATTTGTATGCAATTATAGTCCAGGTTCTTACTCAATTCAGCTTCAGAAGTTGCCTCCCATTGATGTGGTTTTGCTGTATAGTTTGTTACTGAGTATTTCCTCTGAAACACCAGGCATCTATCCCTCCAGAATACTCTGTAGTCCTGGCAAAAATAAAATTTCATATCCTAAGCATTTTCCAGCCCAACTTGTCATCCTCTCAACTATTGGATTTTTCCTTAACTTGTCAAGGAGTTGTGAATTTTGCAATGGATTTATAAAACATTCTGTAAGAAACCTTTTCATTTAAAACTTCCAAGTTCTCTTTAAAGAAAGACGCAATGATTGGGGGGAGCATGGGATGTGATATTTGTTTTCAATAGGTTGAATTGTGCCATTCTTATGAGGTAGATATAAAAGTAGCTTACCTTTGTTTATTAAGAACAAATGAATGTCTGGGGATAGACCCTTATGGACAATCCTGAAATCTCATTAACACAAAACACTTCTTGTTATGGGGAGAAATGTTTTATTTTATTTCAGGAAAGGATGCCAGGAAAAAACAAACAAAACTAACAAAAGCTGACTTACACTAGCAGTTAGCAGTTTCCTGGGCTGTGGGAATGCATCATATATCCATTTGCAGGGCACCTGCCTCAGACTCAGGATATAATCCATGAGAGCAAACAAACATGTTGGCAAGTGGCAATGTTCTGCATGTGGTTGTAGGCAGGGGTGCCATCCACAGGCAACTGATTCTGTTGTGAATTAGGGTACCCTGCAGACAATGCTAATCAGCTACAATTTGTCATGGTAACTTGTATATGAGTACATTTTTATAGGTTGCAAAGTATCATATTGAACCTTATGAAATTGTGGATATTCAACTACAATGGGACCTCCATAGTTGACCACCTCCCTATGTTGATCACCTCCCTAAGTTGACTTAATTTTCATAGACCAGACCCATGCTACATGTATCTGTACAGTAGGCCTAGTTTTTTAACATGATCACCTCTGTATGCTGACCAGTTTGTTACACTGCCTTGGGTGGTCAAATTACAGAGGTTCTACTGTAGTTTTTCTTAACTTACAAAACTGAAATTTCATGTAGTTCAGGCTAATATTTCCACATTTATTATTCTCCTTCAAAAGGCCACCTGGATGGTTGAAAGCACATTGGATTTAGAATTAGTGACCTGGGTCCATGTCCCGATGACGCCACTTGCCTTCGGGATGACCTTTACAAATCCATTAGAGATTGAAGAGTGGCATGTGAAAACAAGAGAAAACTGAATTCTTGAGATATTTGTCAGTTTTTCAATTAGTGGTTACTGGACAGGGACTTGCCTTCAGGTGGTGATATGAAATTGCAGTACCACTGCACATTTAAACGGCAAACAAACAATTTAGATAGAAGTAATTATTAATACCATTACTGGTATTAATCATTGTCCCTTTTTTTGCAAGTGGAGAAACCGAAAGGAAGGGAAATTTTATAAACGTGACTGAGGTGACTCAGTAGTTCCACAGTAGAATCTGAGGACCCCATTGCTCCCCCTTTGGTGGCATGCTCAGTGTCAGGTGAGTACAGAAACTGCTCCAGCTGATGACAGCAGCATTGCCAAAATGTCCCTGTCAGTCGATGCGCGAGTTACCTAATGACTATTCCTTTCCAATTCTCTTTTTCTGCCACCATTTATGGTAATTGTTGTCATTCCTATGATATGGCTGAGAAAACAGGCTTAGTGAAATTTCAAGTACCTTACCTGAGGTGTTGCAGGGAGGAGTGGGGAAGCTCTGAGGGAACCCTGACTCCTTCCAGGGCAAAAGCTTGTACTTCTATTGCTAAAATCGTGCATTCATTCCCCCTGGACTGCAAGAGCCTCAAAATATACTATGAAAATGATGTAATAAGGATTTTGATGACATGTGAAAATATTTAACATATACATATGCACATGTCTGTGCGTACAAACTACACATGCGTGTAAGTACGTGTATTTACCAATTATACCCCTGAAATTGGATGGAAAGTCAACTTACTAAGATAATTTCCCCAACACAACTTTATTCAGAACCAGTAACTACTATAGGTAAGGAATAATAAATTACTATCACATTTTAAAAATATTTTAATAGAACCAAGCCTTGTCCTCCAAGATTTTCAGTCACGTAGACTACACGATTTGAAATTTAAGTGTGACCCTTTCCCATTCTGATGGCATCACTTGCTTTGTGCATCACTCCAAAACTTTTCACATATCTTTGGTCGACTCTGTTGGCTGGAAAGGCTCTGTCTAACCTTTGACATGTGTTTTTGGAGCAGAATACGTTTTTTTCTTTTGCATTTATGAGATGAGAACTTCTTGTGCCTTCTTCTGGGGACAATGTGTCTGGGAGTAAAACTTGTCACAAACTATTTTAGAAGGCTTAATTCATCCAAGTTTAACTAAAATTAAACAGGATTGCTACTACACGTTTATGCCTTGACACTTAAATTTATTAAACTTACTTTGAATAGACCCTAAAGGTTGCCTTTATCTAGACTGTATTATTGGACATTTACAGGTACTGCCATTGCCTCCACTGTCTTGGCAAGAAGGTTGAGTTTTTTGGTTGTATTTTTTTTCCCCCTGAAGGATCCTCACTTTTCTTCCTCTGCTTTACAATGACACATCGATATTACCCAGATGATTAGCAAGAAAATTGGACAGAGAACACAGAAGTGTCAATTAAATAGCTTACTCTAAAAAATATGAAAATCTGATAGCTTTAAGATGTTAAAAAAAACCAACCCTGGCTCTTAATAGTAAAGGGAAATAGAAAACAGCTAATAATTTAACAATTATTTCAGTAGCCATGTCTAGATGATTAATACATTAATAAAAACAGGACATGTAATACGATCATATTTTGTAAAATTACTTCGATCTCTATTTCTCACCAGTCCAACCTTTTTGTCTTTTTTAGGTGTCTATCATCTACCTATTGCATCTTCTTCTGACGCTAAGTATGTGAAATACTTAGATAATAACTTGCTAAGTTGAGTAATATGTGGAATTACTTTTACCAAGTTATAATAAGTTGTTTTTTAGTAGGTAGATATGGGATAATTATTTTTAAACTCTTCATTAACCCTTTTTTTCTGACTGCTTTTATTATTTTATTTATGATAAGTGTATTATATCCTTCTGCTATTTATTCTAAGAAAACAGGCTATATTTTGTTCTACTGGAAGTCTTAAATCTTCCTCAAAGGAGAAAAACAAAGAAACATACTCATATGAAAACGTGTTAGTGTAGATGACAGACACAATTTTGGGCTCAAGAAGCATTAGTAACAGCCAGTTTCAATGAGGCCCTGGGGAAAGTATTTTGGCATGCTTTCTCTTTTACTATCATTATGTCCAAAGCACTGGGTATTTTTGCGTACACACACACACACAGTCAAGATGTGTCTCCAATGCAATGATTTGTAATTAAGTACCTGTGCATCTTCATGATTAAAAATGGCCATTTGTGTTCATCACACATCTTTCCTCTATTAGATGCGTGAGAATACTGACAATATCCTTAGTTTTAAGCCCATTCCTCTGCCTGGAAATGGAGTTGAAATGAGACGTTGATGTGACTTCTTTCCCTTCACGCAAAGCTTCCTATTGCTTTTAGGGCCTTCTGGCCCTCGTCTCACTGACTTGCTGTTCCCTCTCCATTCCAGGCCCCCAAATAGCCAAAGTGGAAGGACCAGCTTTCTCTTTCTTTTATGACCGCAGCAGAATCCTCCTGCCATTATCTCTCACAGGAGGGCAGGGTGGTAGATGAACTGAAAAGGTAGCCGTGGACGGCAAGAAGAGAGCCCATCCCATGACATTTCCAGTGAAGCCACGATAGTCACGCAGGGTGGAGAACGTTTGCATGTCGTGGTCCCAGGACCCTGAATGACTTACGATCCGTTGGGGAATTCTGTATTCATTTTTATTAACTTTAATTATAGAAGCTCTATAAAATTTTCTCATTCTGTGTTGTGTGAAAAATGCAGAAGTTAATTGTTCCTGACATTTAATTGGTTTATGCTGCTCTCTAACATAATCTTGAGCTGCGAGAGACAGGGGGAACTAGTCGGCATGTTTCTGCAATTGCAGAGGATCATACACCAAGAAATTAGTCTTTTTGTTAGTTCTCGCAGTGAATTTCAAATGTACTTTCAGAAGGGCAGGGAGAGAAGTGAATCTGCGTGTCCACAGCCTACATATGCTAAAAGACTGCGGAGGCCTTCCCTGAATGCTTCCGATGACTGTGCCAGAATGGCCGAGCTTTTTCAGTTATCATTGCACAGGTTTAAAAATGACATTTTTTATACCTTTGTGGATGTGTCAGCTTGTTTACCTCCCTGTTACAAGCCATCTGGACCCTTCATAACCTTTTCATATATTTTTCAAGTATCATCTCATCTGGCAGAAAAAGCATAAGGCGTCTGGCTGCCACCAATTATAATACATGATGTCTCGAGGAAGTCGGAATTCAGTGTGGCACAGGGCCTCAGATTCAGGAGTGGTGAGACGCTCTGGAAAGTGTCCATCTCCTGTGATGTGTTCTGAGTTCCAAGAGAGAAAATGATAAGTGAAGTACAAATAGCCAATGCTGATTTCCATTTGACACAATTATGAAGCAACGGACCATGTACCTTCCACCAGCAGGGCGCTGTGCAAGTATGTTGGGGTGTGTGCAGGTGAAGGTGGCAGTCACCTTGCACTTGAGGGGGTTGTGATCTAGAAGGAAGACGTGGCCTTCAGTGGTAACTAAATGCAAGGCAGATGGGGTGGGGGGTGCCAAGGCTGAGAGAGGACAGAGGGAGAGACAAGTCTGAGAGCATCGGAGAGGTGATTAGGGAAGCCCTGTGGGGCTGCCTTGTTGTAAAGGAGGACTGAACTGGCAGTGTGGGAACAGCTCTTTGAAATGTGGAGTCTGGCTCGAGAAAAAGCAGCAGGATCATAAAGCAGCCCGTCTGCGTCTTCTATCATTCATTCTTGCCTTCTGCATTTCTCGGGACCCCAGAAAATGGATGGATGAAGATGTAAACAAAAACAAAATGTCAAATGCTATCCTTTAGGCCGCTGTCCTAAGACCTGAAATAGGTTGCCTCCGACAATCTATTCGTTTGTTTTTTAATGGTTTTCAGGTTCTGGGATAAGTACACTTATCCAAAGTATTTTTTTTTATTCATTAAAAGCTTCAAGGGGGTAAAAAAAAAATCACAGTTCTGGAAGGAAGAAGAGAAAAAGTCTAAAGATATCTGCAATTAACTCCGTAGTAAATCCATGAAGTCCTCTGTCATCTCCTGAGAATGTAATTCTCCATTTTTACCAAGTAGAAGTCATTGGATGTCAAAAACAAAACAAATGGAACAAAATAAACATTGGAATGGCCACTGCAGGTGGCTGTGATAGAGACGATTACGCTACTGCAGGACATGTCTTTGAGGATGGAGCAGCAGGTGGCACTTTCTTTGGGAGTTACACAGGAGCAAAAGGTTTGAACAAGTAGCTTTAGGGACAACTACCTGAGAAGGCATTTCCAAATGGAGCACAGGTGCTGGAAGCAGGAAGCAGGCCCAGGTTGTAGTCAGGGACATGGGAACAGAAAGCTGAGTCAAAGCATTGAAGTGGGGGTGTCACATAGCTGGGGGCATGTGGCCTGTGTCCCCTCAGAGGGACAGAGCAAGGCCCAGAACTGGCACATCATTGAGGAAACTCAATCCTTAGACCCAAGGTGAGCCCTGGGATGCTATTGTTACCCACAGCCAGGACTGTGCCTATCAGGATACGGTGACTCCTCAGAGGTGAGCTGCTAAAAAAGCCACATGAATCCTAATTGGTGGAGGATCCAGGGAGCATTTCATAAAGCACCGTCCATGGTCCCCCTGCATAAGGACACCACAGTGCTTCTTAATGTTTTCATCTCCAGGTCCAACTATACACCTTGCAGTAGAAATTTGGACCCCTCCCCAGGAGTGAGTCTTAAGGATGCTAAAATGTGAGAATATTTTCACCTTACCCAATGGTGACTTTCTTTATGCAACAGATGTGTACCTCTGACATTAGTGCTATGATGAGAAATGAGGGGGAAATACAAGAGTTACTGAAGTTGTACTGCTCCTGCATCATGAACTTTATGTCCTTGGGAGCTGCTGTAGCTTTTCAATTGAAATATGGAAGTAGGTAGCCTGTGAAAGAGACAAGGCGAGAAAGCAGGCAGTCCTCTCAGGAACCATGTGGACAGGTAGACCAGGTGTCTGCCCTGAGTCACGACAGGAAGGGCTGATGGCGGGTGGTGCTGTCACAGCTGTCAGGGATGGAGTGTAGGTCAGGTGACATTTTTAGTAACAGCTGCTATTGCTAACTAAGGGGAGTGGCCCTTGCAGCTTCTCTTCTTTTAGAAGCCCCTTCTCCAAATGTGAGAGCAGCAGCAGTCCAGATGCCAAAGTCCCTCTTTATAATCCCCATCCTTTGCTGCTGCTCCCTTGCCCCACCCTTTCAGCACAGAGCCCTGCATTGGTGGCATTTTCTTGGAGCCCACTGTGACAGAGGATAAGGAATCAGCTGATCTTAGCAGGTGGGGCTTTATTAAATTTGCTTGGAGGAGCTACCAAGTGGTTCTGGCATGAGGATCATTCTTGATTTATTCCCCGAATGGTTGGTGGTCCCTATGTTGGCCAAGAACAGGAGAGAGAGCCCAACAGAATAAAGGTTGCTGTTTATTTTTTTTTAATTTAACCTTGCATTGTTGATTTCTCTAGTGTCCAAGTGCCTCTGCATTCCCAGTCATGCTCTTATATGAACCCCTGATTGCCCAAGACCTCCATGTCTCCATGCAATCTGACCAGCTGTGGTAGAGCCGTGCATTTCAGGCCTTTCTAAAATATCTTTTCCTCATCACCTTTTACTTATTTATTTATAGATTTAAGGGGTACATGCGCAGATTTGTTACATGGATAAATTGTATAGTGGTAAAGTCTTGACTTTCTATGTAGTCCTCCCCCAATTAGTGTGTATTTTACCCAGGAGGTAATTTCTCATCCTACACCCCCTCTCTCACCCTCCATTTCTCCCCCCTTCCCAGTCTGCAGGGTCTATTATTCCACTATCTGTATCCATGCACACACATTATTTAGCTCTCACTTATAAGTCAGAACATGTGGTATTTGATTTCTGTGTCTGAGTTATTTCACTTAAGATGGCCTCCAGTTCCATTCATGTTGCTGCAAAAAAAAAAACAAAAAACTTCCTTCTTTGTTATGACTGAGTAATATTCCCTGATGCGTTTATCATATTTTCTTTATCCTTCATTGGCTGATGGGCTCCTAGGTTGATTCCCTGTCTTTGTTATTGTGAGTAGTGCCATGATACCCACAGGGCTGCATCTCTTTGTATCTCTTTGATAGAATGAATTCTTTTCCTTTGGGCAGTTCCTCAATAGTGGGATTTCTGGATTTAATGGGAATTCTATTTTTAGGTCTTTGACAAATCTCATTTTATCAAAGTTTGTTTAACACAGAGTTTTTTCCATTAAAGAAAATTGGAAAACAGAGAAATAAGAAATCTTCATTAACATGCATGTAGTTCTGCTTCAATTTTAATTTTTTGTTGGAAGCATAAAAGGAAGTAAAGAATAAACAAAAAGAAGAGTGAGTTAATGAGGAAATGAATAAATAGATACAAATTAGATGGATGTTTGATTTCATCTCCTCAAGGCCTTGCTAAGTGATTGATTGACTAGTCTAAGAAAACAATTCACATCCAGATGTTTATGGCTAAAAATATCCTAATGTATTTTCTCGAAAAGATAAAGGAACAATTCTAAGCCTTGTGATAACATCATATATATAGATATTTTGCATGGTGTTGGAGCTTGTAACCCCCTTAAAATCACATCAGAATTGTTCACGCTGTTTTATTGGTTCAAATGTCCAGAATGGCCTGCTGTGGGGCTGTGACATTTCCCTTCTGTCCATTCTACTATTCTTCACCTCCAAGGTGACAGTCAGAAAGATCGCAGAAGGTCCCAGAGCACGGAGAGTGTACAACCGGAACTGAACGTGTCTAGTAACACTGTTCACACTCATTCCCACATGACACAGGTGATTCATTATTAGGTATACAAGCCCTAGACAGGTGCTTGTGAAGATGGAGGAGGACAGCGAGGGGCCACTTAGAAGACGGAAAGTGGCAACGGGCTGAGTTCATAACTAGATCAACATGGATACTCTGTAAAACGGAATACGTGAAGAAGACGTTGGGTGAACCCAAGGAAGTGAGCACAGGCACAGGAAGGTTGGGCAGTGGCCGATTCCAGACTGGCCTGTCCTGCAGTGCCTCTCTTAGCCACTGTTCAGAGTGTTTGTGCAGGTGGTGGTAGGGACTTAAATCTGCAGACCTATGTTAGACAGGGCAGAGCTGAGCCATGAATTTATTCAACAGGCTGAGTCAGAAAATCAGAAGTTCATGCTCGGGACACAGGGATCCATGACTTCATTCATTTCACTGGAGAATATGGTAAATGCTGTGTGCGAGGCTCTGCATTAAAAGCTACAGGAAAAGTGAGAGTCCGTGTTACATCCCTGTCTGTCAGTGGCCAGGGTGGGAAAAGCAGCAGAATGCACAGTACCTACCAGGGCAGGGCACTGCCAACTGTGTACTCAAGAAGTGCTGCAAAGAATGCCCGGCAGGCCCGTGGGAGGAAGACATGTTTTCAAGGGGGGTATCTGGAAAGTGGTCGGAGAGGTGGGGTTGCAGCCTTGACTCTGACAGACGGGCTAGTGCATCTTGCACTGTGTCATGAAGTGTTGGCAGCATCTGAGTTCTGTCCTCTGCAGCAGCCTGAGGCCTCTTGACTCTCAGACCTTCCAGCCCCAGCATATGGACATGGAAGAGAAAGCAGCTGAGATGAAACCTGCGAGGTTCCCACGACCAGCCCCCACTTTAAATTCCCTCCTGGTGCCTTCTCCTGTCAGCAAAAAGAAAAAAATATCCTATTTTTGTCAGTAGACAGAGCAGGGAGGAGAGAGCAAATTCTGGTCAAAAATGACAATGGTTCCTGTTTATGCACGATGTCTGTGGGTTGTTTTCGAATCAAACTTCTGCGATCTCTCTTCAGCTGTTGTGGTTCATAGCACTGATGAGTAAGAGTTTCTTTGAAAGGAAGAACAGAATGCACAGCAGGGAAATGAGAAGGAAATGTATTTGGGGACTGAAATACATTTTTTAAACATGCGTAATGATGACCTTTTTTTAATCTTGAAAAATAAGCCAATTTTTTGAAAACACTAATATGTTATGAGTTAAAAATAACTGTCTGCTAATGCTGTGAATGGAAAGGATTTGTTTTTTTTTTCTAAGACCTTTTCCCTGCCGTTCTAGGAAGGTCTCTAGGACCAAGAATTGTATCTTGATCATCTTTTCTGTAAATCCCAGGATTTGGCTCAGTCCACGGTGGGATCTGGACTTCTTTGCAGATATCGAGAAACTTTTCTGTTTATGTAAATATGCTTGTCTTTATTAACCTTCTAATTGTACACGAGTTGTGTTGTATTCCATTCTAGGCAAATTTGCTTCAGTACTAAGGATTGTATTAAAGGCTTCCATTTATTAAATATTCACTGTGTATTAGGGAATGTGCTAAATATTCTATTGCTTTATTTTCATAATCACCCTTTGTGCTCAGAACTGTTAGTCCTAGGTTCCAGATGAGGCGTTTGAGAAGGAACCAGAGCCAACGCTTCTAACTGTAAAGTTCATACTCCTGACCAGTAAGGCACACTGCCTTCCTTACTCCTTCCAATCCATTCCCCCCTTTTTGTGTGTTCGGTAAAGGACAGTGTTAGGCAGGAAAAGCCATGAGCTTTTTTGTATATGTTTAGTGCTCTTGTCAGAGAATGACTGTGCAGTGAGGTGGGGTGCAGTTTGTCTCCCAACATTTCCTGAGTGAAGACATGGATGACTATTTTGTATTACATGGAGCGATGCTGGGGATAGAGCTAAACCACATTCGTACTTACGCTCCAACACTCTAGGCAACAGAAAGGATCACACTGTTTCTAAATTGTGCAAAGCCCTTGGTGAGTTACACCTACCAATTCCTGATGGGAGAATAGATGGGTGGGGACGTAGAAGTCCCACACAGGGTTCAGGCTAGACGCATTGGTGGCAAACTTCCTCCTATATGTCAAATGTGAGATTATTGACAAAGTATCTTATTTATATTGTATTTCTTTCTATTTTTTCTCATTCTTCTCTTATTATCTCTTATTTCCTATTTTTTCTTCTAATCCTCATTTTTCCCCACCACTTCCTGGATACTGCTGGTAAGTTTAAATACATCCTATATTAGAAAGTTAATAACCCCACGGTACCTTAAGCATAATCTTTATAGACTATATTACAAAGTGATGTACTGGCAAAACTCATGTAGTTGACATGTCACCTGTCAGCACCCTCCAAATGAAGTGTTGATGAAACATGTAGCCAGGTGAGGCCAAACTGGTGTCCCTCTTCTCTTTCTGTGTCTTAGGTAGGTCCCTGAGCGCCCCAGGTATCCAGGTCCCATGACGTTCCATACCTTCTTGCATTCAAATAATCCCTTCCCTAAACCAGAGCTGATTCCTAAATTATAGCATTTCATTTGTTGTCTGAAGTGATTTAAAGCTTGTTGCTATAATGCAGAAACATTTGGCCTTACGTACACCGTGTGCCTCAGTGAGCTCTATGTCTCACAGTACATACGTATAAACCTAGAACACAGTGGGAACACCTTGACTTTCCTGCACAGCCAGTGGCAAGTTGCTAAGCTCCATTGTTAATATCTGCAAAAATGCTTAACCTAATTATAGTAGGTGGGATTGTATAAGCCTTACAAGTGATTAAGAAAAGAAAACTAAAATATTTGGGGGCTTGGAAGATTCTTCCTACATCTCATTTATTAGGATATGAAGAAGAAAAGCAGGGTTTAGGGTAGACTGAGCTTAAATACCAACTCCACTGGATATGAATTATGTGATTTTGGTTTGTGGTTCCTTAAGTTCTCACACTTAAAAGGAAGATGATGCCTGTCTTTCATGGTCATGGAATGTATTTCATGCGTTTATTGGTTATGCATATATAATACATTCAGTATTATCTCCATAGTGTTCTTTTTTCTCACTCTGTTGCCCTGGGTATAGTGCTGTGGCATCAGCCTAGCTCACAACAACCTCAAACTCTTGGGTTCAAGCAATCCTCTTCTCTCAGCCTCCCAAGTAGCTGGGACTCTAGGCACCTGCCACAATGCCCGGCTAATTTTTCTAGTTTTAATAGAAACAGGGACTTGCTCTTGCTCAGGTTGGTCTTTCACCTGCCTTGGCTTCCCAGAGTGCTGGGATTACAGACGTGAACCACCTTGCCTGGCCTGTTTTTGTGGTGTTCTAGTTCCTGGTATCAGATGTTACCCTAAACAGTGGGCTCAAGAGCTCACACTTGTTATCTAGTGGAGATTCTTCTCTTTAACTATTTCATATCCACAAAGAATCACTCCACAATTCCCATTTCAATTTAGAGATCATCTTGGATTAGATTTGAATTTATAGCTAAGATGTTGTGGTTTTGAAACAGCTTTTGACCAGCTGCTTGTGCCAGCCTGACCACAGCACTGTGTCCCATGGATTTGGTAAAAAGCAGTATTTTCCAGCCTGTCATCTAACTACGCTCATCTTTCTTACAACAGGAGCACAAAGGAGGCAACTGAGGGTGGGTGGAATCCTCCTTCCCAAAGCCTGCTCTCCTGTCAGGAATTATTTTTATATATACATACGTCATTTACTCCACGTTGACAGCTGGAGCTAAAGCTGTGCCCCAGTTGACATCTTTGAGAATCTTCTTTTCCCTTTGTAAAGTTGAACATAAAGGGTCATGTCGTAAAGGCCCAGTGGGCACAAGGAATATATCCAGACTGAAGTATAGTGTGAACAGCAAGCATGACCAGTTTTACTTACACAGAGAAAGCATCTATGCTTTCCAAGAAATGAATTTCAAGAAAAAGTGCTTAGCCTTCCAGACACATCAGTGACTGCACCAGCAGCCAGCAAAAAATAACCTACAAGGCAAATCTCCCTGGAATAGGCCTGATAGTTACTAATACCCACTGATAGTGCTGAGAAAGGGATTGTTTTCATCTGTTTTATTTGGTCTTTTTAGAGGAACTAGGCTGCTAACATGTGAATAGATGGAGATCTGCAAATAGTTTGGACTTTGTATTACTAGGTTATATTACATTTTCAAATGGCTTTTGTAATATGGAAGTACTTCTCTGCTATCAGAGAAACTGAATTTGAAGATTAGTAACTCTCTCTGACCATAAAACAACCCTGGATTGTTAAAAATAATAATAAAGGTTATTAAACACTTCCAATGTGTCAGGCGTTGTTTAAATCCTTGACATGCTTTCATATAAATATGACGATCATGCTATGATCTAAATGTTGTTTTTATGTGCATTTTATAAAAAAAGAAACCAGTTCAAAAATTACATAATCTACAACCAGTTAAGATCATATCATATAACAACTTAATAGTAAAGTCAGTACCATAGCCCAGATCTCATCAACTTAAGTTCAAGATCATACAGCAACTTAATAGTGAAGTCAGTACCATGGCCCAGATCTCATCCCGCAGTCCAAGTTCTCAGCCCATTATCTAAGTACTTACAACTGGAAAGGGAGCGAGAGATGTTCTGATGTCACCTCCACTTTGTGACAAAGAGCAAACTGCAGTCCAGAGAGCTGCGGTTATTTTTGCCAAGTCATCCAGACACCTCATGACAAATCCAGGGTGAGAACTCAGACCTGGGTTCTTTCAAGGTCGAGTTGTCCCTTTCTCTTCTGTCCGTCAGGGTTATTTCTCCTCGTTCATTTGTTTGCGTTCTGAGAACACATTTTAAATACCTTTTTAGAGACAGAAGGAAAGAGAGGGAGAGAGAACAAGGAGAGAAGGATGCAGGATGAGGGGGTAGAGTGAAAGAGTGAGACTGAGAGTTTAAATTCAGATTTGAGTCAGTTATACCAAAAATAAGTTGGGTTTAGATGGTGGAGAGCCTGACTCTGACTTCTCTGAGGCGGCCTCATGACAAGACAGACGTGTACAGCTACAGATGTTGAGGGCAGATCCCCTCCTGTTCTAAAAGATGGCCTGTTTTTAGGACTGAGTCCTTTTGCAAATGCAGGTGTTTGCACTTAACCTTTCAGTCCTACAAGGAATTACCTGGAAGATAATTTTCTTGCTGTCTTCATAACACACTCACTATTTTAATCAAGGTGTATGGGGTCCACAGGCCAAATTCTCTCTATCTTCTCAAAGTTCAGTGCTTTTTTTTTTTCCTCTTAGAAATGGCAAATTGGGTGAGCTGTATTTTTTTTTACTATCTTGTGAAACCTTCTAAGTATTATCTCACACAGCTGATCAGAAACTGAGAGGCAAAGGCTCCACCCCCTCAGCCCTTCCTCAGCCAAGTCACGTCTCCGGGACCCAGTTGTCTTGGCTTTCTGGCTCACGTCTTTATTCCCCTTGGCCTGGCCTTTTGAAAGCAACTGTCCTTATCACTCTCATTTAAAAATCTTGCATGTGCATTTTGTCCCCTCCACATCCCCTTCCTTCCCCTTTACTTCTACTTCCACTAAAATTGCCTCTCTGCATATTTATCAGCTCTTTAATTTCTTTCCCTGGGAATTTCTATTGCTCTCCTGCTTAAGGGCAGGTTGGTAAGCAGGACTGAGTTTAATTCATGCCATGTTCGCAGACCTGTGCTTTGATTCTTACACACGACGTTTTAGAGAACGTCTTCTTTATTAATGCGAGAAAAGTGGAAAGAGGAATTTCTGCCCTTGTGCCGTAATAAGATTAACTGAAAATAAAACAAAGATGTTTAACCTAATTAAGAGGATGCAACCTACATAGACAGAATGGTCTCAGAGCTGAAGGAAAATGCTTTCGACTCAGAGAAGATTTGTGTTTTAATATGGAGGATTGAAGCCCAGCAACAATAAATTGTACACCTGCTTTTAGAGTTTAATGAATAATTTAATCAAATGGGTTTTTAATTGAACCATTTCCTGATGTAAATTATTATTGTCATCATTAGCCTTATTGTTACCAACCTATTGCAGAGTCTAAACTTGGTACTAAGCATTTTGTGGGCGACAGAGGAAGCCAGAGTAATTAATTATAATTTTTAAAATCTCTCTTTCACTGAAATAAAGCACCAAACAAACTAACAGAAGGTTGTAGCTCTTCAATCAGCAGGTACATTATTAATTCAACTGCATTTTCTTTAAGTCCTAGAAACCCTTGTGGGATAGGAAAGCATATAATTGAATGAGGAGGAATTAGCACTGGGGCTAGCCACTCAAATGTGCATGGGGAGGCAATGTATTGCCTTTGAAATACCTGCAGAAGAGAATATTATGCAGATAGATGAATGCTTTAATCCAATCTTTTCTTGCCATTATCACCGACTCCTACCCTCTCTTTGGTACTTTAATTCCACTATCTAAACATCCTCATCCCTTTCTAAAATTCATGCACGTTTCTATAGCATATAAGTGACTAATTTTCACCTGTATCTGTAGCTGTGTTTGAGGCTTGTTGAGTACTAGGCACTGCGCTAACCATTTTAGGCCCATTGTCTCATTTAATCTACTCATCAACTTATCTGGTAGGTGCCATTATCTTTACTTTACACGAGGAAACTGAGGCTCAGGAGGGTTAATTAAGTTGCTTGAAAGTGCACATCTGGTGGGTGCCAAAGCCGGAATCCACACCGAGATGTATGTGAACGTCTTTCTGCTAGTCTGCGTCAGCCCTGAATTTTCTAAAAAACACCTGCTGCTTTGGAAAATGCAAAAGCACTCTCTGTGCTTGAGGTTAGAGGGACAGGAGCATGTGAATGGATTCTCACCGTCTAGGGTTTTTTTCTGTAAGTTATTTGGCTGTGTGAACATTTTCCATGTAATTGAATGAATTTATCATGGGCCTCTTTGAATTTATTGTTAGTGTGCCTGAAAAACACACCAAAACAAGGCTCCTGTGCTCTCTTTTGATCAACTAAGCCTAATCTGAATCACAAGATGACCATGTTCTCAAATCTCTGAGAACGCTGTCATTCCATCAGAATAATATTCATCCAGACGGAGCCCTGTTATGACAAATCCTTATCTAATGTCTGTCCACCCCAGGCAGCTTTCTTTATTACCAGCAACTCTGGAAATATTATGGGAGTCCTAAAGTAATTAAAACCTAGTTTCTCCTCTTAAGAAGCTTATAGAAGAGGAAAAGCAGATTTTGCTGGAACAAGTGAAGGGGTGAATACAGTATTGGGACTACAGAGAAATAATGGCATTTGTGCTGGGCATGGGAGGATCAGCAGGATTGGAGCCGGGATCAGGTGCATAACTATTAAAGGGAAGGAAACGTTCAAGCTGGGCAGAGAGAGCAGGAAGCTGATCCCAGCAGAGGACAGTGAATCGGTACAATATTTGTGGGACAAAAGTTGTACCTGGAAAGGTGAGCAGGGACCAGGTTCAGCCTGGAGGGTGTTTTCAGACCCTGACAGACACCCCATCGTTATCCTCCTGGCAGCAGGAAGCCTGGGGAAGATTGTAGGCCTAAGAGTAATCAGAACGTATCTCTCGGAAACATTAACACTGACAGCTGAGTGAAAGGCAAATGAAAATGAAGAGAAACCGAAGATGGGAGATGAGCCAGGAGGGTGCTAGAACCGTTTGGGCAAATGAAGATATATTTCTGGACCCAGGCAACACAGTGGGAGGGAGAATAAAGATGTAGCCACAACATACTTTGAAAGGAGAACAAAAGATGCTTTGCCCATTGGCTATGAGATGTGGAGAAAGGGAAGCGTCACATGGGGTGCAGAGGTTCTCGCTCGGCCGGGTGGCTGGGGACTCTGTTTAGGGGGAAGAGAAAGCTCGGGACCCGGAGTGGGCCTGCAGCTGATGAATGTGCTCGGGTACTTCGGGTTTCTGGTAGGAAGCTGTGCAAGAGGATAGGAAAAAGCCTCCTTCATTCTCATCTCTAATACGTAACACAGATGTCAAAGCCAGGCCGCGCAGACCTTTGTGAAATATGCCAGTTTATGTCTGCGGACTCTCAGATGTATGATTTCCAATAGGAAATTTCCAATTGGCGTGAAACACGATTGTTCAGGAAGAAATAAAACACTGTATACGATGCACTTGGTAGTGTAGAAAACAGCCCCAAACTATACATCTTTTAACTAACAAAAATTCCAGGTTGCAGCTAAGAGCATGATTCCACTGGACCCTTTAAATAACTTTCTATAAAACTTTTTTGTCATTTCTTAATGCCCAAGTTTTTTTTTTTTCTTTTTTGAACTTACAAATTCTTTAATCATGTGTTCTGGTTAGAATGAGGGGTTCAGGTTCATCCCACAAAGTTGGAGGGATCAGCAAATCAAAAGGTGGGCATCCACTGATACTTCACTGCCTCCTGTAACCTTGGTGGCTATCAAAATGTGGTCCCTGGACCCACACCGCATCACGGCCAGAGAATGTGTTAAAAAATGGGAATTCTAGGATCTCAAACCAAACCTACTGCATCAAAAATACTGGAATTGGGAAGGATCAAGGCACATTTTACAAGTCCTTTAGAAGATTTTGATGCTGGCTAAAGTTAGTGGATCACTGTTTTTGTCTTAAAAGTAAAGACTGATGAAAAATATGCAAAGTAAAAAGAAAGGAGAAAATGAGAGAACTTTACAAAATTCAGCATCACCTTGCTCCCTGGATGAGTGGGCGAACATTCTTTGGGGTCTAAGGGTTGTGTCTGATCCCTTTCAACATCCATTCAACGGATACTTGTGGAGCGTCAGAGTCGTGCCTGGGCTGAGTTAGGTGTGGCGCGTTGCAGTAGGGGAAAGACTCTGTGGTTTTTCTGTGTCGGAAAGGAAAGGGGGAAAAAGTATTGTTGTCCTTAAAGGTAAATAATACGTTGTGATTCTGAAGTGTCTGATGGGCTTGACTCTCAGTGGTTCCAACGCCAACTGAAGGGCTCCAGGAGCACCAATGCAGGAGGGACGTGGCTCCGCTCAGCCTTCCTCCCAAAGCTGGGATTCACACGGAGGTATACGAGGGCCACATGTGTTCCAGGGACACTCACCTTCTCTCACTGGACAGAATCACTGCCCATCAAGTGTCTCCCTGGTAAGCTGCGTACAACAGAAATGTCCAGCCAAATGCCCTTTGGTTCATCCAGCACTGCCCATTCTCTCCCGAGAGGAGATGACCTTTAGTCCTCCATCCATTCATCTTGCCTGATGATCCCTTGGAGCTCAGCTCCAGAAAATTATCCCTCAGACTCTGACACCTTTGAAACCTAAGCACATTTCAGCAAAGGGTCAGAAATGTCAGAACTGCCTCCTGATTCTGCCACCTCCTATTTCATCCCCAGCACTGGCTTGCCGCACTGTTTACCACCCCTATCTTCTCACCCTGATGGCTTTTTCCTTTTCTTTTTGCCCTGTCCAAGCTTTGAGAACCTTGCTGCCTCTTTTTGTCACCTGTTGTCACTGGGTTTCATTGACCACCGCTGATCTCCAGCGCGTGTGCTGTGCATGTGCCGCGTTGGTCCTTTCCCAGTCCCCTGCTCTCACGCTCAGAGTGGGGGCCCCGGGTCTGGCTCCCCGAGCTGGAGCGTGACCCTCCTCACGTGGGTCTCCTTTGATGTGCGGGGACGTTTGCAGCTCGGCAGCGGATTTTACCTTCTTTGATGTGTGCTTCCTATTCTGATTTGATGTACACGTGTTCCTTTTATGTACGAAAGGAACCGAGGACAGAAACGTCCATCCTGCTTCTAACATCTAATTTCTGTCTGAGCGCCCACTGGTGCTGTTAGTACCAGGGAGTGGTTCTTTCCACGGTGCGTGACATAATTTCATTAATGAAAAACAAATAATATCAGACAGGCTGAATGGAGTCATTCATAATGTCTCAGGCAGCTCTTTCTCTCTCCCATTTGCCTGATGTTAAATTTGCATAAATGATTCTTTAATGCAAGGAGAATGGCCTGAAGATAAAAACAAGCCAAAGTCTGCGAGAGGTTTAATACTTGATAATCACTTACAGACATCATGATTCAATATGCTGTACTCTTTTAGTTTTCAGCTACATAGTCAAAACCAAGTCCTGTAAGTGGGTTTGATTTGAAGCTTGCAGTGTGTCCTGCCGGGGCCTGACCTCACCTGTGGGTTAGCCTGGCCCAGATGCCGGCTTCCCTGGAGACCTGATAGAGGGAAATTGGCCGCAGGTAATTCTGCCCTGACCTTCCAGCTTTCAGTCGCCCTTGCTCTCTAGCATCTGGCCACTAACGGTCACTCAGGTGGTATTCCATCTGCATGTAGGCTCATAAATAAAAACACAAAAGACTCTGAATGAATCATAAATTTATTTTTGTTGCTTACCTTTACTAGGGAAAAAAATCAAATGAGCGTATTCTCAGTGAAGTTTATGGATGAGGTGAGTATTTTATTAATTTTTAATATCCCTGAATTGATTTAACCAGGTATTTGAAAGATGTATATCTAGAAAATTGAATAGAAAATCTATTAATTAGGGTTACTTTCCACTCAGTAATTTTTTTAATTAATCTCTCTTGCATTCATTGAAACCCTTGGGTGGAAGGGGTTTTAATTTCAAAATCATGTCTGAATATATTAATTTTTGCATGTGTACAGTACTCACATGGCTTTTATATCCATTCATTGATTTTATTTGGGTGAGAAGGGCAGGGAAGTTATTATTAGTCCCATATTGCAGAGGAGGTAATGAGCTTTGATATTAGCGTGTGCTGGGAGTAGAGTTTTGATCTAATTTAGTGCCCTTTATAGCACATCAAGCTCAGTTTTACACCTTTCACAGTACACAACAAACTGGTTTTTAAAAAGGAGCTATTCTTTTGATACACTAAAAATTTGTTATCATAGCAAAAACCTTATGGGAACCCTGTATAAATTATAGCACGTTAGGAGTGTGTTTTTGTTGGAGTTGATGAAAAAGAAATGCTATAAAAAAATTGTAGCACACATCCAGAGATTATTTTAATCCATTCTTTAAATGTAATTGATTATTTCTTTTTTGTTATCAATAATAATGACTTTGACACACATATTTGGTCAGTCCTATTTTGTTCTTTTTCCTAACTGTGAGTCAAGTAGATTTCTTGCAAATTTTAAGACTTGCCCTTTACTACTGGTTATACACTGAGACTCACTTGCATGTGGCTTGAACCGTGACATCTGAAGCTGAGTGTGGCAGTCCACACATCAACGTGGAAGAAAACGTCACACCTGTAGATCCAAGGATACAGGTGAGATGACAGCAGAGCTCCTAATCTAATGTGTGATTTAAGGCCATTTTGATTACTGATTAGCAGAATTTCTTGCAGAATTAGAAAATCTTAAAAAATCCTTAGAGGGGATGGAGTGATTATATAATCCATATTCTGATCAATGCCTAAAAGCCTTTATTTCTCTGGAACTTTAACCCTGGGTCTTAACCTATGTAGTTAGCTAGTTATAATTAGACACACTTTAGACCACTGGTTCTCAAATGACAATAACTTTGCTCCCGTGGGGACACCTAATACTTAATATATAGTCTAGATGTATTATTTTTGGTTGTCACAACCAGAGCGTACTTCTGGTTTCTAGAGGTAGAGGCCAGGAATGCTTTTAAACACCTTAAAATGTACAGGAAAGCCCCCCACAATTAAGAATTTCTGGTTTCAAATGTCAAGAATACCCCAAAATGTTAAGAATGCCTGGTTTGAGAGATCTCGATTAAGACCCTGATTAAGTTGCTACAGTTGTCTATATAATTCAACTCCCTATAGAACTATTTTTGAGGAAACAGCCCCTGAGTTACAAACATCTGACTTAGGACAATATGCACTTATAAATAGAGGCTATTGCAGTATGTCCTCAAGTTATAAACATCCAACTGACGTATGACACACACTTACAAACAAGGACTAGAACAGCAGTAGGTAAAAGTACCTGCTCCAACTTACATGCAAATTAAACTTAAGAACAGAGTTATAGAACCTATCTAGTTCGTAACCTGGGAACTGCCTGTATGTCTGTAAAACAGTGGTGACCTGCTCGGTGAATTATTTTAGATACTTAAATCCATTCTCCATTAAATTTTGTGTATCAGTGTAGTTAACCAGAAGTTGTCACAGTATTTTCTGACCAAAGACCCTTTGAAAAGGCTATGGAATTTAGAAATCTTATGATCTTTTGGTTATTTTTCACTTTTTAAAATATATTGCTAAAACATGTCTCTTACAGCAAGAGTGAGGTGGCTGCCCATGTATGTTACGGTTAACAGTGTATGGACCAAACACCTGGTCCCTGGCCCACCCTTCTCAGCCTCCTCCCTGGCGACCTCCCAGATTCTGCATTTCGATAGCACTGTCTGTAGCCCCAGACCTTAGCATGTATTTATCATGCCAAGAAATCTAGGCCAAGTCCATGTATCCCTGATTGTAATCGATGTGCTTTTATTTTTATTTCTCTTCCCAGAGAATCATAGTGCGTTGCTGGGACCTGGTGATTGGGTCATCTCGTAGGTTTTCCAGTCTCATCCTTGGCAGTTTCCAAACTTGAGTTTGTCTCTCGGGATCATTAGCCTCTTCCCAACTGTGTGCTCATGTTCTGGCCCCATGAGGCCAGCAGTAGCGCTGATGCCTTTTCAATGCCCTCCCTCATCTGCTCCCCTTCCTGCCTGGATAACCTGTCAGGCCTTTGCCGTTTATAATATTTCTTCCTCAGCAATTTCTCCTGCCCCCTTCCTGATTGCTTTTCTGCATCAAGAAACTCCCACCACAACGTGTCTCTGGGAGAAAATGTGCGTGTGTGTTAAATGGCTTTGTCTTCCTTCAGTGGCCTCTCTGTAGCCCCCCTTAGCCTTTTCTACTGGGGCGTGGTCTTTTTCTGTGGGTGGGTGGACAGGAAGGCTGTGCATGTCTGCTCTGCCCTGCTGCGGCTGGGAGGCTGCCTCCTGGGAGCCCAGGTGGATGAGACCGCACACACTAATGCCCTCTAATCCCTGCAACTCTGTGGCTGTTCGCACCGCTCAGATGCTCGCCCGTCCCTGGCTTGGTTCTCATCGCCCACTTGGAGAGTCAAGCTGCCTTTCCCATTTATCACACAGCGATAGTGACAGTGATCCACCTCCCTGGCCTTTCCTCCCGGGCCACCTGCTTGGCTGCCAGGCCTCAAGATTGATATTTGCCATTTCTGCCGCCGGGTTTGTAGTGGCCTCGGTGGGCATGTTCGCTAAAAGGAGCATCAGTCTCGCTGCCCCGTGCTGGGGCAAGAAGCTTCATTATAGACTCTCGGTTGATCACTCTTCTGCCTCCCCTGGCATCAGCTTCTATCTGTGAGTTAGGGAGCTTCTGCCCTATGGGGCTTCTCCGGGAGTCTATCTCCAATAAAACACACCATCCCGGCTGGCAGGACCAGACAGGCCTTCCCAAAGGCAGCAGGAGCCACAGTCACTTTCTCCCCCAAACAGCACATTGCCTCTTTCCTTCCTCTTCTTACTCCGCCCAGATTTGTCGCTGGAAACCCTGGGATGCCCTGCACGGAGGGATCCATCCTCCTGCCCCCTCAGACCTCAGTGTTGATGAACCATGGGTTCTCTCTTACACAGTCAGAGGGGCTAGCCCCCCCCAACAGATAGGGCAAGACTGCTTTCCAAATGCCTGGACATGAATGTCACAAAGCTCCTCTGGACTAAAGAGAAAAGGACAGAGCTAGCAGAAACCCCCAAGTAATAACTGTGAGCGTTCCTTATAGTGCATTATGTGCCCACATTTCTTATCCAGCTGAAATGATTTCAGTAGTGCACATTCTGAGACAGACAGTAGCAACACACTCCATCTTGGGGGCTCCTTCTTGATGCTTGTAAACAAAACGGGCCTATGACAGGTGTTTTAGCAGCACTCTTCATTCCTGCTACTCAGCAGGCCGCCCGTGACTAGCACAGCATTACACCACCAGGGAGCTTGTTATGGGTGCGGTCCTGGGACCTCACTGCAGACCTGCCAAGTCACAATCTGCATCAGGACAAGCGTTCCAGGTGCTTCCTGTGTGTGTTCAAATATGGCATGTTCCACTTTCTTGGTTCCTGCATTTAATCCTGAGAACCATATTTTGAGGGATTTTTTTCCCCATTTTATAGATGAAGAAATTGATGCTCTAAAGTTTCCAAAGATTTGTTTACAGTCGCTGAAAAGCTATGCATTGCAGAGAAAAAAAATATATGTATATACATGCACCCACACACAGCAGTACTGTGTTCACAGTGAAGTCCACGTTAGTTTTTTTTTTTTTAAATATGGCTTTAAATATTCAGAAGGAAGATGATGGGCAGTGCCTGTGGCTCAAAAGGGTAGGATGCCGGCCCCATCTGCTAGAGGTGGCAGGTTCAAACCCAGCCCCAGCCAAAATTTAAAAAAAAAAAAAAAAAGGAAGATGTTCTGGTCTTCCTAAAATGGCAAATTGCCAAATGGAAAAGAAATTTCAGTGAGAGAGGGCTCTCAAAGAATCAGTTGAAGCAGAACGTGGAGACAGAGTGCATCCGACCTAACGCGGTGGGACTAGGGTAGTGTTCACGCACATGGCAGGAGGAAGAGTCCCTGGGCCCCTCTGCACACTGGCAGTTCAAAGATGGTCACAGCAAGATAAATTATGTGTTAAGGAGATAATTACTGTGGACTTTCCCCTAAACAGCAGCTGGAAATAAGCTGGAACAGATGGAGCCAGAAATAGTGAAAAGATTGCGAGGCGGCCTCTGAGACAGGCGTCCTCAGAGCCCCACTTGTAATAGGAAGAGCCCCTGGGTGGTTAAAGATGGGACACGTCGTTTGCACTTTGGGTTGCATAGATCTTTTAACATTTACTCTAACTAGACTTTTATACTTCTAAGAAGAAAGAAGAAAATGAATCAGTGAGATTTATTTTAAAATGTTACTTTGGGTGACCTGTTACAGAGGATTGATTTATGTTTTCCTTTCTGTTCATCTCAATTGTTTCTTCTTAGGCCAAGTTTAACCATGAGGTCTAGGCAAGGAAAACCAGAATGACCACCCACCTGTATTCAGAAATGGTGTTAACATTTAGAATGTCTTCTTCCCTTTACATTGACAGTGATGGCAAATTTTACAGCCTTTAGGAATCCCTCAGTGTAGGAGGTTGTCTAGCTAAAGTTTTCACCTGGTCAGCATTGAAAGGGTGTTTAGATGCCAAATTTTAAGCTTGACTGCTCGCAAATGTTAGTATTAAAAGCCAATGGAAAGGTGAAGGCTTTCAGGTGAGTGGTGATACAGATTGACGGATTAGAAGCTACTGTTGTTGCAGTTAACGATCCTCATACAACAAAGCCTAGGGGCTGGCGATTCTTCTTAATTTGGTTGCATGTCCTCTCTTCTTCTCACCTGGTACATGCACGTGCATACACGTGCACACGCACATATACACATATGCACGCACATGCACACATATCCACACTCACACACATAGTTTTCACCACTTCTCTGGGGTCTTGACTTGCACAAAGTTGTTGATGACCAACTACAACTTTATGATGTGAAACATACTTTGAGAAACAAGGAATTCTGCCACTCTCGCTAGTCACCTGGATTTGGTCAAGAGTGTCCTAAAGTGTGATTTCTATAGGTAGTGTTTCCACAGACGTTATGTTGGGTCACTGTAAGCGTTGGGGAAAAAAGATAGTTTCAGTCCCCAAGGGCCACCTAGAACCATGAAGCAGAAGTTTATTATGTTTTCACCTTAACACAGCACACTTAGCTCACAGACCGACTTCCCTTTGGAAAATCCGCAAGATTTGGTCACCAATTGCTTCAACCAAAATTTTTAAATTATGTGAAAGTGGCATGTTTTAAAGGTTACATTTGGGCTCTGGTATAAATGAAGAACTCTTTAAAAAACAATCTACTAGAGAGATAGAAGTTAAAATGCATATTCTTCACACCTAAGTAGAATGGGGCTGCCATAACAAAGCAGTGCTATGTATTTACTTAGCACTTCGGATTTCCAAATGGCGTCCCTATTTCATTATCATATTGCACATTCCACCTCTAAGCTCAGCAGACAGTCTCCTGCTAAGATAACTTAAAATGTATTATGCAATAAAAGCGTTACAGGGGTGCATTTGGTTCATTCGGTTGTGGTCTTGACTAAATAGTAGAGAAACTCAGGGACCCCAAATTTCCACTTTTCAGAAGCTAAGAACACTTGGAAAGCTCTATGGAAGAGGTGTGAATAGTGGCGAAACACTTTGCCTCTTTTTTTCAGCAAAAAAGAATAAAGAATTTTCTCTCTACTCATTGAGCTCCTGCTTTTCTTATGGAGTGTGGGAGCCAGTTGGAAAAGAAAATTTAGATCCAAAATTAATACACATTTTCTTGAAGGTTTGGTTAGAGAGGTACAACAGAAAAAAAAGCACAAGCAAACATACCACTCTTAATATTTTGGAAGAATAGCGTTATGTATGTATGTTTGTTAAATTTCTCCAATCGCAGAAAAAAAATATAAGTAGTTTCCTATTGCAGTGGCCAGATAGTTTAAGCGGAGAGCAGCTATCAATAAGAAAAAATAAGCTTAAAGTAAAGAAGCGTTATGACCCAGAATTTAGGAACACATTAATTGTAGGTTAATTTTTGACATGGGCCTTGATCCTCTAATTTCTCATGTTTGAATGATGTTAGTTCTAAGTACATAACAGGATGAGAAATGGCCTGGCTTCAGGTGAGGTACATGGGTCATTGCTGACCTTGCCTCTCTGTTCAAAGTCCCTCCATTACTAAATCCAGAGAGAAGATGCCAAAACTTCCTGTCAAAATGTATACACCAAATTGAATTGGGAGAAAGGTTTGGGTGTTGGCATTTTAAGATAACCATGTTTACTGATGTTTTAACAGATTGATTCAACTTATTGAATAGCAGACCTCTAGGGGACATCAAGGAAGACGGAAGTCTTCAGCAAAGAGGAACTTTTGTCATCTCTGTATCAGCAGGATCGCACAGAGCTTTTAATAAATATTTACCCTATTGGATAAATATTTCTTCAGTTCATAAATGAATGAGCAAATGAATAAATGACAAAAAGTTGTCAGGAACGAACCGTGACATAGCTATTTTTCAAGACGAAAGGAATAGCTTGTGGCTTTGTTGGGGCAAGTGTAGAGGTTAGAGCCTGAGTAAAATCAAGGAATTGGGGCTGGATTGTTAAAATTGTTAAAAGAAGAATGTGATGAAGGGGGGGATGAAATAAGAACCAGCAGAATTTTCTCCTCCACATGCCCCATGACTAGCCCCGCAGAGAGCAGAATTCTCAGTGGACCCCAATTTCAAGCACATACCCTTTCCATCACTGTGCCATTCATCAGTACTAATTACCAAGAATGGGATCTTCAAGAGAATTCTGCCAGAATAATACGCCCTCTCACTTTAAAAATCTCTCCTGAGAGAGCATTCCTGCCCACCTGCTTCAGAGAGCAGAAGCGCTCTTGCATTACTTTCTCTTTATCAGGTTTTTTCTCCTTGTTTTTAATAAGTGAGCTCAATATTTATAGTGCTTCTACCTCCATTCATTCCAGGCCTGCGTAAAGGGCCGTTTGCCTGCCCATTGAGTGTGAATTATAGGGCTGACATTTAATGGTGCAGCCTCTGGTGCTCAGTTCCCTCAACAATGGAGAGATGACTTGCAAGGGAGGGACATCGCCTAGTAAATAGTAAACGCCTCGCACAATGGGAACTCACCATTTTGATTTGATGCAATTTTTTTTAAACGTAAGGTTTTGGGGGAAAAATAGTGTGAGGTCTATTGACATTATTCTAAATTGCACTGTTAGGAGAACATTAAGTTTTTCATTTCACACTTTCTGAGTCTTAAGCACCACTGCTGTACGGGGAAATCAGTCATTTTCTTGAGGATTCATGTGCAGATTTGTGCCAATCAGAATTGGCCATAATTATGGCAAGGCTCTTCGTTCAAGGTGGTTCGTTGAGGGCATAGAGAAAGGAAAGCGAAGGGAGAATCATCCTCTGTAAGTGTTCTGGGTAAATTCACAAACCATAAAGGTACAAGTAATTTCATAGTACAAGGGAAATCTACTTTGAAGAGACTACTATTGTCATAAACCACAGATATTGATACAGCCATCTGGGGATCACTTGATAGGGGCGTAAGAGCAAATCTGTGCTTAACATTTATCTTTCTCAGACTTGCCTTGAGGCCGTGGACGTAAGCAAACAGTCAATAATTTCTTTCTCTGATTAATTCCCTATGAAAATTTCTGAGAATTTAGAATCACTGATTTTTATCGCTGGCTTCTAGAGTAGCTGGGAAGTCATGGAAGATGTTCATTTGTCTGAGACCATTTATTTTAAGAAACCGCAATCCTTACAGCGTGATACTGACTCAGAAATAGAATAATAGAAAGCAGGAGTGCCACCAAAACAGGGTGAGCGGCAGAGACAGTAGAAGTGAGAGGTGTTTGTATTGATTTGTGCATGTAAAATAGTTAGGTCTCCCCTGCCCCCCAAGGTTCTGATTCCTCGAGATCTGTGAAGCGTTGTTATGGTTCTGCTCTTATTTTATTTTTACCCTGATTTTAGTCTAGAGTACATTGTTGTTTTAAATCCTACCATCATAAACAAATAAAAGAAAACCAGGACACAATTATTTCCCCATTGAACAGTCCTCTGCCTGTTCTCTTCTCTTCAAAGAGCTTCACTGATGAATTTTCAAACCCTGGCATTTTTACCTTCTTCAGCCCAACATAGTCATTTGGGGAAGTTTGCGTCCATAGAGGTATTTTCGAGTGGGGTTTGATTTTATTGCTGCCTTTTTTTTTTTTTTTTTTTTAACTTTTAAAGGTACAAAAGAAAGTACTTCGAGCACCTCAGGGACTTTGGAAAGTAACAGCAAACAAAAGTTCAAGATGGGTCAGGGCCCACGAAGGAAAATTAAATGCATTATTCTCACACAACAAGATTAGCAAATCACCCATAAACCCAGCCACTCTTTTCTTCTTTTTATTCTAATGAGTTTAGTGTGCAGTAATGATGGTACAGGCTTCATCAGAATTCTGCCGGTGAAGGGGGATTTTCAAACTCCGTTTGCAAATGAGATGTGCACCATAAACCGTGCTCATCCATCACGGGGAAGTAGCTTGTGCCTGATGAAAGGCTGCTGGGCTGAGTCAATCAAACGAGCATTACTAGCGCGTGGTGTTACCCTGTCCTTTAGGTGATAGAGAAGGGACATACTATGGTTATGGAATGTGATTTTTTTATGCCTCTATCCCTTTTGGAAGGCTAAACTCTATTCTAACATGAGCACCTCAGAGTGACATTCATAATCTATGTTATAAACACAGATCGTCTCCTATTTCTTACCTGTCAAGAGCAGTTAGAAGTGTGTGGAGGTTTCGTGATGTAGCTAATGCCACAAAGAAATGATCCTTTAGCTAAATTACAGCTCCTCGTTGTTGGTTATTAACGAAAGGTAGGCTGAGCACTTGGGTTAACTAATGAAGACCGACAAAAAATGTAACTCTTAATGTCCTTGGGCTGTGATTAAAGATTCTAATCCTAACAATGCGATTTTGAGCTGATCGGTCATTTAGACACCATCTGATTTACTGGTTTCCTAACTCTTATTTAGTACTGGAGCCTGTTTTTTAACCAATTAAGGTACCATATTATACAAAATTAGACATTTTTATTTAAAGAGAGGCAAGGCCTTCCTTAACTTGCCTCACTAGCTCCGTTTATGGGTATATCTGAGACTTTAAAACACACAGATCTAGCTTATTTTTCTAATTTGTATAGCTTGGGGAAACAATGGGTAAAAATATTAGTAGATTTGAATAAGGCTGCAGAAGTCACTAATTGCAAAACAAATATAAAGATCCAGACATCTGTACTTCCACAAGGGATGCTTTCCTCACGGTGCTGGGCTCCCCATTACACTGCTTCACATTAGGAGTCAAAGCACCAACTCCTGCAGGGACCAGGCAGTCATCAGGAGTAAGGCAGGGGATGAACTGAGAGGCACTCACCCCTGCATAGAGAGAACAGCTGGTGTGTGTTACAGGTGATGCTAGCCCCAAGGAAGATAGGCCTAGGAGTCCTCACTTTCTCTCTCTCTCTTTCTTTCTCTCTCTCTCTCTTTCTCTCTTAGTAGAAATTAAGGAATCAGAACTTTGGTATAATAATTTTACATCTTAATTGAATAATAATGATAATAGTACTCTGTATTGATGAAACACAACACATTTACAAGCCAAATTCACCCAACACCACTAGTCAGTATATATGCTGATGTTGAATTCAGTGTTGTGATGTTGAGTTGTAAGAAACACTAACAATTAAAACATCCTGTGATTAGATAGACACATAGGGTCTGCCCAATAATTACACTTATGAATAGTCCCTAACAAGCCCTCATTAATGTTTTCTATTTATATTGAGGATCCCCTAAGCACCAAGCTCTGCTCTGTGAAAAGATCATATTCCCAAACCTTCCTGGACTCATAATCTTGGTTGGAAAGAGACAAGAATACAAGACATATTTGCAAGAAGGTAAAATGAGCTAAAATAGAGATGAAGCTATGGTGTAGCTTGTAGAACTTCCAAGGACAGCAAAACAGGACTCGCTGAACTCCTCAGAAAAGACTTTCCCTGGGGAGTTGTGAACAATGCATAGGAGTTGGCTGGACTGGCGAGGAAGAGGGCATTCTAGGCAGAAATAACAACTGCCTAGAATGGAGAAAGGAGTCGAGGAAAAACCATGCGTTGATCATGGAACTGCAAGTGATTTGGTGTGGCCAGAGGGCATGGAGGGTGGAGACAAGGAAGGAGAGGGAGACGAGGCTAGAGAGGTAGACAAAAGGTAGACCATGAACTGCTTTAAAATTTGGGCTAAGGACTTACAACTTTACTATGGAGCTGCTGAGATGATATTTAAAAATTCTAAATTAAGTGAAGACACTTTTATCCTAGAATGATGGTTCAGGTGACATGTATGAATTGGGAGAGATGAAGACAAGAGAAAGAGGGACCAGTTATTTATATAATCCAGGTTGTCATCCATAAAGGCTATAATGGCGGTGAGATTGGAAGAATGGAGGGAGTAAATTTAGGCTGTAGAATTCACAGGATCTGATGATTGATTGGCTAAGAGAGATGAAAAGGGAAGTATTGAGGAAGGTAATGCCAGGTGTGTGGCCTTGGAGCCTGGACTGAAGGTGGCCCCTTGAACCAAGGGTGACACCAAGCAGGTAGAGGATGTTGGTTTCAGCTGCGAAGGGCCGTGGACTGTGGCTATCTGCCCCAGGTCTGGGAGGGCTCTCAGCAGACCTTAGTGTACTGTGGCCCGAGGAATTCACCACTGAAATGGAAGTGTTTTCCCAGTTTCCTCCAACACATTCCAAATGAACTAACATATGACTTTGTAAATCCAAACATCTTTATGTGAGTGAAAAAAATAGCCTAATTAGAAATAGCCCAGTCATTGAAAGACTTCGATGCAAAGAAGATCAAAATCAACGGAGTTTTTTTTTTTTTTTTTTTTTTGCACCACACATTTTAGTGCTAAAAATAAACAATAGCAAAGCCAATAACTGCCTGCCAGACATGACCAATGGCATTTCTCAGCCGGTTTAATGAGCACTGAGCTACAAGGTCAAGACAAAAGCAAGCAAGAATTTCTTTCTTTTTCCAAGAATACAAATTTCACATGTTTGGCATTATATTTTGCATTTGAATATGGGTAGCTGGCTTTAGTTTATAGCTGAAAGAAAACATTAAAAGACATTTTTTTCTTCTGCCTTGGCCTGGGGCGTGCCGTCACTTTGGTGGGGGCAGGAAGTGCAAGGTGGATATATACGGGGAGCCATGGAACATTTGTAATAAAGGCATCATGGGGGGAGGAGAGAGAGAGAGAGAGGGAAAGCAACCTTGTAACTTTTACTGCAATCCCTAAATAATGATTCCTTTAGAGAGAATTTATGGTTCTTGATAACTAGCAGGTGGCAGCATACTCATTCAACATAAAATAATACCAACTAATAATAATAATAACAATTTCCAATGAATGCAGTGGTTACTGCAGCCTCTGATTTAAAGTGTAGGTTTGGGAACAGCAGGAATATTACCCTTGAAATTCGATTTTCCAAGAGGATTATCCGTACAGAACCCTGCAGCTGTCCTTATTTACCTCTCTCTTCACAGCGTCATTATGCAGACGGGGACACTGAGAAAAACACAGGAACAACATTTAAGAGCCTGCATAATTCTTTATAAAAACACCCACTTTCTATATTCACCTATACTGTGTGCTCTTCAAATGCAAATTTTAAATGTTGTTTATCTGGTAGTTCTCCGCTGTGTCTCTGCGTGTGGTCTCTCCTTAAGGTAATAATATACTCAGATGTTCATTTTCTCTGACATAAGAATGGGTTTTGAATATGTGAGTTGGGGATTTTTTTCAAAGAAACCAAAGGACAAAAGAGCCGCAAAGTGACGCTTTCCTTGGAAATTAATCAGGATTTATAGTGGCCTTGAAACGTGTGTCCCAGGGCCTTGATTGTGTCTTACCTGGCCGCTGGTTGGGGAATCTGGCATTGCCCCTGTGTCAGGGAAAGGAGTGGCTCACAGATGCTAACTCTTGAATCTCCTGAACTGGAAGGGTGTAGAAACCTCAGACTGCAAAGTTCTGAGCCCTTTTTATGACTTCAAGATCTCTTCACCTGCACACAGGAGTCTTGGTGGAAATTTTAACCTGGACTTTGTGAAATTTTGAAAGTGTATACTGCTTATCAGGGCCACGTGAGCCTCCAATGGAGTCTCAAACGCTAGGCAAAGCAGGAACACAGGTAGAAGCATCACCATCTTTCTTCTTTTCCTGACCTTAATAACTCTGTCAATAGCTGCCTCTCCAGATCCACCAGATCCTTCACTGGCTTTGGCCTCACAGTGTGTTGATCCTTCTAAATAAATGCCCGTGTGTGGTGCTCTCCTTTTCCTCGGGGTCTGGCTGGTCCTCAGGTGATCTCATCTGGCACTCTCCTTCCAGCCCCTTCCCTTTGGTATTGATGCTATTGTAATAATTGGCATAAGGGTGACACAGAATCATCCTCATGTATGCATACTGCCACCACTGAGATGAGATGGGTGCTGGAGGAAACTCACCAGCCCCCCTGAGATTCTCGATCCCATAGCAGTTCATTCTGAGATGAGTTGAGCAGAACCTTGTCTCCAATTTTAAATCTTGGGGTTATATTAGGTTCTGTGTAATGCCTGGAGAGACATTTGAATTTGATTGATTGATTTTTGTGTTATGGTCCCAAGAGCACTGTTTGCCACTTTCCCTCTTCAGTCTTCTCCGAAGAGTGCTGAGAATTACAGACTCCACAATAATATCCTCAAAACAATTCTGCTTGCCATGTGAGGACTGCCCAGAAAATATCCAGCCATATAACATGAAAAGTAGTGTTAACAGTGGCTGGGTACTTTTTAGATAGCCTTCATATTCTTGGACCACAAAGATTTCAATTCTCTTGTGAAAACAAGATTATTTCTTACCAATGAAAGTCACAAGGGACACCATTCTCAGTCTACTAACCAGTTGATGTTGTTACCAAATAGTATCTTTAGCAAATAGCCAGTGACAAAGGGCATGGGGGATCTGAGAGGTGGACTGTGGCATTTGCCTTTAAGAAATCTTTATCATAATTGAGAAGATAGGGCATAAAATTCAAAAGATTTCTATAAGTACAAGATTTCCATAAATGTCAGCAGTAGCATATCAGACAATGTTACTTTGCAAATTGGGGATTAAAGGATAGTAGTGTGGTCTAGGTGGTTGGTACAGACTTCACAAGGCGGATATGTGTTACTCACTTAGACACCCAAGGATAAGCTGCCTCAGATTGATCAGAATGGAGGTACTGGAGTGTGAGAAATGGTGCAATGCCTTATTCCAACCTTGAAGGTAAAATAATGCTTTGTTTGCTGGAGAAAGAGTATACTATTTTATAGAGAATAGAGGATCGTGAAAGGAAATAGCGGTACATAAACTTAAAGAGAATTTTTAATGACTGGATAATAATTTTAATTTTTTTAAAGGGAAGTGGGGCCATTGAAAACATTTGAAGACTTTTGAGAAGTTTTCTAAGGTTTATCTGCCCAGAAGTGATTGAAACACCCAAGTATATGGGTGGTAGCGGCTGGGAGAGAGGCAGACGGGGACAGTTCAGCGCCTTTCCTTGCAGACCTACGAGTGAGGTCCTGAGTGTTCAAATCAGAATGGTCATAATAGAAAAGGACCAACATAATCCAGCTGTAGTCAATCGCCAGGTCGTTCTGACAGTTGCAACTCTCTGCTTTTACCTTCTTAACTAATGGCGAACCCTCTCACCGTACTTGTCCCCTCTGGCTTGCCACATGAATCGAAAGAATTTGGGAAAAAGTTTTATAGGATGTGAAATGGAGAAATGTACACTTGCTAGTTTCTTCCCTTAGAAAAATAGTCTTAATATCAGAGCTCTTTGAAAATTAGACCAAAACTGGGGGGTCTCTCACCTATACACAAGACTGTGCATACGGTGGCAGAGGTTTGCAGACGCTCTGAAACAAGCTGATGGATGCTCACTGAGTGGCAGTTATAGCAAGTCTAGGTGGGAGTGACAACATTACAGTATTTGCTTGTTTGTAGGGAAAGAAAATGGCAATGAAATGATGATAGTTGGGCTGGCAAAGATTTAAAGGAGGAGCGTTTGGGAATGAGCTTCATTCCACTTAGAGCCTTGAGACTCCGTGTTCTGATAAATCTAACATCTTAAAATGAGTAATGTATTGCTAAGAATTTAACCGAAGGGTTAATTCTTAGTTAGGAAAAGAAACTGTTATGGAAAACAGAACAATTTCAGAAACAAGGCTGTCTCAAACAGATGCTTAAAGAGAATAGAACCGCCTTCAACCCATGTAATTTCCTTGAGTGACTTTTCAGGAGTAGCGTCCAAGAGCCACATCATTTCTTGTGGTGAGGTAGGCAGAAAGTAACCAAGACTTGACTCATCTTGCTTTTCTGGCTGGAAAGTTGTTCAGGGAATAATTGCTGCTTTCATTGGTAATGTAGTTGGATGGTCCTTTTCAGTCCTACTTCTCCATGTTATTCAGCACATGCTTGTTGAGATATAGTATAAACCAGACATTGACCTGTAGATGAGATGAGCAACCATCTGGTTTGCTCTGGGAAGATATAGACCTTGGCTACTGATCCCATGTAATTATTCTCAATGCCACTGGCTGCTTCTCAGAAGTGTCTGTCCTTTCTTTCTTTCTTTCTTTCTTTCTTTCTTTCTTTCTTTCTTTCTTTCTTTCTTTCTTTCTTTCTTTCTTTCTTTCTTTTTTTG
>NW_003852407.1:1069225-1144921 GCF_000181295.1 Otolemur garnettii | reverse complement strand
GGCTGGTCTAGAATTCCTGAGCTCCAGCAATCCACCTGCCTTGGCCTCCCAGAGTGCTGGGATTACAGGCATGAGCTACTGCGCCTGGCCAGAAGTATCCTATTTTGAATAATAAAATGTGTGGTTACTCCAGCTTAAGACTGGAATGATGTTACTTCAGGGAAAACATAATTTGGTCTGACCAAATCTTTTCTACTGGGCTGTCCAGGCTATACCATGATGGTATTTTGAAGGTTACATAAGCCTCGTGAAGAACAAAACCTTATCTGTTTTGTCTGTTTGTTCACCAGCACATCTCCTGAACCCAGCTTGTTACTGGAACAGAGCAGGTACTCAGAAAGTGTTATGAATAAGTGAAACATCTAAAATGCTTTTACCATGTAAAATCGCTGCCATTGTAGTTACACAAAAGATTAAGAACAGACTTGCCCTTCAGAGTGGATTTAATTTGAAGAACGTTCACAACAAAAAATTATTTTAAAAGTTCAAAAACTTATTTTATATGTAGTTATGATTTGAATGTGCCTATTTTGCTTTTGAAATCAATTTTAAGTAAATAAAATGTAAAGGTGTCGAAATGTTTGCTTGGGTGACCATGTATTGTTGAAATAACCACGCGAAACATTAGAGTTTCACTGTGGGGATGTTGCCAGGTAGGGATTCAATACCCATGACTGAGGGAATTGGTGGGCAGCTTCTTAGAACAGCGCCAGGCCCAGAGTATGTCTTTCCTCCCTTCCTGCTTCCCGTTTCTCAGGATGTTACTGTATATAGATATTATATTTTGAGGAGGTGACCTGGGGTATATGAGCCGTGTTCTTATTTTACACAGAAATCCATCAGACTTGGTTATCTTGTTTCCCAGCCTCCAGAAGATTTGAAACAGAAAGTTAGAAAGAAAGCTGTTAGAGTCAAACAGATTTATGGTAATGGGACAGATTGAAAAACCACAAAAAAGGAGGCTAGAGATTCAAAAAGCATCATTCCTGAAGCCATTGGGAAAGAGATAAAGAGCCTTGCACGCCCAGCAGCCCAGAACGCCTCCTAGGTTACACCAGCTTGCAGCAGTTGTCAGTAACAGTGGCCCCAGGCAATCAAGGAAAGGTTAAAATAGGTTTATTGTGCTCTGTTCAATAAGGGGACATAGTTTATAATCCGTTTCAGTGAAGCTGCTATTTCATTTGGGCTCTTGTGGTTGCAAGTAATAGAGGGTCCTAAGTACACCCTAAGAGGGGAGGGAGGGAGAGAGAGGGAGGGAGAGAGAGAGGGAGGGAGAGAGAGAGAGGGAGGGAGAGAGAGAGAGAGAGAACAACCTAGGGGCTGGAATTTGCAAGTGCAAAAGTGAAAGAGGTCAGAAACTGCTCAGCCCACAGAGCTGGCTGCCTGCCGTCTTTCAGGGGTTCTTGGTATCATTTTCTGTGAGCTGCCTCTGTTTCTTCCCGTGTCTGACACCTTGTCATCTGGGCTAGCTATCACCACTTTGGGATCCTCTTGAGGCCCTCTTTCAGGGTGAACTTGTGTCCTCTTCTGTCTGAATGTTTCTGATAGAATTCCAGGAGGAGGAGCATGAGTTTTCCGGCTCATGGGTTCCCTCAAGCTGGCAGCGCCCCGGTTTGCTGACTATCTGGTCTCACCAGCTCTGAGTTTGTGGCCTGCTTCTGTTCTAGTTCTTAGATGCAGAGAACCTGTGGGTTTGGTTATCTGGCCTGAGTCTGATAATCTACCAAGGAGAAAATGCAGACAAGGTGGTTTCACTAAGACTTCACACACTTGATCTTAGCCAGAAGGCCGAGAAGCGATTGGTTTCACTAGGACTTGACTGAAGGCATTGCAGATACCTAAACCAGTCCCAAACTAGATACATGTTTACCAACTGGGAGATTTAGCACAATGAGGTCCTCAGTATCTGCAAACTTTGCTTTAGGTAGTAATACATTCCATTAATATTCTACAAACAAAACCATACTGTTTCTCTCTATATACTTTCGGTAAACTCAGAGTTTTAATAAAACATTGATGATTATGCATTTATATGTCTTTTTACCCTACCACAAGTTCTTTTCCCTCTTAAGTATTGCAGAAGAATTTCTGCCTTCCTCCCTTGCTATATTACATACCCATACACATATTTCCAGTACCCTCTGTGAAATAGAGGGGTGGATGTGATTGACCCAGTGTCCTTATCACTGTCCCCTTCTCCTAATTCCTCAGCTAGTCTCAATCAAACAGGGCCTGGTGCTATTTGCACCTGGGAAGAAGGGTTGCTGTTCCACAAATGGTCAATCTGACCTGTCAGAGTTGCCAGTCATGGCTTTGGCAATAAGCGCTGAGAACCAGGATTCACATCCCAACACAGCACATGCAGGGAACTATACTAGTGGCCTGGGCCCCTGAGTGCCAGCTCCCCTGTCACCCACACAGGGAACGTGGATGAGGTGTAGCATATTAAGGTGTAGTATATGCTCAGGGGGTTCTAAGCTTAGATCACTAGCAAAGCTGGGGTAGAGAAATCAAAAGTTAACTGCAGGAAAAAAAATTTTTTTTTTAATATTTCAACTAAAACTTCAAAAGCCAGCATATGGAGATGTTAGCACTTTGTTTTATACGTATATGTAGCTGTGCGGTGGGGGATGGAGGGTGCCGTCATCTTTTCACTCCTTACAGACATTCAGCTCTTGGCCAACATTCACTGGGTGCTCACCATGTGCCAGGCACTCTTTTCAGCAACTCAAATATATAGTATCTGCTAATTTTGATGTTTGTGTCAAACTCCATGGAATAGGAACCAATAATGCCATTTTACAGCTGAGGAAATACTGGCACAGACAGGTGAAATCAGTTGCCCAGGATCACAGCACCACTAAGTAGATAAGCTGGATTCCAACCCAGCCACGCTTAACTGCCCCGCAAAGGGCCTGATTTGTGCCCAAGTCTGGCCATAACACAGGGAATGAAAGGCCACTGGCTGTTCTCGATTCAGTGAGAATCCCAGCATCCTTTTCAAGCTTTCTCATTGTGTACATACAGAAACCATTCCTCACAGGGACGGACATGTGTGCTTCTGGTTCTGTAGCCGGTTAGTGACAGAGTCAGATCTGGTTGGGACATAGGAGAGACTCTTGAGTAATGACATAAAGGCTCAGAGGTAGGTTCTCTGCTGCCTTCCGGTCGGTGACCAGGGAGGATGATGAGAACAAAGGGTGTATAGTGAAGAGCGCTCAGATGAAAGGTGAGAAAACAAATTCACTGAAACACAGCGATGAAGGTTTCTGAGTTTTTCTGTGTTTGAAAACAAAATAAATAAAATGAAATTAGAATTATCTCTAAATCTGTGTTAGTCATCTAAGCTTTACAAAATGAATCCAAATAAGCATAAGAATCAGGACAGCGCTTAATGACTTAATAAAGAAATTTTAACTCTACCATATACATTAAATTCATAATATATAGTTTCATAGTTAATGCTACATCAGGAAGAAACTCAGATGAATAAAACATGATGAAACACACTTGGAAGCAATTGCACAATTGCAAAATGAATCATTTGAATAGTCCAGTGGTTCATATAGGAATTATAGCCTAGAGTCCATTGTTCATATAGGAATTGTTTGCCATGGTGATCTGATTAGCACCAGCCACTTGCCATTAAGATAGAAGTCTAAGACAATAAACTATGGAAATGCTTTTTTTTTCCTTCACAGGGATTGGAAATATTATGGTAAGCAAGGGTTCATGTCAGGGTCCATAAAAATGGTGGAAATGAAACTGAGTGTTGCCTTTCAAGCTAAATGTTTGTTAATGCTTCCCTTGAAAGGCATGCAGAAGAATCAATAGCATACCCATAAAGGGTAAAAGTGATGACCAATAAATGCAAGCAATAACATTACAAATAAAAGTATGTTAGACAAGGTGAGGGTCAAGCGTTCTAGTTTATGTTCATACAGTAAGTTGATGAACTGTATAGTGACCACAGTCAACAGAACTGGAATTAATTTAACAATGTAATTATTTCTGCTTGTGATCATACAAAAAAAAGTCAGCTCTTAGCAGAACTGGGGAGAAAAAATTGTCTCATTGCCAAAACATTTTTCTACCTTTCAGAATTGATTTTAGATACTTTTAGGGTAGAATATACTCTACCTATACACTTTGCTTTACTGGACAAAGTTATCCTCAGGTATTTTTGTGAGCACGAAGCCACACGCCTTCTCACTGAGTAAAAGGGGATTTTAATCTTTGCTTTCATAGGCTTCAGTGCATCGTGCTTTGAGGAACATAAGTTTTTGTAAAATTTACTGAGGGTGTTGTAGAGATCTTTTGCTCCAAAATATGGTACATGTGAAAAAAATTCATAGCCAAAAAAAAAAAAAAATCCAGGATTTTCTCTCTTCATGTATTTATTTTTAAACTTGAAAGCTGGTGTTCTAAGAAGCCTCATTTTTCTTAGTGAAGCAATCATGGCCAGGGAAAGAACTGTTCTGTGGGCATATCACGTCCTATACTTCCTGACCCCCAAATAAAGGAGGACTTGGAATATTTGAGGATGGATAATTAGTTCATTTCCTACATATGACTCAGTGACATGAGAATGAAGATTTCTAGTGATCGTCTAGCTACTAATTCTCTTTCAAGATGCAACAAGCAACTTCATTTCTGTGAGCACCAATGCTTCTGTAGTCGACCTGTCCATATTCTAGGGTTATATTCCTTAAGGCAGGGGGCCTCAAACTTTTAAAACAGGGGGCCAGTTCACTGTCCCTCAGACCATTGGAGGGCTGGACTGCCGGCCCCGGGATGAGTTGGCTGCTAAGCAGGACAGGCAGCAGCAGCAAAAACACCCAGCGGGCTGGATAAATGTTCTAGGCGGGCCGCATGTGGCCCGCGGGCTGTAATTTGAGGACGCCTGCCTTGAGGATTGGAATAGGTTCAGCATGCACTTAGGTTATTAGATGAGAGCAAAGCTAAGCTAGTTTATCATGATAGCCACAAAGCAAGATGTTAGGAGGGAAAAGTCTTCTATGATAAATTCAGTCTCTATCTGGCAGCACTTTAAATCCCGTTGCTGTACTTTCTCAAAATAACAGGGGGTTAAAGGCACAGAACGAAGGTGGCATCTATTCCTGAGACATTAAGATATCGTGTAGTTTAAAAGCTACTGGCCATTTTATTCAATTACTTTGGTCTGCAGAAATGCGTGCTTAATTAATAAAGCCGGCCCATAATCATTTATCTTGTAATGAAAACCTTTTATGGGCAGCCAGGAATGAAGATCAGACTTTGCCTTTCCAGTTGTGCCCGTCAAGTGGTACAGGAGGAGCGGGTGATGGAGGGACGAGTAGATGCTGTGTGCTACATCATTTGCAGTTGTCATTAAACATCCACATAGCAATTATGTCACACTGAGGTTTATTAATGATGTACTTATCAAAAATTCATCGTATGGCACTAACATTTAAAGAATGTGTTCCACGGAGCCTAATGGATCTGTGCTTTGACTGCCTGGGTTATTTAGTGAATTAATTCCAGAGAACAGTTTAAAATACTAAAATCTGAGCTGATATGCCATGTTCTACAAGAGCTTCACTGCTCTTTTATTTGGGGGTAGTTGATGTGTTTTGTTGATAGGGAGATGGGGGGTGTATGTTGACAAGGAGAGGGTGGCCTTGCCCATGTACACACTGGCACCAGTGTGTGCACATGTACCCAGAGCAAGGGTCCCCCAAATTAGTCATTGCTGTCATTAATTTCAAAAATGCTAGTTTTATGTTTATTTTTAGTCTTGTCATTCCATTTGCCTGAGATGACTCAAATAGGTCAGGGGATCTCCGGGCAGGTTTTACAGACACCTGCTGGGTCTTTCCTCTTGACATGTAAAACAGAATTGCTGCTCTTTCCCTTGGAAAACACATTCCCTTTAGCTTGGAAAACACATTTCTGGTTTATATTAATTTAAATATATCGTAGGTGTCTGCTTATGAAAATATTTATCCGAGGATACAGCTTCAAGTATTTCTGGAGATTTTATCCTTAGGACTCAGGTTTCAGATTTAAGGGCATGATCAATTATATCCCAGCAGGAATGGAAATTAACGACAAACTATATTAATTTTATAATAATGCTAATTCTTATTATCGCTGTTATTATCATCATGGTTTCCAGTAAATAGGTATTGTACTGCATTTGGCACCGGGTATATGTTGATGAATATTGCACATTTCCCGTGCCTTTCATGCGAAATAGGTCAGCACACTGTTGTCTGAGATAGCAATGCTGGAGAGTCGCCTTTTTCTCCAGCACAGGTGGAAGATACAGTAAAGGTTACTCAAATGCCAGGGATTCTAATGATAATTTTGTTATATAGTAGGTGAAATGTTTGTACGTTACAGTTTAAATATATCTAATGATATTCTGGTGGAAAACACGAATCAGATTTTCATTGTTCATTTCGAATAGGTCCCATGCAGGACATGGTTTTGGACTTCTCTGTTGTTCAAAGATAGCAACATTTCAGTAAATGAGAGGATATTGAACACAAATCAGTTATAGCAGATGGTGGCATTTTGAATGATAGTCTACTACCTATGGATAGGCTCCTAGACCTTCACTGGGCCTGGGAGCTCTCTGTTCGGGCCCCTTATGGGACAGGTTAGCTGTTTCAGAAAGTGTAGGTGACCAGCTGCACCCGGGAAAGCTCTTATCTAAACCCAGTCTGAGGCCTTTCCAATGAACGGCACCACTTCCCAAGTGTGTTTTTCTCAGAGAGAATTTACTAGAATTTTTGGTTTTTTGGCCTTTAAAAAAAAAAAAAAACTAGAACGTCATTCTGATTTGTATTGAAGGGAATAAATCCCTGTTCTCCTGCACTGTATGGAAAGGCAGCACACGGAGGGCTTTTTGTACCAGCTTTTCATTGCTGCTTTTCTTTGTCACAAAAGGCTCTTCACTTCTGTAGTTGAAATCATTTGTAATTATGAATTATGCTTTTAAAAACTTCATCAGTGAAATCTCTGATTTAAAAAATCAGATGCCAGGAGGAAGGCAGAAGAGGAAAGACTGGGGCTTAATGCAATGCACTAGAGAAATAGCAAAGTCACCCAGGAGAGGCGGCTCCCCTAGAGTGGGGTCTCATAAGGCGGCAGGAAAATGAAGATAACACACTCAGTTGTATTCTGGAATTTATTATCCAGTTTTAGTTGATGTAGGAGTACACAGAAAATAACTATGCAATATATATATATATATATACACATATGTATATATGGATATATTTTGAGCCATTATCCTTTTTTATTTCAGATTAGTACGAGGGTATGTACAATTAGGTCACATTGTTTGCATGTGTTAGTTAAAGTTGCAGTTGAGCCCCTCACCCAGGAGGTGTGCCATACACCCCTACATTGTACCAGTTAGGCGAGAGCTTACCACACCCCTGCTCTCTCCCTCCTCCCCATTACTCGAATTTAAAAGTGTTTTTCTCTCACATGGGTGTGTGGTTGTTCGCCTACTAGTTTCGTATGGAGTATATTAGATGCCTGCTTTTCCATCCCTGTGGCACTTCACTTAGGACAATGTTCTCCAAATCCTTCTAGGTACTTTGCGCCATATATAAAACATTTATTGTGTATTAAGTAGGTCTGCTTTACAAAGTTTGGAGATAACGGGCAGAGGTGATCATGAATACACTGCACATATTTTTAAATATTCAGACTTCTTTCACTCTTTTTTTTTTTTTTTACAGTTTTTGGCTGGGGCTAGGCTTGAACCCGCCACCTCTGGCATATGGGGCCGATGCCCTACTCCTTTGAGCCACAGGTGCCGCCCCATCCTTTCACTATTTTTTATCATTGCTATTTTTAATTCTGACTTACTATACCAGGAATTTTACTTTAGTATCATAAATGTGCCCATACCTACTAATAACATCTTTAGAGTAAATAGTAGTACATGGTAAATAAAAGAGGCCTAACTTATATATATGGTTAAGATGGTGAGAATAGAAAGAAAAGTGAACAAATATTTTTAAATGTGGTGTTTGATAATTTGCTTCCTTATTCAAAATCTCCAGCTAGTTCCAGCTCACATGACCTGTTTCATTAACTCAGTGGTAAGTAGGATCATATGCATGTATTTAATATTATGTTATCATTCAAGTTCCAGGTAACCTGTCACTAGGAAATTGAAGCTATTGTCTCAAAGATCTTGCCCACCTTCAAATTCTCATTGATTAATAACCAAAAAACAATAGCAAACAAAACAGAAATGACTCAGACCAAAGTGGGTCTGTCCTGGCTCCAAAAGCTCATTTGTAGGGTTTGGGGACTGATGTGTTCAGTCCTGGGTGAGTTTTGGATCCTGCCACATCGTGTTACTGATTGAGACAAGTCCTGCATTGTCACACAGATACGTATCTTTGATGTCCTTGGTGGCCCAGATCTTGGCCAAGCCTTGGTATTCTCCACAGCAAACCCCAGGGTTTCTTTCTGCTTCACAGCCCATGTCCCCAGGTGAGATCCTCTGACCTGGGGATATGCTGCAGCCGCTGCTGCTGGGACCCCTCTAACACACCCTGCCCTGACAGCAGTTTCTCCCATGATCCCCCAGCCTTCTTATTGAGCCAGGGTCACCAACCTAATGTCTGTCGTGTATATTATTTCAAGAGACTCACTGACCTTCCCTGACTATGTGCCTTAGTTAGAGGTGCTCTGTGCCCTAGTCTGTGTCATTAGCTCTTAGAAGAGATTGATTTCCTTCCAGATAGACCCTCCTGTTCCTTGTGAGCAATGGAAATACCAGAGAAACAGAAAATGTCTGTGAGTCTGTCTCTTATACCCTCTTCCTTTTCTCTCCTACTCCTAACGAGAGTTTGCTTTCTGACCTAAACTTACATAATTTAATACTATAGCACCCAGCATTCATTTAGAATAAGGAAAATATTTTTTTTTTACTCCTTGATATAGAAGATGCTGGCATGAAACTGTCAGTTACCTCACATTATTTAATCTTCACTGTAACAGGCATTGTGTTACATACAGTTTTTCAAAATATTGTCTTTTAAGAAACTGAGAATATTTTGGCGTTAGGTTAACCTAGTACACTCTTACCCCTGGAAAGGGGAGAGAATGTTATAAAAATAAAAAAAAGTTTGTCTCTTACTATTGGTTTTGGCTAGAATAATTATGTTGTTTAAGCTTAAAAATTATAAGGGATAATAGATATAGAAGGGCCTTCTTCTATGCTGGGCCATGCAATTTGCACACTGATAAGTGGTTTAGCTGTCAGCCTCAAAGCAACCGATATATTAACCCAGCCTTCTCTTACTCTGTAGTTACAGAAGATTCATAATATTAAGTCCTATAGCAGCCTCTACCCACAGCCTTACCCCTTCTCACTTGACATTCTTACCCATACACAGCTTGCTGATACGGTGCTAAGGTGGTACAATCCAACTTGTCCTCTTTTAATCCCACTTCTTGCTCTAGAGCAGTGGTTCTCAACCTTCCTAATGCTGCGGCCCTTTAATACAGTTCCTGTGGGTCGCCACCCACAAGTTGAGCACTGCTGCTCTAGATAGTGGTTCGTTTCTCTGTTCCTTTGTACATCAAGACTTTTTAAAGCGGCCAGGTGTGGTGGCTTGTGCCTGCAATCCTAGCACTCTGGGAGGCCGTGGGGGGGGGATTATCTGAGCTCAGAAGTTCAAGACTAGCCTGAGCAGGAGTGATACCCTGTCTGTACAAAAAAAAAAAAAAAGAAAGAAAAGAAAAGAAAAGAAAAAGGACTAAAAATAGAAAAACTAGCCAGGCATTGTGGCAGGTACCTGTAGTCCCAGCTACTGAGGAGGGTGAGGCAAGAGGATCCCTTGAGCCCTAGAGTTTGAGGTTGCTGTGAGTTATGACACCACAACACTCTACCCAAAGTGAGACTCTATCTCAGAAAACAACAACTTTTAAAGTATTTAATATTGCCTTTTCTCATCTCAGTGTCAGTCAGGCTTTTGCCCCACTCCTCAAAAGCTCTCAGTGACCCCCGTGTGGCTGAATCAGCACTTCAGTCTTGTGCTTTTAGCTGGCCTCTCCATAGCATTTCATGCGGCTGATCTCTCTTCTAGTGCTTTCTTCACTTGGCTTCCAAGGTTCCAAATTCTTCTGGTCCTCCTCCCTCAACACTAGGGGTAACTACATGGATTTGTGTGTCCCGAGAAGGTGTGTCATTAGGACATTTTGTCATCTGTGAACATGGAAGAGGGTATTTCCACAAACCTGGAAGACCTAGCCTCCTGCATGCCTGGGCTGGGCGGTATGGCCCATTGCCCGTAGGCTATAAACCCTTACGGCAAGTGCCTGTACTGAAGAGTGCAGGCAGTTGTAACACAATGGTAGCTAGCTATTCATTTATCTAAATATAGAAAAGGCACAGTAAAACTTGATACAAAAGATAAAAAATGGTACACTTGTATAGGACGTGAATGGCCTGCAAGTTGCTGTGGGTGAGTCAGGGAGGAGGTGCCTATGGAGGTGATTTAGTCCTCATGGCTTCTCTGCTTGCTCAGTGGATCCCTTTTATGGACTTGCAACTTTAATTTCTATTACATGATTAATGGTTTACTGGTAACTTTGTATTTTTGATGTGCATAAGTTTGGCTGGCTTAACCATACTACAGTATCAGCCTATTGAATGCAGGGATGTTCTATTTATTTAATTCCCTTCTTCCCCTGAGACCCTTACTTCTCTTCCCTTCAAACAGAATGTTCACCACATATGCTTACTGAATTCATCCTAAGTAGGGAGACACTTCTTTATATACACTTTTTTTGAATGGGAAGATGAAAGTATCAGTGAGTGGAGCGATTTATCAAAAGCCATGTAGCTGGGCATGGAACCAGAACACCCAACTTCAGTGCTTAGGATCTGAAGCGTGTGGTTTGGTCCCCTGCATCCTTAAGAAAAATATACAGATGTCAGCTGCAGATGAATTTTAATAGAAAAGGTGGAACTAAGCTCTCTGTGCAAAGAGCTGAGTCTTACAGAATTAAGGCGGGCATATCCATTAGGAGCTAAAGATTGGTGAGTTTTCTCTCAGATCTGCATGGAGAATGGGAAACAACACAAAGCCGTGGTTTTTAATTTGCAATTATCTGCTCTACCCACCCAACAGGTGGAAATATAGATTCCCGAACATCAGCAGTTGCTCAGATCTGCGCTGGCTGTTCTAAAACTTTGAAGGCAAAACATCACTTTCAACTTGAGTTTGAAACCACAGGGAGGCTTTCTGCAGGCAGTTAGCAGTACTTGTTTGTTTTGTTGTTGTTGTTTTCAGTCCTACCCATGGAAATTTCCCTTCCTATCCTTACCTTTACTGTGTAAAAGGACGTTTTCCTCGAGCAGGAGAAAACCTGTCTGTCCTATAGTTGACATTTTTGTAAAGAGTGGTGGCATTATAGACGGGGGCTTCTAGCATCTTCCTTCCTATCTCTTCTTGTTTAATCACTCCAGGGGAATATATAGAAATCTCTGTACTTCTCAGAGAAGATATCTTTAGTTTAAAGATTAATTCAACAACAAGGGATTACTTTGTAGAGCTAGGGTGAGCAACTGTCTCAGTTTGCTCCCCAGAACTGGGGAAGGTTCTAGGACACAGGACAGCCAGGGCTTAATGGACCAGGAAGTGTAAGAAATACAGGAAAGAGCTGGTCATGCTGTTTGGTTACTCTGCCAAGCTTTTGGCGACTTCAGCCTAGGACTCCCTGTTTAGTAGCTATTAGAAATTGCTAACTATTTTGAATTAGTTTGCCTTCAAGAGGCAGTATCTTCTCCAAAAGTTGTTGATGGGGTGGGGGTTCCCAAAGATTGATACAAGTAACTCCCAGACAAGGAATACATGTCTATTGCTGACTTCTTCCTTGTTTTTCTTGGATAAATCTCTCTTTCATGTTTCAGAGCCAAAAGGACCATTTACCAGCAGGTGTACCCAGCCTTCCCATGACCTTTCTTCCCTGAGTCTCAGAGTCGTGAGAGGCACAATTGCCACCTCTCCATGGCTGCCTAAAGTTTCGCAGAGCTGCCTCAGGGACTTGGGCATCACAATAGGTCCCAAGGAGGCTGCAGCCCCTTGTTCTGTTGAAGGGGCATCTGTTGAAGGCCTTTTGCCTAAAATAATTCAATTCAGTTCAGTCCTAGATCTATAGCTTAGCCCTTTTAATCCCCCAGCTCCATTGTACAAGGCATGTCTTGAAAAGAAGAGCACTCGTGTTCTTCACTTTTTCTTGTCTAGTTAATGCTGAAATGTCTCACCTAAAGCCTGTCACACACAACAGGTCACGCTAACAATGGTAGCCCGATGACCAGCTTAAATTTACGTAGCTCATTCTGGCTTTCCCTGAACTTGGCACAACAGTATTTCTTTTCATGCTTGTGTGGACACAGGAAAACAACTATGATACTATACATGCTATCCACTGATAAATGATAAAGCGTGCTTACTTCTTCAAGCCCAGTTGAGCTGGGTTGTGATAAAAATTAGTTCAGTGCTGCTTGATAAATTGCATTACCAGCATGGATTATTGAATTGTCTTTTCTTTCTATTTGATATTCAGATGGCTTCATAGTTGAAGTCAATATCTACAGCTTTCGAGAAGCTGGACGAGTGGCTGCTTGCAAGTCTTTGAGCTGCAAGCCCTCTATGAGCAACACTGCTTCATAGACCTTCCGTCTGGTCTTGTCCCATGCTCCTCAAATAGGGATGTGCAGCAGGGGGGCCTTGAGGATGCTGGATAATAGTCCATGGTTGATCTAACATAAAAATAGCAGGATTGCTTAATGAGCACATTATTTTTATGTTAAATCAACCATGCACATACTATGAAATAAAATGAAAATTCACATAAAAGTGGAGTATAACGCAGGAAACTTCAAAGAACATTTAGCCTCATGGGGAGTTCTCTGCTTGCCCACTCTACCTTCTCTGGGGTTTATAGGAGGGGGATACTTCAGGATATTTGTTTAGGAGGATGCCTCAGGGAAAAAGTTTAAGAATCAATGGTTTTCATTCAATTCTACCTGTTACACACAAATGCTACACTCTGTACTTCTCAAAGTTTTGCTGACCTTAATTGAACCCATAGTACCTCTCTCCTCTATGATAGCAATATTAGCTGTTCTGCCAAAGTAACAGTGATGACTTCTCCTCCTCATGGCTCAGGCTGAAATGAGATGCTTAGCCTTCTGCACGCTTCCAACTAGAACACGATGTACAATGAGCCTTCTGAGATTCCACACTAAAATGAAAATGTATCTAATATTTATGGAATACTCACTCTATGCCAAACATTTAGCTAAGAATGCCACATAACTTTGTTATGACTGCTGTAAATTGCCTTCATTATTATCCTAATTTTGAAGATGAAAAAAACAGTCTTGGCAATCATAATCAGCTCACCCAATATTACATAGGTAGTAACCAGCTGAACTGGAATTTCAAAAGTTAGGCTGAGCCCATGTTCCCAATCATTCTTCATGGGATCCTTCCTGCCATAGAAGTATTTCAAGTACAGTTCCTCTAGAGCAGCTGCTGAATGATGAGCCCTATTGCTTTAATGATAATTTTTTTTTTTTTTTTTTTTAGAAACAGAGTCTCATATTGTGAGACTTGGTAGTAGTGCTGTGGCATCATAGCTGAGAGCAACCTCAAACTCCTGGGCTTAAGTGATTCTCTTGCCTTAGCCTCTCAGTAGTTGGGACTACAGGCACATGCCACAATGCCTGGCTATTTTTTTTGTTGAGGTTGGCCCTGGACAGGTTCGAACCTGCTAGCCTCTGTGTATGTGGCTGGCACTATAACCACTGTGCTATAGGTGCCAAGCCTTTGATGATAATTTTACACACATAAATATTTGTCACAAATCATTTAAGTAATGCAGTTATACTCATTCATTCAACAAAGATTTTTGCATCCTTACTACATGCCAGATTCTTCAAAATGCAGATGGGAGTAGGGAACGATCTCTCAGACTAGCTCAAAGCCTAGTGGTAGAGATAGACATAGAAAGAAAATAAAAAACAACCGAGTAATGCCAGGATGAAACAGTGGCTGTAACCCAGGAATACTTTACCACATGGATTTAGAATTGATATGGAAATTTGAGATGATGTAATAACCATAAAAAATAGGTCTCAAAAAGAAATGATGATAGTATAAAACACACAGCAGAGATGAGGATGAAAGTATAATAAATCTCTGGTGAATCTTTCAAACTCACTTGATAATTTTGTTGGCCCCTTTGGAAACATTTAATCGCTAATTCTTATTAGTTTCTGAAATCAATTTCATTGGCCAACCTCATCCCCTGCCTTCAAGCAAAACTTCAAGTTAATGGTTGCATTTGTTTCTCATTAATTTCTTTTGTTTCCTTAATGGCCAATTTGAAGGTTTATTAATAGTTAATATCTTTAGCAAGTAAACATTTGCATTAATAAAGCTGATGGGAAATTACCAGCTTCACCATTCACTGCTGCGGTCAAGTGCTAAGAGATATAAACAGTAGTAGGATTGGGTGGAGCTAATCCTCAGAAAACCAATCATGTCCTTCCAATTGTCTTATTTTCCCACAATTGCCATCTGCCCATCTATTTCAAAACTCACAGAATATTTTGCTAGTTTTTTTTTTGTTAAGATACTATTTTTTTATTTCTTAAGTCATTCATACAGAATGACATGAAACTCAAACAAGTAGTCTGTGACTCTATTATGTTTAACTTTTGACAACTGGCTTTTTTTGTAAACTGACCACAATAAGCTACCTGATATATGCTGAATTTAGACTTTTATTCATCACTGGAAAGCATTTTTAAGCTATTTCCTAATGGTGTTGCTATTAGCCAACAGTTTAGGCAACATAACCATCTTTGCTTATAGGGAAGCATTTATTTATTTACCCAGTTTAAATGTTCAGATATATTTTATAAGAGTGAGTGGGAAATGAGAGGCTGGTACTGGTGGTAAGAAATACAGCCTCATTTGGATAATTACAGAAATAATTGAGTTTGACCAAAACAATGGTGAAATTGGATTGGATGCAGCCTAACTTTGGTCAGTGTATTAATCACTATGCTATTTGCTATAACATAATCTCAATAGAGGTTTCTAATTATTCACGTTACTGTGAAATATGAGTCAACGGGACTCGCTTTGTTCTATACAGTGATTCAGGGATCCAAGCATTGTCCTTCTAGTGGCCCTGCAGATCAAGGGCCTCACAGTCCTCCATCAGATCCCTTGCCTCCAGCGGGCAGGTGAGAAGTGAAAGAGCAGGTGGAGAAGGGGAACACTTGGGAGATTTGGGGGGAAAGGTCTGGAAGCACCCCACATCACATTCGCTCACCCTATTTGGACAGATTTTCGTCACATGACAGAGGAGCCTAGGAAATACAACCTGGTCTTATGCTGAAGACAGAAAGGAAATAGGATTTGATGATCACACCGCATTGCCTCTGTCAAATGTGTTTTTGGTTGTGAAGAAACAAAAGAAGATCAAAGAACTTGTATAAAATGTTGGGAGTAAATGAGCAAATTTATATTTAAGAGGGAGCTAGAGGCAGAAGTTTGATGGTGGTTGGCACTTTAGGAATAGACCTGTTTCTCCTTCCTTCTTCCCCAGCTCAGTTACATGTAAGTCTGTTCTGGATTTATGCAAACACATACAGAAGTAGATTTTTAAAAGGACTGCAACTGCCTGCTCCCTTGCAGAAACTGGGTTCCAGAGAATTTAAAGAGGAAATATAAATTGTGAACATTTTCCCTGCAAGATGTAGAATGTACTGGACAGCATCCAGCTTTCTGTCCAATATCCTAGATTTTTCTATTGTAAAGCTCTGGTAACACTGAGGAGGAAATCTACATCTTCTTAACATAGTTACTCTACCCTGGGATCCAGCAAGGGGAGTTTGCTGGAGTAATGCACAGAGAGAGGCAGGAGTGGAAAGTGGAAAAACAGAGTCCCAAGGTAGAAAGTGTTTTTCATCAGGGTTCCCGAAGACTCAGCCAATGGAAGACTTCCAAACACGTAGGTCGGAAACCTCAGTGATTTCCTGTACAAGTGTCCCTGTGTGTTTGCTACATCTCAACACACACAATAAACATTCCCCAGTTGGGGACAAGCTCTCACATTCCCTGACAGGTTTAAAACAATACGAAGCCATGAATCATCTGTTGATCTTTTTAGCCCACTTATTGTCTCTAGAATTAGATGCTGAGTCCTAGCGGGCAGGGGCTATAACCTTCAAATCAAATTTTCTGTCACAAATGCAGTAACCATTAAAGAACTGCCCATTTGCAGTAACAAACAGGCAGAATCTTCTGTAAGACACTTAAAAAGAAGGATCTCCACCTAATGCTGACCTCCCAGGGCTGAGGCAATCCTGTCTTTGTCTGGGGCAAAGGGTTACGTGGTTTCTGCTCTAGTAACTATTCACATACTGAGTGCAGAGTGTCGGCGCCTCCGCTGGCTGATTTCTCCTTTGATATGTAAAAGAAAACATGTGCAAGATCTTTTTCATCACTGAGTGTCATTACTGAGGGTTATCATTTATGCTTCAGCATTTTGATTAGACTGAACAAATCATCTATGAAAGAATACATTCTATCGACCTAGGTAGATATAAATGAAAATAGCAACAGAAATTATTCTCTGTAAGAAATTCACTTCAGCACTAACCCACTGACTCTGGGTTATAATGATAACTTAAAATATATATCTAAGCCCAAAGTCCTGCATGAGGCACAAAAAATTAAATAGAGCAGTGTTTTGCAATCTTTTTAAAAATCTGACAGCACACTTGAACCTATAGCTAAAGTTTCTGCAAAATTAAATTATGTTATCCCTCTCCCTCCCCAAAGAAAAGAGTAAAAAAAAAGCACTTACTGTGCTTTGAACTTCTTTCAAAAATAATGTAATTAATGATCTTTAAAATTTTCACCACACACCTGAGATCCTCTCATGGCACCCCAGTGTGCCGCGGCACACCAGTTGAAAATCTGATACGAAGGTAAAGGCCGTGAACCTCTAGTAAATATATATCAGGGTAATGACCAAGAAGCCATCCTCTTCTCACACGTTCTTCTCATCTCCGTAATCAGATGAGTTCTACACGACCTTTTTTTAATCATGGAAAGGACTAATGAACAATTGGCATTTTCACAGATTTTGAAATACTTTGTGTGACCTTGCTGAACCTTGGATTTTCATTACTGTTTCTCTCATGTAGAAATGTTGGCAGTTGTGTTTTACATGAAGGACAGAGAGCTGAAAAGAAGTCTGCAAAGTGAAGTCCACTGTCACTGCTGAAGAGTGACCTCATTGCTTCCTGAGGCTGCGAGGATGGAGGGCTGGGTCTTCGAGTAGCCCTCTGAAAGTTGCCCAGTCTGGGGCTACTAGACCCGAGTTGGGTTACACAAAGCATCTCAAAGTCTTTCCTCACTAGATTTTTCATCCACACCATTTCCTGACTTTGTGCTGTGCTGTGTGGATGGAGCTTTGTACAAGAATGGATTTTGAGCCCACTAGAAAAATATCAAGCTTGTTTTTAGTCACTTGTTTAAAATCCACTCTGTGGTTCAGAAGCTCATGGTTTAGCAGAAAGGATGCTGAGGTGGGAGTCCGAACAGGTGATCTCTGAGCCCCGCTTCCAGCCGCATGGTTGTCCCCTGCCATTCACTGATAGCGTTCTGAGAGCTTACTTGTTAGAGAAAAAGCAGGACCACAAGTGGCTTCTCTGTTTAAAACTCTACAATTTAAAATGTTGCTTCTCTGTTTAAAACTCTACAATTCAAAGCATTGGGCTGATGACACCGGTCTCTGAACGTAGTCCCACATGATTGAGAGATTCAGCAAGTCACCTCGCATCTCCAGTGATCCAGTGCCTTCCTTCATTTCTAACTCAAGCCCACTTTCTTTCATGGCCTTTCTTTTACTTCTTAGCAGGGTAATTGATCATGGCATGGACTCAATCCCTCCCATCCCTCAGTTACCCTTGAATCAGGGATTGTAGAAAGTTCACCGAAATTCCTTCCACCTTCCTCTTCTGATGTTCATCTCAGTAGCAGCCATGACATTGAACTCAGCTTATAAGCCACATTTTTAAAAATCAGAGGATATTAATGCTGCTAAGAACTTTGCAGTGTCTCTAAAGACTTTTTGGATTAATTATAGTGTACCTTTGGGAGGGCTAGCAAATGCAACTCAGCCTTAAATTACATGGACAAATTAAGCAGGAGAAAAATCACTTCAACTTTCTATACTTAAATTATAATGGCCTTGTCAGAGGCGGGAGGGGAAGCATTTCGCACACAGTAGCATCGCCACTCTACGAAAGGTAGAGAGGAGGAGAAAGAAGCTATCATTGTGGCTGAGAGGTTAGAGGTCTTGTAAAACTCATTAAGAGAAAGTTAAAAAGAAAGAATCCAAGATTCCAAATTAACCAACTTTTTATGCTTCCCCTCTGCCTTCGTCAAGGCTCATTTGCTGATTTCAAGCCTGTCAGAGGCATCAATTGAAGGCTTGAAGCGCGAGACAGTAATGGATTTTAATGGCAGGCCACGTGGCCTTTCAACCTTGTCTGTATTCTATCTGATGATGAAAGCAGAAACTTCTGTCACCAAATGAACTCACTGAGGCTGTAACATCCCCTGTCCTTGTAACCGCAGAGGCCTCAGCCTCTGTTCATATAAAGCCACAGAATTTTATCAGTGAGGAAGCAGAGATCTAGAGAAGTGAATTCTCCAAAACTACAGGGTTTGATAGCGATAGACCCAAGAAAAGAACTTAGATCTCTGCCCCTTCCGATTCCCAGTGCATCGTGATACTTTCCAGCCTCTGAGAGCCAAGGGGACGGACTTTCTAATTGTTTTATGGAGTACAATGAAATAGGCCTCATAACTGTTTCTCAATGAACTTCATTTGGTATTTAAAATTCTTCTCGTTCCCTGATTTGGTATCTGTCAAAAATTTAGGAAAATAAATCACTCTTCTGATAATATTTATTCTCGAGACTTCTTTGAGTTTATGAGAGAACTGACCATAATTTCAGCCATCCTGATCTGAACGGCCCACTTCTACGGGGAAGGGAAGAGCCTGAAGTCTCATCGTTGAAATTCTGAGTGGAAACCCGGCAAATGCTTCCCTTCTCCATATTTTACCTTCTTTGTATCTAGAGATAGATGATACTTAAGTGACTTTATGAGGATTTTTTTTTTAATGCCCTTTCTATTAACTTCCAGATGGAAAATACAGTGTTTTGAAAACACTCAAATTCAGTAGGCACCATCAGGGTAACGCTAATATGAAAATAACTGCTTGTAAGGAAATGAGCACACAGCTCCAATCGTGGCAGAAAATAATGTGTGCGATGTGGATAATAAATAATACCATTAAATCCTTGTATCATTCCCGCTTTCTGTCAAGATAAAAAATGTGATATTTATTGCTAGGCCTGTAATTACTTTTATGCTTGAAACAGGAAGAAACAGGGTTGGTGATACAGGAGGGTATTAGGCAATGCTTTTTTTTTTGGTGGGGGTAAGGGTGGGGTGAGTTTTCATTTAAAGAAAAAAAGGGTTCCACTCATCGGCATCTCCTTTCTACCAACCTCCCCAAACAAAAAGGGTTTTGCCATTTCAGCCACTGAAGAGATTGATTCTCTGCCATCCCTTCCTGGGACGTGTGTTGTGGAGGTTATTGAAGAAGGACAGGGGAAAGAAGGCGGAACAGGGACGGGTTATGAATTTCAGGTAATAATTCTGGATTTCCGCAAACAATGCGTTTTCGTCTAGTTAGATGGGTTACTTGCTATTACCACAGCAGCTTGGATCTTGATTTCAATCAGGATTTCAGCCTCCCCGTGTTTCCATCCCAGCTCTCTCCCACCTTCTATTACCTTCTAGGCTTTAAGGAAAGTCACTGGGAGTGATTTCACCGAGATGATTAGTTCTTTTCCAAATTGCAGCTGCATGCGCTATTTTGGAAAGAACTTTGATATCATCTTCAAACATTTGAATCCTAATACACCTGAATCAAAGCTCCAGAGTTGGCTACAGCCCACAGTCTTACTAAAGTCAGCCTCTCTACCTACAGCAGGGGCTCACGGAAAATCAGAATCTCTCCTCTGTGAGGTCCAAGGCTAAAAATAAGGTACTTGTAGCTTCAGCACCTGAGGGCTTAAATCCCATTTTGCATTCTGTAATGTGGCCGCGTTGTCTTTTTACCCTTTGTTCTATTTCATTTCTGACAGAAACCAGTTGAAGTTTTATTTGAAATCATTTGATTGTCGGCATAATGAACCTCAGATTTAGATTTGTGATTGTATGGTGTGTCTGGTGTGTGTGTTTGTGTGTGCATTTGTGTGAGTGTTTAATTAAACTGATGTGTAATGTTGTCTGAGCCGAAGGCAGTAATTTTTCTTTTACTCATTGAATGTTGTGCAGATTATAGCAAGCTTCTCATTTGTATAATCTGTCATGTAATACCACTGCCTTTTAAGCATGCTGGTTTAGTCAAAAGCATTCATTTAGATGGGAATAAGAGTTTAATTACACTCTTTCACCTTTACACATTGGGGGCAGTGAATGCAGAATCCCTGGGAGATGGCACTGAATGAGCGAGAGGATTCCCATCCTTGTTGTAGGCTGCCCCTGTTAGCTGCGTGTGACTTTGGACGTGTCTATTCCTGTAACAGTCAGGGCAGCCTAAATGCTTCAGGAAAACCTCTAGGTTGGGTTTTACTTCGCATTTGAGTAAGACTTAAATTCACATAGTACGATGAGGCATATACTCCCTGTAGCATGAGCGTGAGAATCCTGCAGAATCTCACTTAGGAATGCTTTGGAGAACTAATACGGAGTAAGTTGAAAGTATAGTATTGTAAAAATCTCTCTTTTGTTTTAGTTATGTGCAACTAAAACCAATTTTAATCAGTTTAAGGAGAACAGAGGACATATGAACCACCGCTACCCTAGGTGGCCTGAGCAACCCCTGGTGCTGGGAAAGACCATTTGCATCTTGGCCTCGGGAACCAAGACCATGACTTTGAGATTTTCTTGCTCTGGGATCCTCTCTCTGCTGGGTTCATCATCTCTCACTGTGAATCAGCTTGCCCCACTACGTTATGTGGAGACAGGGTGGCTGATGCCTTAATTTATGTGTTATAAATTCTCATCTTCTATAAAGATCTGTCTGGACGGTTGGAGCTGCCATTCTGCAAATCCCATGAGGAGGTTGGATGCTGGCATGGCTGCATGGGGTGTACCACATACAACCATCAGTGGCAGCCATGGTCAAGGGTCCCCCTGCCGTTGTGTAAAGGCTGTTGTAGGAGCTATGTGAGTGGAGAAGAGAGTAGTGTCTTTTGCTTTTCCCCATAGGAATGAACTTCTTTTCAATTGAATGCCAGAGGTACCGAGTGAGGAAATTGCCAGAATCAAAATAGAGTCACTTATATCAAACTTTGTTAAAATAGAGCCAGAGACAGCTAGGAAGGGAGGGCCCTCGTGCATGCCTTGTCTAATAATAGGAACTATCACGAGAAATGTTTCTGAAGAACACCTTACGTTAGGAGTCGCACAAGGACAGCTAGCTAGCAGTACAAGGACAGTTAGCCACTTACTGGACACACTGCCTCACAAACCCAGCCCCAAACTGCAAGGGCCTTCCGCTAACTCCAGGATCACACGTCCTAGGAGCTGTTACCTGCCACTCACCAGTCAGGACTCAGCCCTTGTAAGACACTGCCAGTGCCATCCACTTCTCTTTCCAAATAGCTGTGTAACCTCCGCTTTTCCCACAGACCCGAACATTTGTCTTTGTTCTTCAGACATTCTGGAGGTCACCTGGTTTGTAGGTATATCCCAGATTGCAATCCTACCTTTTATATATTTTTTCCAAATGAAATATTTTTATTTAAAGATTTGTTTCTATGTTATTTTTATATTGACACCGGTACCCTAGAATTGTGTCCTCATTAGGAAATGTTCTATGCCAATAATTCTATGAACATTTTTCTTCCTCTCTTATCTCTAACTTTATTTTCTTTGTCTTAGCTCCTCCCAACCACATTCTCTGCCAGGCTAATCTGAAAATTAATGCCTACTGCTGGGTTATGACTAATCCCGATTTAAGGAATTAATCCTCTCATGGGTACACTTTCACCCAGGCCTCCAGTGTCCTTAACTAGGAGGAATGTTCTGTTTATGAGGCATTTGTTGATGGAAGGCATGGTACTAAAAAATGAGGATAGTGCAAAGTTAACTGGGATATGGTTCTGCTGGTGAGGGAATGAAACTTGCCCCCTGCGTAGATTGCTAAAAAGGTTACTTTTGCCACCCAGAAGGTGTTATCCTTGGATAAGTTACCTTACTTATTTTTAAACGTTGTTCTCTTTATTTCAAAATAGTGAGAATAATAATGACTACCTCAAAGGCTTGTTAGAATTACATGTAGACATACGTACAATATATAGTTGTACAGTAACTGAGTCATTATGAAGATCCAATACTTCTTACCTTTTAAAGACTAAAGCACACATCCAGGGTCTTTGTTAAGAGGATGAAGTTAATCTGTCTTTTCAAACCACATATTTAGGGTGACCTAAATATGGTATTGCCTAGCAAAAGAAATGGCAGTCACCACCGAGGACCCATGTCACCATCTTGAAGAACACAATTTGGCACTGTGTTCATAGGCCTTCAGTATTTAATTTGAAATATTAAATTAATATTAAATGTAGGCTCCCATCTATTTATGCAGTTTTGTAGAATGAATCTGAACCCTGTAAGGTACTAGGACACCCACAAAATCTCTACTGTGCATCGACCTCCCTGCCTCCCCCTCCTCCCTTCTTCTCTCTCTCTCTGTGTCTCCCCGAGTTTTCTTTCAAGTGGTGCTCTCTTCCTCACACATTCATTCCTAAATTATGGTTGTTAACTAATCCATTCAAGTACAATTTGAGGACAAATGCGGACAACATTTTCTGTTAAATTTGATCTTTTCTGCACCAACATGGCTAGAATAAAATCAATAAAGAAAATGAAGACCTCCTACACTGATGCGAATCTCTGAAGACAATCTTTTTTCTCTCTAGGGTTCTGAGCTCTGTTTTAACTATACTGAAGGAAATATCTCACAGAATACTTTCACTGTAAGATCTGTGCTTTTTCTTCATAGGTAGCAAACCATTTTCTGAGAACAGACCCCACCAGCCAAGAGCGAATGCTAATAACATTTATGAAATGCCAGCTCTGTGTTAGATACTCTCAGTCTCTCTACCACACAGTAAAATTTATTATTCACTCCTAAGACTCAGAATTATGAAGGAATTTGCCGAAAGTTGCACAACCAGTGGGAGCAGAGATCTGGACCTGGGTTAGCCAAAATCTGAAGGCCTTTCTCTTTTTATTCTACTGTCTTTACTATTCAAGATGGTATCAACATAATAATCCAGAAAGGAAAATGAAAAAAACATTAATACTATGTAATACCATGTTTTCCCCCAAATAAGACACTGTCTTATATTTATTTTTTTTTCAAAAAAACACACTAGGGCTTATTTTCAGGGGATGTCTTATTTTTATTAAGTATAAGACAACAATCTACATTTATTTAAATACAGTTAAGTCATCCTCTTCTGGAACCTGACAGGGGGAGCCCACCTTGTTGGTGGGGCTGGCACTAGTGATGCATGAACTCCTTTCCCCTAGCCATTTGCACCTGCGCAATGGGATGCCTGTGACTGCGGTTACCACACGCTCATCCGCACAAGTGCAAAGGGCTCGGAGAAAGGAGCTGTGGCAGATAAAAGGTATTCCAGCCTTCCTTACCACTCCACACCTAAATGTATCACTAGGTCTTATTATGGGTAGGGCTTATATTTAACAAATGCATAGACATCCTGCTAGGGCCTATTATTTGGGTAGGTCTTATTTGGGGGAAAACATGGTATATTAAATAAAAATAAGGAATAGATATGTATACTTTGGTTATCAACTTATTTTCATAACTTTTTGGCTTAAAATGAGGATTCTTCTCATGTTTCTAGGAGTTATTAAAGTAAGGCACATGGCTGTGCATGGCAGCACATACCCCCTGGAGCGTGCATTTCCTTTGCCCAAGATCTTTTTACGAGGTTTATGTGCTGACATTAACAAGCAAACCTAACCCTGAATGGTGCCATGGTGCAGAGCTGAGATACCCAGTTATCAACTTCTATGAAACAGTGATGATATTAATGGTGCCAGTCTTATGCACTCATTGTGAGAAACAAATGAATTAATATATTTGTGGAGCAATGAGAAGAGTCCCTTGCTGCGGACAAACACTTATAAACTATTAATTTTCCAATTAACAGAAATACAAGAATAGTATATCTAGACCTTCTTGCTGGATTTGCCTTTTTGGAAGCCATCTACCTAAAGAAGTTATAGTTTCTGAAGCTGTAAACAGTTTATATTATTTGGATTTATTCACCAACATTTAAGTTAACTAATTAACTGTAATATTTAGAATTTCGATCTACTCAAAAAATATTTTTTAAAAAAATATGATTCCAAACTCTAAGCTTCTTTTTCATATACCTCTTTTGAGTAATCCAAATATTTAGGGAAATGTCTCTAAAATTACTGACAGAGTAATTTATTTTCCTTTCATAAATTTCTTTCATAATGTATCATTTTAGAGATTAAATTATAAATCTATTACTTTTAACAAGGATGTTCTTGAATCCCTCATCTACTCATTTCACATAAATGGAGACAATTTTCATACATAGACTCCGTAACAACTAAGGAAAAGCAAACATACTTATTGAGGTTTAAATATTTTGCTTCATTTTCATGCAAATTAATTTCTTCAAATTCTCAAACTTTCTTAGGCTTGAACAGGTGTTGGTTCAATCTATGGGAATGAAGTGTTGACACAAGAATGGAGATATTGCAGATGTGTGAGCCTGTCTGGTGCGTGTGGCTGCAAGGCTGTGTTTCCTTTCCTTTGGGCACCTGCATGTGGCTACCTTTTGCTTGTCACCTGCAGTCCTGTGGGTGGCAGTTTCCACCTTACAACATTTACACCTGGAGCTAGTAGGAATGGATCAGACTGAGTTTTGACCCGGCCAGAGAAACTTTCATCCCCTGATTGCTATATTCCCACCCACCCCCACTCCCAGATTTACTGATTGTGAAGGAAAGTGTCAACACCAAAAAATTTCAAGTAACAACTTTGATCTTCTGAAGGAGTATTTCCAGTGTTTATTCTGTAAGAACAAGGTTATATGCATACATAATTCAAAGAGTCTATTAGTTCTACAGGTTTATTTATTTTTTATTTCAAAAATATTAAGAGAGTACAAATGTTTTAAGTTCCATGGATCATTTTGGGAATGCCTGAATCCTGGCTAAGGATCTAAATAGTGTCCCCATCAGATAGGTTTTGTCTCTTTTCTCCTCCCTCCTCCTCCCTGGCTGATTTCCCCTGCATTTTCCTTCTTTGTTCAGATTTGTGCGTTTTAGTTAGTTCTAAATCTAATAGTTAGTGCATATGGTGTTGGTTTGTTCCATTCTTGAGATACTTCACTTAGGAAAATGGTCTTCACTTCCATCCAGATTGTTGCAAAAAGTATTCATTCATCTTCTATTATGGCTGAGTAGTACTCTGTGGTGTATATATGCCACATTTTATTAACCCACTCATGAATTGGTGGGCACTTGTGTTGATTCCACATCTTTGCAATTGTGAATTGTACTACAATAAACACTTGAGTGTAGGAGTCTTTCTGATGAAAGGTATTTTTTGAGTGTTATGTAAGTATTACTAAAATTATTTAAATCATATTATTTTATTAAATGTTAAATATTATATTAAATTATTACAGAAATAATGTTCTTCAGAGGTAAATGTTATCAATTATTTACATTATTCTTTTGATATTTCTTACCAGATTTCTACCTAACATGCTTAGATTTTGTATTCAGTTTTCAGGATTCACTTTTGTAAATGATAAGGATTTTGCATATTGCTCACCTTTGCCCCATCACTCCCACCTTCTCATCTATACAGCTAACACCCATCCATCTGTGCAAATGTATATCTATACACAGTTACCTACACATTTGCTTCATCCTTAATCCTCCTAATAGACCTATGTCATCATTTTGATTAGAAAATATTCATCATTTACATTACTATGATCTTGTACTAATCCTTATTTACTTTTCCATTCTAAACTTTTATTTGCTTCATTACTTATGTCCTTCAACTTATTTACTTGTCAGTTGCCTAAATTTCCTTTTGAAGCATCTGTTGACACTGGGAAATAGTCTGTTATTATCATGGTCTTAATGCAGGTGGCTATAAAAGATTATTATATACTCATTTCAATAAGAAATGTTAATTTCTCAGAGTTCTGGAGGCTGGGAAGTCCAAGGTCAAGATGCTAGCGGATCCAGGCTCTGAAGAGAACAGCTTCCTGGTTTGCAGCTGTCCTTTTCCTGGTATCCTCACATGGTGGAAAGAGAGAACTAGTACTCCCTGGGTTTCTTTTACAAGAAAACTAATCCCATTTATGAGGTTACTACTCTCATGACCTAATGGCCTTCCAAAGGCCTCTACTTCCTAATATCACATTTGGGGTTAGCATTTCAATATATGAGTTCTGGGGCTACACATTCAACCCATAATAGTTATTGTCTTGAAGAAGCTTCTTGCTAACCCAGTCTAAACTTGTTGCAGTTATCATCTTGGGATCTCTCTTCACTTGAATTCTAATGATTCTCCGCTTGCTGTTAACCTGTCTCTCTCCTCACATGGACTTCTCTCTGATAACTTCTCACATCTACCCTACCTTTCTCTAATAAGGACCCTTATCATGGGATTTAGGAACTGCCCTGGGATGATGACCTCATCTCAAGATCTTCAACTTAGTTACATATGCGAAGGTCCTTTTCCCGAGTAAGGTCACATTCACAGGTCCAGGATGGACATATTCTTTTGAAGGCCACCACTCAGCCCACTATACCCTTGTCTTCCTTTTTTGTTGTACTTTTTAGTTTGGTAGAATTCTTTCTCTAGTAGTATTTTCAGAAAAGTGCATGCGAGGCAAATTTTTGGAAGTTTGCCTGTCTGAAATATCTTTATACTACTTCAAAATATTATTAACAAATTGTCTTAGAATAGATTTCTAGGTTGAAAATCATGGTTCTTCAATTTTAAAGGCATTATTTTCTTGTCTAGCTTCAAGTAGTCCAAAGCCATTTTAATATCATTCTCTTTCCTAGCACTTTGGGAGGCCAAGGTGGTAGACTAGCTTTAGCTCATAGGTTCCAGACCAGCCTGAGCCAGAGTGAGACCTCATCTTTAAAAATAGCCAGGGGTTGTGGTGGGCGCCTGTAGTCCTAACTACTTGGGAAGCTGAGGAAAGAGAATCACTTAAGCCCAAGAGTTTGAGAGTTTGAGGTTGCTGGGAGCTGTGATGCCATGGCACTCTACCAAGGGTGACATAGTGAGATTCTGTCTCATAGTGAGACTTCTGTCTCAAAAAAAAAAAATATATATATATATATACACATATATATATATATCATACTCTTTTATGTGATTTTTTTCTCTCTAGATTCTTCTTTTTGCCTTAATTTATCAGTGTTTTCATAGTCATGTAAACATTTTTTAATCTAATCGTACTAGTCATTTGCTGGTTTTTTCAATGTAGAAAATCATATCCTTCAGTTCTGGAAGATTATCTTGAATACTTGATTGATGACGTTTTTCTTGTTCTAATCTCTCTCTCTTTTCTTTTTTTTTTTTTTTTTTTTTTGGCCAGGGCTGGGCTTGAACCCACCACCTCCGGCATATGGGGCTGGCGCCCTACTCCTTTGAGCCACAGGTGCTGCCCCTCATTCTAGTGTCTTTTTTTGGAGCTCCTATTATTTGGATGTTGGGTTGTACACCATTTTTCTACTTTTATTGTCTCTTCTTATCTATTTGCTTTCTTTGATCTTCCTGCACTACTTTCTGGAAGATTTCTTAACTTCGTTTCCCAACTATTTCTGCTAGCATATGTTTTTAATATCCAAGAGCTCTTTTTGTTCTCTGAATGTTCTCTTTTTATAGCATCATGTTCTTATTTAATGGGTGCAATTTCTCCTCTTATCTTCCTGGGAATAATATTTGTTTTAATTTTACTTTGCTTTGACTTCCTTATAACCCTGAACTTGTGTCAATGGTCTAAGCTAGGGAAATAGGCATCAAAAATCAACCTTATTACCATTTACCTCTGGTACTGTGTATTTTTATTCTTTCACGTAAAACTATTCTATTCTGCCCACTATGCTTGAGGTAATGATTATCAAGACTATCTGGCTCAGTCTGCTCATTCTTGGGGTTTATTGGAGCTTAACTCTAGTCTCAATTTTTCGTTCAGATAGAAGGGCATCTGCCTATGTTATGTAATTCCTCCCTCAGATATTATTTCAATATTATGAAATAATATTGTATTGCCTGAAGAGACAGGTGGAAGCTGCAATGAGCCCCAATCTTTACTCCAGAAAAAAAATCTACTTTCTTTTCCTTTCCTCTCTTAGTATTCCTTGGCCGGCTTCTGTTTTGTACAATTTGGTAGAATAAAACAGTGGTCTGAGAGACACATGAATATCAGTCAGATTCTGTTAACAATAATCTTTAAGTTTGGAGGCCAAATGATTTAGCTCCTCTGAGTCTCAGTTTTCCCCATCTGTAAGATGTATGGAGTTGTACTAAACTGGATTCAAAAGCTTGAGTGGGTATCAGGGGTGCTCTAGAAGTGCCTAAGCAGATTGCTGCCAAGAGCAAAGAAAAATTGATAGCTCTTACTGTCTTCCCTCTCCAGCCAGAGGAGGATACTTTTGTCTGTTTTCACCTTAGTTTCTAAGATATTTATTGTTTGATACTTCTTTTTTTGAAGATATATATATATCTGATCTCCAAAAAAGAGGTATACACACACATGTATTAATTATGTGCTCTTAGTGACATCAATGTTTGTTTTTTTTTGTTTTGTTTTGTCTCTGAAATCCTATGATTTCATGTGATACTCTTATTGTCCTGTGTTCTGGTATTTGAAACTAGGAGCATGAAGGTCTCACATGGTGACTACTGACTTTCATAACAAGACAGGTGGCTTCTTCTGTGGTTATGGAACTGGACTGTGTATGGTGCTAAGAAATCTGAGTAGTCAGCCTAAATTAATAAAGAAATATGCTATCAGACAGAAGATCCCTCACTGAAGGCTTTTAAAGATTATACTGGCTCCAATGGGGTAGAAGTTATTCACTTTTTTAAACTATGCAATATCTGAGCAGAAGGATGCTTATAGATTAATAATCACTTCATGGTACTGTTGGAAATCTGTTATCTATCATCACATTTTGCACTCTCACTTGAGACAACTTTTGGAGGTTTGAATGCAAAATGCACTGCCAATGCAGTACTAAAAGGGTTACTTCTTCCATCCACTGAAATGTATTGTAGTCAAGCAGATAAATTGCATCGTTAGACATTTTTATGCACTGTCTGGCCTGAATTGGCATCAAAAGCGTTTACCTGTTCCTCTCCCCGAATGCAAAATGCAGGACAACTGGTAACTCTTGTAGAATATCAGAAGCCCTGGGGAATAGTACACAATTAGCAGAATCTCTTCCTTCTGAAACATTTGCAAGCAAGAAGAGAAAGGGATGTTTTAATAGGTATTTATACCAATAAAGAAGAATCTAATGTTGGAGAAATTAGGAAAATAGTTCTGTAAGTGTTATGAGGGCTTCATTTGGTATATTTTATTATAATTCAATAAAAATTCCAGAATAAATTAAGGTACAACAAATAACTAGAGTTAAAAGGTCAGAAAGCATTGCTTAAATAAGAGAAAGAGATTTGTGGTTAAACAAGAAAGGCAACCTCTTTCTAGACTGAAAGGATTATTCATCAGTAGAATATGACCCGTGACGTTAATCAAAAGTAAGACTGGTAATTTTTATTCAAAAAACAACCTATTTTAGATTACAAATGTGATAACATTTTATGATAGAAGAAAGCATCCACAAAAGAAAAAAACACACTAGTATTTTTCCATCCTTTTCCAGCTAGTATTTATTTTATCACTTTCTTTTTCAAGATTGTTGATGCAGTTTTAGGTCAGTGGTTTTCAAAGGTGGGCATCAGTACCACCTGGAAGGCTTGTCCAGGCCCCATGGGGGTGTTTCTGGCCCAGAGCCCTGCTGTGGCTTTTGAATGAGGTCTACATGAGAGTCCTGCTATTTTTAACATGCTCCAGCTAATGTTAATGGTAATGCTAATGGTCCACTGGTCAGCATTTCAGTATGGAGGATGGAGTTGAGAAGAATAGATCTGTCCAGATAAGCAGCTAAGCCTCATATCCACATTCTGTCTTCCAACTGATTTCACAAAATAGAAAGTAGTTGATTTATACCAACTAATCAAATAAACTCACATTCCTTGCTATAACAGATTGTGTGATACCAAAGAAACAAATAATCACTGAAGATGTTTGTCTCCCCTTTAATCAACAAAGATGACTAATCTAGTTATGCCACTGAGCAAACCATGAAGAATACGCACAGCCCTTGATAATTCGTCCCTAGCTCATTTTCTTTCATTGCTAAGTTTCACTCATTACAGGGTATGAAGCACAAATCTGTGAGTCTTGTATCTGTTAATTATTGACAAAGAGAAGACCTTACAGCAAATGGTGGGCTTCAGCTTTAATAAATCATGGGGTTGGTTCTGCCCAATGACAGATGTTTGTAATTCTTATTAAGATCAGTGGCAGTTGCTCAAGTAATTCAAAGCAAAATGGTGTCTCTTACAGAATGTTCTGATTTGGTAAATTATTCACTCTCTCTCAAACATAGGAGACATATGCTATTGTTCTTTGTAGGGAACAAGAACAACTCTTAGACAGATGTATTTTCAAATTTTAGACTTGGAATGTACAACTGAGAAAAGATGTAGAATGTTTTTACCTAGAAACTTTTTCGTAAAAATGATTTTTGAAGCTGCTTGGACTTAGGGCAGTGTTTTTCAAACTTTTTTATCTCATGGCCCACTTGAACCTACGGTTAAACTTTGATGGCACACTCGAATTACGTTGATCAAAAAGAAAAAAGGGGGGGAAGGAATACACTTACTCTTCTTTGAACTTTTTTTGGACATAATTTAATTAATGGTCTTTAAACATTTTCAGGGCACACCTAAGATCCTCTCAGGGCACACTGGTTGTAAATCACTGTCTTAGAGGGTTGGTGGATAAATGGATAACCTCCTGCTCATCTTGGGCTTGTCCACATGTCAGGGTAGTTCAGCCGTCTTTGCCAAGCTGGGGCAATAATTAATAGCGTCACAACCAATGACTAAGACATTGAAAGGGAATCTCGTTATTGCAAATGGTATCTGCTGCTAGAAAGGCTGAAACTGTTCAACTAAAGTCTGGTTTTTATCACTGAGATACTCTGTACCTAGAAGTGCTTCAGTTAACACATTTGTAAAATGAAGAAAACTCCATCTGCCCATTCTATCTTCCTGGGATGCTGTAATTAACAGTAATAAACATTGAAATAATAAAAAGCACCAATCAATTAGAAGAATAAATGTTACAAGAAGCATTCAGACGCCCACTAGAGTGAGCTCTTAGACACTCTCATAAACCTGCACTCTGATGACCGGGCTAGTCAGGAAATGAGTCTCCTTCAAGGTGTCCAGTGTTTTGGTGCCTGAGAGCCGCATTCCTAAAGCCACATATTTAATCGGAAGATGCTGGCAAATGTGATGGCATGTGCACATCCACAGTTGTCTCCATCCCAACCAAAAGTTCCTTTAATTCTTGATCAGCAATGCATCGTGATAGGTTTGAGAAGAAAAAGGAAGAAAAATTTTAAAAATGAGGAAGAGAAAAAGCTGTTCTGTGTTTATTTTCAGTTGGTTTGTTCCATCACCTTCCTGCTTTCTCTAAATTATTCCTTCTTTTTTTTTTTTTGAAACAGAGTATTGCTTTGTCTCCCTGGGTAGAGTGCTCTGGTGTCACAGCTCACAGCAACCTTGAACTCTTGGGCTCAAGCAAGTCTCCTGCCTCAGCCTCCCAAGAAGCTGGGACTACAGGCGCCCACCACAACATCCGGCTGTTTTTTGGTTGCAGCTGTTGTTGTTTGGCAGCCCGGGCTAGATTCGAACCCACCAGCTCTGGTGTATGTGGCTGGCGCCCTAGCTGCTGAGCTACAGGCACCAAGCCTAGTCCTTCTTTAGTTAACCACATTTCTTCAAATGCCTCAATACTCTTAAAATACAGGTTGTTTTTTTTTTTTTTTTTAAATAAACCTTAAACTTTAATGAAGCAATAGCACTTGAGAGGAAGGTGTTAAAGCAAATGTGGGTTTGTTTTGTTTTCTTTTCCTCCAGGGCTAATGTGCTTTTGTAAGCCATTAGAATACGGTCTGGTGTAAAAATGCTTAATGGGGAAATAGAATATTCAGCAGAGTGAGCACTGGCATTGGCATAGGACACCCTGCAGGTAGGGTGGAGAGGGGGAAATGCAAAAATGAAACTAGATCTGACTGCTGCCTCTAGAAATCTTCCTGTGAACTGGCACTGAACTGACACTGACTGCGATTTAATCTGTGGGACCTTCCAAGCTTATTGTGGAAAGCTGTGCTAAGCCTTACCCTATAGACACCCAGACTTGATTATTTAAATGCAAAGTTTCAAGCTATGATGAAACCACCTGCCACATCTTGCTGTTTCTAGGCAGGAGGCATCTTTAAGACTGTTTTATTAAAGAAGGAGACTGGGAATCAAAGGCGTTTTTTGTGTTCTCTGCCTTCCCTAAATGTGGAAAGAACATCCACTAAAAATTTGATGTCAGAGATCCGGTTCATTTTAGGACACATTGGGAAAAGAGGACTTTTGCAGCCTAACTCAAGTCACTTTCCTCCTCACCCTTGCCCTCCTTCATCTTCTTGTTTTTCTTCATCTTTTTTAGAGTTTGGTCCTTGTGATGTTCAAGATAAAAATTTTCCAGTCTGTTAACCCTTTATTTCGCTCTTACTCAAAGATTAATGTGTTCCTGACTCCCCCGCCCCGGTGAAAGTGTCAATTCTGATTCAGTAGGTTTGGGCTAAGAAGAAATCCCATGTTCATACAATCTCCCAGATTCTCCCACCCCTGCAGATCCTGGGAGGACCTAATGGCTTTAGAAAAGTATAGAATTTAGATTCTCATCAACCTATCCACTATATGAGTACTTGAAAAAGGTTTGAGAAGGAAGATTCATATTCTAAATTGTTAAACTCTTTTCTGCGATCATTCTCACATACCATAGAAGCTTTTTTGCATATGAAATATGGTTTTGATAATAAACATGGAGGATTGAGAGATTGCTGAGGGCAAAATAAAACTAAACTCACAAAGGAAGATAGAAATACATGCCATATGCTGAGATCTCAAAAAATGTGAGTGGTAAATCTTCCTGTAGGATTAGAAAGATTGATTCTCAATAGCCTGTGGCTTGGAGAGGGGAGGAAGTAATTCCTGGCTTTGATTCTTCTCACTGCTGGCAGGAGACTTTTGCTTTTGTAGCTATTTTATCCACAATGGATATTTGTTAATAGCTCCCCATACTGTTTCAAATATAAAGGAATCTCCCTTCTCCCCCACTCCCCGGTGAAGATCAGATTCACCTGTCTCCCTTGTAAATAGGACTCACAGAAGACAGAGAGTTCACCTGGCAGTGTAATCTATTTCATCTGAATTTTCTGGGTTAACAAGTCTAAGACCCAATGTGGCTCATTACCCCCCTGTGACCTCCTCGGATCCCATCCTCTCTATCTGCCGCTTCCATAGTCGATATGAAGCAGGGACGCTTCTCTTTTCACCAACATTTATTGTGAGTACCATAAACATTTTGACATAGTACACTTCTTTTATACATTTTCTGTAAATACTATTAGAGTGGATATAAATCAAAATGATGGTAGTCCTTCTACAGTTTTTTGAAGTTCCCAGGAGTACTGTTGGGCTCTTTAATTGCTTACTAATGTAAAAATATCATTGTTAGTAAAGCATAAATCATGGCAATTTTGCCCCACTAGAGGCTAAAAGCAGCACGAGATGTGGTAATTAAGATATACTAATAGACCTGGCAATTTCTGTAATAGGAGCTTTTAACAAGGTAGAAAAAGAATGTCATCTCTCATGCTACCATGAGGCAACCAAGAAAACAGGAAGTTTTGTTCTTGCCAAAGAGATCACCGTGCTCTGCCACACAGCAGGTAAGAGGTTTCCTGTCTCATTCTTTTTTTTTTTGTATTCCTAGTCCCATGGCGTCTTATGAATGCAATTTTAGGTTGAGATTGAGCTTCATAAATTGTAAGGGACTGGAAGCGTCTGAGTTTGAAACCTAATTTCTTTGTTTCCATGATCAGGAAACAGACGAAGCTAGATAGATGTCTGGTTCTAGCTAGTGGAGAGCACAGCTGAGGGCAGAAGCCGGGCACCTGCTTCCCAAGGAAGGGCCCTTTCTGTCTCCTTGGCTTCAGCTTTCATCAAAGACCCTGAAAAACTTTCAAACCATGAATGATCTTCTTTTCTATTTTCCAGTTCCTCTCCCTTTTCTGTGATGGTTGGCATATCTATTTTTAAGAATCAGTGGAGTTGGACGTCTTTGATGGTATTTGGATGGCATAGCAGGAAAGGATTCGACTTTGGATCTTAAAGAATAGCGAACACCCCACCCCTTTCGAAATTTAGAGAAGAGATAGTATATCCTCAAACCAGTGCTAAAACTTCACCGTGGCTTCTAAGATGAGATGAGAGTCTGTGTTAGAATGAATTATGTCTTTCAGGCTTGATGTTCAGGAGCTATATGCAACAACAAAAATAAAAAGACAATCAATTTCCCCACTGACACAGATTTAAAGCCAATTAGCATTAATTAGAATCATATACACACAGTAGGGGAGCTGTACTGCCAGGGAAGCAACTTCAGTCCCACTTACAGCCTCTCAACGTGGAGCCTTTCAGCAGAGGCTCTCAGGCTGTTTTCAGACCATGCTTATTTTACTATTTTTTCCTCCCACCCACCTTTTTAATCTCTCCTCACGTATTCATTGATCCATTAAGCTCAATCACCTGCTAGGTGTTATATGTCATGTTCTTTCGGAGGTAGTAGGGATGGAAGATGAGGAAGGCCTGCATTTTATTTTCCCTGATGGAATGTATGGTCTGATGGAAGAGAAACACATAAATCAAACACACAAACCAGCACATGTAATTGCAAATTGTGGTGTGATCTATGAAAGGAAAATCAGGTGCTGAGAGAGAACAGGCCTAGGTACGTATGGGGTGATACGTGAACTGGGAAAGAATGCTTCAGATAGAAATGAGAGCATACGAAGTGTGGGTTGAGTGGAGGGCAGGCCCAGTGTGTGTGTGGAAGTGAAGACAGTGAGGTTGGAGCACAGAGTGAGGAGCCCAGAGGCACAAAATAAGGTGAAGAGGAGGGCAGGGAGCAGCCCCCAAGAGCCCCAGCAGTTTTGAGTTTCAGTTTGACTAAAATGGGAGGCTCCTAAAGGGTTTCAAGAAGAGGGGGTGTTGTGATCATTTCAACTTTAAATGGGTTTCACTCCTGCGGTAGTAGTTACGTGAATCTGCGTATATGACCAGCACTGCCCCCTCATTGTCCAGTGTCAGTTTCTTGAGTTTGAAGTTTGTCATGGTTATGCAAGATGTAAACATCAGGGGAAACCTCCTGGGTGAAGGTACTCAGGAGCCATTCTGTACCATTTTTGCAGCTTCCTATAAATATGAAGTTATATCAAGTAAAAAGTTCAAAAAACATATTTCTCCAGTTGCTTACAGAGAATGGATTATCATGACATAAGCTCAGAGGTCAGTGAAGAAGGCATTTCATTAGTGCTGGTGAGAGGTCAGGACTGTGGTGCTAAGATGGAGTCAGAAATGGAAGGGCAGGGTTTGCTAAAACACTAGATGCATAGAATACAGAAGAAAGGAAACTCAAGAAGGCTCAGGAATTTTACTAGAGCATCTGGCTGGGTTTACAATGTTGATGTATTCTAATTTTAGAATGGCCTAGGGAAAAAGGGTTAGTGGTAACTGAGATGTTCCTTATATCTCTAAGACATTTAAATAACCATTCTTTTCTTGAGCTCAGAGAAGTGGTCTAGGGGGTGACATCAATTTGGGGATGCATAGTATATATTGAGGGGAGAAAAAAATGAAATGTGCCTAAGAGCACGTCCTTGGGAAATAAGTGATCAGGAGTCAAGAGAAGGAGCAAGAGCCAATGACATGGTATGAAAATCCACAGAGAACAGTGGTATTTAAACAAGAAGAAGGACTAGTTCATAAATGGAGTGGAGAATTGTACAGCTATTTATGACAGTTTGATAAAGAAATTAGTGTCCATTATATTTAACATCATGACATCTGGCTACCTTGACAAGGAAAGCCTGGGATAGGAGGACTGGTGAACATTTAGGAGAAGACATCAATTAGACAATTCTTGAGAATGGAAGGAGAAACATAGTAACCATATCTGGAGGTGGATATAGAATCCAAAAGGTTACTCTAAGAAAACTAGAGTACCTAAAAATATTGCTTAGGAAAGTCAGTGAGGGAGTGAGATTTGGCTGATGCAGGACATAGAGAAAAAATCAGTAAGGGAACGAGGTCCCTAAGGGGAAAAGACACAGCATGGAGTGGGAGTGGAGGGAGCAGCTTCAGGTAGACATGGGTGGTTTCTCCCTTGACACAGCAACGAGACAGAGGAGGGACGTCTTTGCAAGGAAGCTTGAGTTTCGTTGGTAGAAGATGGGACAATCCGAGCTTCAGGATTTCTTTTTTTCTCACTGAGATGTGACAGTAGCTCTGAGCGAAACAGGGAGGTAGATATGCAGAAAATTTAATGGGTTAAAAAAAAAAAACAGTCATGGTGGCGCCTGTGGCTCAGAAGGGTAGGGCACCAGTCCCATATGCCGGAGTGGCAGGTTCAAACCCAGCCCTGGCCGAAAAAACACAAGAGAGCTGTGCTGCCCCAACTCCAGAAACACTCAGCTCCACAGGTGAGATGCAATCATGAACTAAAGACACCCAGGATTTGGGTCTTACCAGATATGAACTTCTTTTAAGAAGGGTTAGGGGGCACATCAGGATAAGAGATTGAGGACATAGGTTCATTTGCTACTCATGCAGTGGCAATTCCAGGAGGTTATGAAAGGGAAAGAAAGAAGGAGAGACAGGTAGATAAATGTATCTTATTAGAAGATGAACCAAACCACAGGGATGACCAAGGAAATGTGACTTTGTGGCAATGACTAAGATAAAAAAAATGTCCATGGTTTCTTGGAGGAGGATGTGCAAACTTTCCAGAATGTGATTGAAATTCTAGAATGTCTGCTCCCCCCAAATTTCGGGGTTAGCATCTTACATTTACATGTGCCTAGAAAAGATTAGAGGTTTGGGACAACCAAATATTATGACTATAATGAAAGAAGCCATTAGAATTTTTGTTATTTAAACTCAACTTTTTAAAGGAGGGAAATACTTGTACACGAAACACAAGAAAAATTTAAATGCAGGGAAACAATTGAAAATTTTTTTTTATTACAGAAATGGTTTATATTTCTAAAATACCTTGAGAAAAGATCTGAAAGTTCTGATATTAAGTTCTCATAGTATAAGTTCTGATAGTATAAAAGTTTTTACATAAACAAAAATCATGAAACATAAAATCCAGACAAATGGAAACAGATGATGCCCTCCCAGGCACACTGGTAAACCAAGCAAGTTGAACCTTTCGGGGGTAAATGAATCAGAAAGGACACTGCTGGCTGTGTTTCTTGGAAGTGAAATAATGGGCCATGACACAGTCCGTCTCAAAACTTTTGTAGTGACTGTCATAATCATACCCATTTCATGTTGATGATATTTGTATGGTTAACCTTCTCTAACGTTAAAACTTCCAGCTTTCTGTGTCCTTCATATTTACTGTTTTATAATCTTTAATTGAAATAGTCCATTGGAATTTAATTATTAATATATTTGGGTTTATATCCTCCTTTTTTCCATTTTTCCCAGTGAGTTCAATGCTCCCTCTTCTCTCCTGTGTTGCCTTATTAAAATTAATCAATTTTTTGCTATTTAAATTTTTCCTCTATTAAGTATTTTTTTTAATTGTTTCAGGTTAATTGAGGATATAGAGAATTAGGTTACAATGTTTGCATTTGTTAAAGTCCCTCTTATAATTGTGTTCCACCCTCAGGAGGTGTGCCCCATGCCCTGACATTGTGCCCATGAAGTGGGAACCCACTCATTCCCAATCACCCTCCCATCTCTCCTCTCCCTCATTCCCCTGCCCCCTACCTTGATTCGAGTCTCCAAAGGATGGAGACTTTACATCTTTTGTATTAACCTGGATGGAGTTGGAACACATTCTTCTTAGTAAAGTATCATAAGAAAGGAGAAGCCAGAATCCAGTGTACTCAATTCTAATATGAAGCCAGTAAACGATCTCATACACACCCTCTATTATGTTTTTACGTATTTATTTACTTTTTTGTGGATACCCTAGAGATAGCAACATGTGACTTTGATTTATTACATTCAAATTCATATTACTATCAATAGTGGTAGACTCTTAGACTCCTGTATTTACCCTTTTCTATCCTCTGATATTTGTTATACATTTTATTCCTTAAATTATTTTGTAGTCTGTAAGACATTAATTTCCATTGGTATATAATTATTCACTCATTTGCTCTCTTTGTTTCTCTATATTCCCACTGTGTACTTGTTTCCTTCTGCTTAAAGAACTACTATTAGAATTTCCTTCGGTGTAAGGTTTGCCAAGGACAAATTCACTCAGTTTTTATTTGTCTAAAAATGTTTGTTTCGACTTCACTTTTGAAGGGTATTTTTGCTGGCTGTAGAATTCTTGGACGCTGTTTTCTTTAACAGTCATCGTTTCTGTTGAGAAGTCACTATAAGTTTTATTATTCTTCCTGTAAGAGAAGTATCTGTTTTCTCTTTTCTCAATGTGCTTATTTTTTTGTTTTGGCTTTCAGCAGTTTAATTATGATATCACTGGCTTTGTGAATGCTGTGTGTGTATTTTCTGGTGCTTATCCTCCTTGGCATTCACCTGGATTCATGAATCTCAGAGTTGATGTCATTCATCAGCTTGGAAAGTCCTCAGCTGCCATATACTTAAATGTTACTTTTGGGGCAGTACCTGTGGCTCAGTGGGAGTACCTGTGGCTGGCCTCATGTACCGAGGGTGGTGAGTTCGAACCCAGCCCTGGCCAAACTGCAACAAAAAAATAGCCAGGTGTTGGGGTGGGTGCCTGCAGTCCCAGTTACTCAGGAGGCTGAGGCAAGAGAATCACCTAAGCCCAGGAGTTAGAGGTTGCTGTGAGCTGTGAAACCGCAACACTCTACCAAGACTGACAAAGTGAGACTCTGTCTCAAAATAAATAAATAAATAAATAAATAAATAAATAAAATAAAAATAAGTAATAAGTAAATAGTTACTTTTGCTTCATTTTCTTCCCCTAGTAGACTTCTCGTTACCTGTGTTAGATATTATCCCTGTGTCCTGCTATCTACGTACTTTTCTCTATTTTCCAGTTTTAATAAATGGCCAGGCATTTCTATTGTCTGATTGATTTTGCTAATTTCATTTTATTCAGTGTTTCTCTGATAAACTCATCTATTATGCTCTTAATATCAGTTATGTTGTAGTGCTAGCATTTCATTGGGTTCTGTTTAATAAATTCCAGTTCTCTGGTGACATTATCCATTCTTTTTACCCGTTTTCTCCGGTTGCTTTCTATTTTCTTGAACACATTAAGCATATATATGATAAACCTCTTGTCTTTTCATTAAAATACTTGGCTCATGGTGGATGTGATTCTGTTTTTATTAAAAAAAATCATATGTCAGTAATATTGTACTGTCTTTTGTCATACCTAGAAATTTTTATTGAATCCTAAATGCTATATATGAACATTTAGATTTTTGAGTATTTGCTATCTTCCTGCAGTGAGTCAGTCTTTTGTCTGCCGGGAAGATAGAATGGGGGCTGATTAACTTTCTGGAATAAGGAACTGAGCAGAATGGAGGATGTGTGACGTTGCTCTCATTCACCTCTGCTCCGTAGCCTTACAAGGCTTTTAGCCAAGGACTTGCTGTGATCATTTGGGCCCCTCCACTGAGGGGTCTCACACGCTAATCTTTGTTACCAGCAACACAGGACTAAAAGAGAACTCCATTTGGCTTCTGGGATGGCTTATAATTAGCTTTTTATTCTCCCAAATAGCCTTTGGAATCCGGCATATGTCTTGGGAAGAACATTGGAAGTGTTTTTCTGCAGGATCCTGACTTTTGAAGTCTCCACCTTTATCTCCACAGGATCACACGAATTGTCTACTGGTTTCTCTGTCCTCATCTGTGGGTCCCTGGCTACTCCGAGGTTGGATTCTTAAGTTCTTTCCAGGCACCGAGAATTGTTCTTGCCCACAGATTTTACGTTTCTTGATTTTTGTGTATCTTGCAATTGGCCATGACCTCAAGGGAAAATCTTCTATACAATGTCTTCTTACTTTTAGGAAGTTCCTTGTTCTCTGAAAATTCATCTTATTTCTTATTGCTTCAGCAAAAATTTGAGATTTAAAAATCTGTCTTTAGATAAGATTTCTTTTTTAAATTTTTTCTAGTTTTTCTAGTGAGTCTCGGCAGAAATGATAGTTTTCCATAGGTTACTGCATCCTGCCCAAAAAAGCAGACATTTTAAAACAATGCCATTTTTCAAAATAAATCATCCTCGGGGAATTTTCTCTTAGGCAAGTGGGCTTGAGAAATTGTTAAGCTTTGAATGCTGTTTCTTAGCAATCTGGAGTTTTGTGACACACTGCTCTGAGACAGTATTGTTGGCAGGTAAGAATAGTGGCTTATTGTGTACGTGACCTTGACCAAAGTACTAGATCTTCCTAGATTCGTTTTTCCACCATCTGTAAAATGGGGAAAGAGGAACCTGTTCCCTATGTTTACAAGAATAATTAAATGATTATACGTTGAATACTTACTTTTGCTATACCTAGTATCTTATATAATCTCATTTTAATATGTTATGTACCATCATAACACTAAAGACTCAAATAAGGGACAGCACCATTATTAGGCTCTTGATTACAATCCAGCCTCTATTTTGGCTTCAGCCAAAATTACTAATTACCCCATACTCCTAGACCTGCTTTCTTGCCTTTTAAGTACAAAATAGAGACAATGTAAATACAGGCCAAAAATCACTGTTTAGCTTATGACACACTCATATTTCTTGTGCTATCCTTGTCAGTCAAAAGTGAGCACATCAACAAAAGCAATAAAAAAATAAAGCTAAAAAAAAATTGTCCCTAACTGTGATCGTCAGGACAAAATAGCCTAGTTTTATGTGTGTGTTGAAGAGCGACAGCGTACTCAAAACATCAGAAAATTTATTCAGGATCCATCCTTAAAAAGCCAAGTTTTACTTTTCGGTTAAAATGACATGTTGGGCCGCTGCCTGATGAGCTTAAACCTAGACACTTACGCATGTGGAGTTCACAGGTGGAGGGGCCTGTGTCTCTGGGTCTGGTTGCTTCTGGGGTGGTATTTGCACTTCATTTCTGGCTCAGTATGTCTGATTTGATGACATCTGTTAGGGAGACAGAGGCGGAGAGACATGCATAGGAAATCTCCCTGAATACAGCCTGCATTTCAATGAGCGCAGACTGCTGTTACCTTGCCATTTGTTTTGTAGCCTCTGGGGCTTTGACAGGCAATACCCAATCTGTTTCTCATCAGTTTAAATCTCAATATTTACTTTTAGATGTTTTACTTTAAAATCTTAAAACAATACAGAATTGTGCTTGTCCATGTCAGACAGAATTTGCCACTTACACACAATCAAAAAAAAAAAATGTAAGGAGAACATATGAAACAAGAAAGAACCACCTTACATGTAACAAAACATTATATGGAACATTCATTTTTTTAACAAAACCTGAAGCCCTAACTTAACGTAAGCTATAAAGGCTCAGTTTTGACATGTTTTCATTCCTGCCGGGGCTTGCAATGGCAAGCACATAAAGCAAAGGCCCCTTTCTGGTTTTGTTCTGCCTGTTCTACTCAGAGATGACTTTGCACGTTAGGATGTGTCCTGGGAGACCTGCCATGAGCAGTAGGTGCTGACCAGTCAACAAGATCATGAAGAAAGATATTTCTCCAAGTGAAAATTTGGATCTTACATAAAATGGATCTTGAACCTCCCCATCAAGTCGAGGCTCCTATACAGTAGTAGCAGCACCTGTGGAACTTGTTACAAATGCAGAATAACAAACCCCAGGCCAGATACATGGGTCAGTATGAATGCCCTGAGACAGAACGTGCAGATACGTGGGTCAGTATGAACGCCTTGAGACAGAATGTGCAGATACGTGGGTCAGTATGAACACCCTGAGACAGAACGTGCAGATACGTGGGTCAGTATGAACGCCTTGAGACAGAACATGCAGATACATGGGTCAGTATGAACTCCTTGAGACAGAACGTGCAGATACGTGGGTCAGTATGAATGCCCTGAGACAGAACGTGCAGATACGTGGGTCAGTATGAACACCTTGAGACAGAACGTGCAGATACGTGGGTCAGTATGAACGTCTTGAGACAGTACGTGCAGATACATGTATCAGTATGAACGCCCTGAGACAGAACATGCAGATACGTGGGTCAGTATGAATGCCTTGAGACAGAATGTGCAGATACGTGGGTCAGTATGAATGCCCTGAGACAGAACATGCAGATACATGTGTCAGTATGAACGCCCTGAGACAGAACATGCAGATACGTGGGTCAGTATGAACGCCTTGAGACAGAACGTGCAGATACGTGGGTCAGTATGAACGCCCTGAGACAGAACATGCAGATGCATGGGTCATTATGAATGCCTCAAGACAGAATGTGCAGATATGTGGGTCAGTATGAACGCCTTGAGACAGAACGTGTTTTAGCTCACTGTTTTGTTTCTAAGATGCACAGTTGACTGCATCCTTTCCAATTCCCCTGTGTAACTTTCAGCTTGTTCTTGCTTGGAGGGTTTCATTTGTTTCCATCACACAGATTTTACATTTCTTGATTTTTGTGTATCTTAAAACTTTTCTAATGACCCGGGTATGCTGAAGGAGGTCTGCACTGTTACAAGATCCCCAGGCGATACATATTGCACAATAAGGTTCAGGGGCTTATCGGTGTAGACTAGGGGGTGACAGATTTTTCCAAGAAAGGGCCAGTAAGTAACTGTTTTAGAGTTTACCAGCAATACAGTCTGTTGAGACTACTTCACTCTGCTGTTAGTGCAAAAGTGCCCCAGATGCCAAACGAATTAGGGTAGCGGTGCTCCAGGAAAACTTTACTGATGGACATTGAAATTTGAATCGCATATTATTTTCACTGCACAAAATGTTATTCTTGTTTTGATGTTTTACCTAATCCTTTAAAAACACACAAACTGCTCTTAGCTCACAGTCCATCCAGGGATAGGGGGGTGGATTAACCTAGTTGGCTGACCCCTGATCCAGATGATATAATCTTCATGGCCTCTCTTGGGATGCTGCCTGCCCTTTGTGACTGTCTTAGCCTCCATGCCCTGCCATAAGAAAGTGCCATAGGCTGGGTAGCTAAAAAGACATTTATTTTCTCACAGTGTGGAGGCCAGGAAGTGTCAAACTAAGCTGCAGTGGGGTCTGGTTCTGCTTTGGGCTCCTTTCCTGGCTTAGAAAGGCTGCCTTCCAGCTGTGTCCTTACATCGTGGAAAGAGAGACCTCTGGGTGTCTCTTCCTCTTATAAGGACCCCAGACTTGTCACACATGTATTAGGGACCCACTCTTACAACCTCATGTAATCATAATAACTCCCTTTACTTATATAAAAGGCCTATATCTAAATATGGTTACATTGAGGGTGAGGGCTTTAGCACATGAATTTTGGGGGCAGGGATACAATTCAGGCTACCACTGTGCCCAACATAGTTCTCTCTCCCATCTTCATTGACTGTAACCACCCATAATCACGGCCCCCATTTGTGCTGTCCCATTGTCATTAGCTGTGTCTCATCTTTGGTATTTAAACATGTATTGATAAATTGTTGATAGCAAATTTGTTCTTGCAACTTCATTCTCCCCAAATGCAGACAGTGCTCATCAAGGATCTTGTGGTTCAAATAACAAGTCTGAATTACTGGGTTGAGCTTAGTCATTACTAATGGCCAACTAGCAGCAACATCGCATGACAATTCCTGTTCTCGAGTCTCCCTGATTTCTAAATGATTTCAGGCCTTTGGGTGTGTTTTCTCATCTCTAGAACTAGGGGGGAGGTAGTGTGAAGATACATTTACCTTCTCTTTAGAGGATTTAAAAATGATTCTAAAGAGTCAGTCCTGTGTATTATCTGACATTTAGATGTGATTTCACCTACTTTCCTGATTCACTAAGAATGAAAACCAACCTGTAGAGTACAACCTACACTGTGCTGGTAATGGGGCCACTGAAAGCCCTGATGTAAGCATACTACGGTTTATCCACATAATAAAAACTACTTGTGCCACCAGAACATTTTGAAATAAGAAAAGGAAAAGAAGAAAGGCCAGTGACTCCATTCCCTGCTCTTCTGATGGAGGGTCCTTTTCCCTCATCCCTGCGCTTCCCTCCCTGACACCTACTGGCAGCAGCATTAACCCAAGCTCCTCGCTTAACAAAGACCTTCCAGTGAATTTTATTTACCTTTAATGTTTTAACATTGGGGACAATCCATCTTAAATACTAGATGCCTGCGAGTTGACTCCCTGGAGAGCCATTCTCCCGTGTTCCCTTCTGCACATTCTCTAGTGTTTTGTCCAGTCCTTGGGTAATGACTCCCTTTACTTAGCTCCCCGTACTTGCACTTGGTTTGGAAATGTTTACATTAGTGACTCCTGGTGCCAACAGATGGGGACTCAGGTCAGGCCCCCATACATCATTCTCAAGGGTTATCTGTGTCATAATCACAATTCGGAGCCTGAAGCAACAGTGAATGACTTGGGGATACACCCTGTGCCCTATCTCCTGCTTTGCTGGCTCTTGGCTAAAATTGTCATGAATTTAATAGTTTCCCCTGCTTCTACTCTTTTTATACACTCAATATTTTTTGCTGGGGCCAGGGTCCCGGATTTCCTGATGGCTTTAGACATTCAACACCATTCTAGAAACATAATGGTCACTAGTTTTTTTCTTTTTCTGCTCACACCAAGGAAAAATGCAAGTGACAGGGGACAAGTGTTCTCGGTGTGTTACAAATATTCACCACAAAGTGGGTGCAGCCTCCATGTCCTGCTTGAGGTGAGTTCTTGTCCAAAAACTGCAAACAATACAGCCTCAATTCAGGGGCCCAGGGGCACATGTAAAGGATTCATGAATGGCAAATGAAAACTCTGAGCAGAAGCACTTTGAGCGGGAGAGAGCCAGGTATTAGCATCCAGAAGGAGTGATCTCTTGGGGAGGAATTTACCTCTTGATATTTTATTCACTCTGGATTTATCATGTGGGGAAGCAGACAGTCCTATACGAAAAAAGAAACAATTAGAGCCATTGTAATACACGATGCAGGCAGTGCCAGGGAAGCTTCCTTTGTTGTGCGATTCTGGGGGACACTAATAAGAATGTCTTTATACCCTCTAGATTGGTGTCTTGAATATTTCTTCTCTATACCTCGTCTTTCCATGCAAAAGCTTCAGGTGAATACAATTTTCTATTAAAAATTAACTTGTGTCATTTAAAATTAGCATACATTAGCATTTCTTTAATATTAGAGCTCTGAAAAGCTTTTTTTGAAAATGTCTCTCTCATGGGTGTGAAATGATTTTCTTTTTAAAATTCAGCTGCAAGGAGAGAGAATTAAAAGCACTTCTGGGTTGTGTAACTTAGCCTTTTTGATTCTCAATTTCCTCAGCTGCAAAATGGGGATAAAATATTTATTTCCCCAGGGAGCCGGAAGCCTTAAACAACACATCCTATGTACACAGAGCACTATGAGGTGATTGACACTTGCATGTATCAGCTGGTCGGTAATTTGTGATGCACATTAAAATTATGGTAATAATTGTGGGTTCTGATATGTCACAGATTCCCCCAAATTGCTGTGTAAAATTGAGAAGCGAACAAAGTCATCTGGCAGTGAGAGAATCTTTATTTGAAGTCTTTGCACTTTGTTCATCGGTTTCTGTTCAGCCCAGCCCCTGGCTCTACGCAGTGTGGCTGAAACGGGAAGGGCTGCAGACCTTCCTAGAGATGTCAGCGCACTGTGGTTAAAGATGGAGCAGGTACCCTACTGTGCAACCCATGGTTCCCCAGAATCACTTTACTGCAGTCCCTCCAATACAGTCACTTTCTCTATACTAGTTTGGAGCATAAACTTTTAAGCACACTTGATATGCACATAGCACAAGTAACTAAATGCCTTCAGGTTGTCTCTCCAAATGTGAAAAAGAAAGAGACAGAGGCTCACTACCAAGGTGAGTTTTGGTCTTTTGGATTGAAGGCCTCCCAGTGTCAGTGCTGGGTGGGTGCGTGGTGGTCACTTCCCACTTTTCACTGATGAGGAAACGGAATCACAGAGAGTGTATGTGGCATGTTGGGAAGGCCACTTGCAAATGGGGAGGAGTCAGGAGTTAAGCCTGTATTTATCATCTATGCAATTCCTTTTTGTTTTTTGTCTAATAAATTCCCGATTGGTTATTTCCCTAATGAATTGTTGCTTGAGGTTATAGTACATGGGCTTTCCTGTCTGCCCTAGAGCACGGATGGGAAACAGACTGACGTTTCGTCATCTACTGTGTGGCGTTTTCTTTACATACCACTTCTCAGTGTCTTTGGACAGTCCACTGTATCTTGACTATATGGATAGCACAATTAAAAATTAGATTGGTGCTATGTCTCCAGGACCCACAGTTTGCCGATGAGGAACAGGCCTTACAGATCGTCTGAGCATCTGCTGATTCTTGGGGTAAAAGTTAATGGATGGACAGATGAAGAGCTCTGGGGTCCTGCCTCACAGTGCTGCCTTTTCATGAATGTTTAGAATATACAGCCCCTCAGAAAGTAGCTCTTATACTTGACATTTTGTAAAAGTTGGTTTTATAGATATTCCAATGAAGAACTTGGTTCCAAGCCTTTTTGTTTGGACACGTTAAAATTAAAGAAATTACAATTTAGAAGAAAATTTCAGACTAAATAAAGGAAGAGACATTTAAGTCACCTGTATAAGAATAAGAATATTTCCTAGACCTCACAGACTGTGAGTAATACGTAAGAACTTCTTCACTACTTTTGTTTCCTTGGTGTGGGCGTTCATTCATAACACCCTTTCCATGAACCTATGCATCCTAAAATTTCTCACATTATAAACACTATTTTAAAAAGTATTTTTCCAATATATAACCCTTTGAAGGAAAGGGAAGGAGCTACATCTCAGTCTGTTCTTGGTGGGGGGGTTCCTGTTTTAGATTTACTTACTGTTGCAAGATAATATAAGGAGAGAATACATTGGGCCACTGCACATGTAGCATTGATCTTCCATCTGTTCCAGGGAGTAAAGGATGCTCACATCATGCCTGTGGAAATAGCAGAGGTGCAAATGGCCAATTCATTGTTGGTTCAATTTGGAAGCTGACAAATACTTGCTTTATGGCCCTGCTACATGCGAAGTCTGTCTTTCTGCCTACACAGCACAAGTCAGTAACCTACATAATTCTTCCAGGATATTCTAAAAGCCCCGAGGCATGAGATTATACTCTATAGGTTTGGCACTCAGAATCCAATAGTGAAGAAGCACCCTCAGTGACATCCCAGGAGAATTTCCAAATATCCCAAACAGTATTTTGCATTTCCTCCTGTTTGCATTCGTTAGTCTGGCCCGTCTTGCCTTCCTCATCTTTGTCTCCGTCATACGTGTGTCATATGTTTCGCATGTTAAACTTTGATTCAGCAGCACAAGTTGCAGAATTAAAGCTGCCTTGCTTCCCAAAGGGGCTGGAAGCACCCAATCACACTGCAGAGGGTCTTCTAATCTCTGGCTTATTTTACTGCTTTTTATTTCTTGGAAACCTACTAACCATAGCAACATATTAACGTCATATCAGTTGGATACCATGGTGAAATACTAGTAAGACAATGAAAAAAATTGGAATTAGAAGTTGAATGACTGTACAATTCATTATTTAACGTAGAACACTCTTGAGAGTGAAAGGCGGGAAGGTATTAGTCATCACACTGCACATCGTAGGCAAATTGGGACTCAGGGTCAGGTCACCCTTACAGATTTGTTATTCTGCTGATCCAACGTGCCATGCCCAACTCTCAGAAAGATTAAATAAAGCAGTGTATTTTTTGTTCCAAATCCTCTCTCTACTAAAAACAACTCAGATTTCTTATATGTTTATATGTAGATAATAGACATTTATCCATGTAAAAATGTGTAATAGGGAAAAGATGTGATTGTGCTCAGAATCCGTGTGTCTGAGTTCAGCTTACTTAATGTTCCCTGTAGCACTGGTGACCTATGTATGTTTATTTAGATGCAGGCAATGGACATGTGTTCTGATCTGTTCAGATAACCATGGGTCTCCCTGTCCTTGGCTTTTGTCACTGCCCTCTGCTAACTTCTTCTGAGATGATCGAGTGCTCATGTGAACCTTAAGTGCCCAGTGGGCTTCTTTGGATATCAGGGTCTTCTGTGTTAATTCAGAAGACCCTCTGGGTTCATCTATGTTGGGTGCCTCCCTGATACCACTTGTGGTCACTTGAGGAAGATGCTTGGCTGCTTCCCGAAGCCTGTGGGGTACTCATGTTACTTGGGGTAGACACATCTGTTGGGGCATTCTCTGCAGGTGACGGATTGTGGGGCAATCTGGAACATTTATTCTTTTAATACTCTGCCCTGTACCTAGATCGAGCCTCCCCCCCCACCAATAAAAGCCAAGACTTGACAAATCTGTTCTCTGGTTCTATTACTATAATGGAGCCCATGAATCTAGCAGTCTAAAGGTAAGGTGACCAGATGTCCTGCTTTTGGCAGGACAGTCTCAATTTTTAACAATTTTTCCAATGTCCTGCAGCATTTTAAAAAAAGTCCCAATTTTTGGAAAGAATGCATGACAAGCTAGGGAACAGCAGGAGAATGGGAAGGGAATATACAGTTTTTGGCTGCTGAAAAGGTTAATGTAACTCCATTTGGGAATGAAAAGGTTAATGTAACTTCATTTGGAAATGAAAAGGCTAATGTAAACTCCCTACTCCCCTCCTGGGCAAGGTATCAGAAGGAGACTGGCTCCCTCCCTTGCTTCTAGGCAAAGACAATTAGCTCAGAAGGAGCCAAACTGTCTGGAACAAACAAGTAGCCCCCTACTCCCAGAGTAAGGTGACCAGATGTCCCGCTTTAGGCGGGGCAGTCCCAATTTTTAACAATTTGTCCTGCATCCTGTGGTGTTTTAAAAAAGCCCCATTTTTGGAAAGAATGCACGACAAGCTAGGGAACACAGAAGAACAGGAAGGGAATATACGGTTTTCAGCTGCCATGTGGATATTTTGCCAGGATATGCGTTTTATATTATTTTTGTTAATTTTATAATGTTAAACTTTAATAATAACAAATAATTGTTGAGAACTAGTTATTGAGAACTGCTTATCAAAGTTTGCATTGTTTTCAGGCTCCCTCCTTAATGGTGTCCTGCTTTACCAATGTTAAAATCTGGTCACCTTATCTAAAGGGGAGATGGTCACAGCATAGCTGTTGATGGGGGTGGCTGGTACTTCCTTACATTGTCCTCCACTCTCTGAATCCTAGAGGAAGTGGGTTGCAAGCCCTTCCACCTTTCTATTCTTCCTCCTCCACGTATATGACAGCCCACACAGAGCAGGATCTCCGTAAACTGATGACAAACCTGAGTCCAGCTCTGGGGTTTTTCATCAGAATCACAATGACTTAGGGGAATGCCCGGCCCCCTCCAGCCTGGACTGAGTCTGCTTCCTGGGTCCAAAGTCCCTGCAGATGTATAAAGCAAAATGAGTCTAACAGTAGCCAGGGGTGTGTGTATCTGCTTTGGTTGTTTCTGTTCTCTCTCCTCAAACTCCTCCCCTCCTTCACACCCTAGCCCCCTGGTGTGACCCACAGATCTGGCCTGCTTCTCCAGCTCTCTCTACCTGAACCTGGCTCACTTTCCACAGCAGTCTGGCAATTCCAGATTTGAAAACAACAAATGTATGTCTTGACATACAGGGAATGCTTTATAAAGTGAATATTTGTCATATTTTTTATTTTAAAGAACATTCAAAATGATCCCAGAAATCTTGGAATAGAGATTGTGTGAGCGGGTTGTTTTTTTGTTTGTTTTTTTGGATTTTTGCTTTATTTTTATTTATTTTTGGCTAAGACCCTGGGATTCTCCATGGAGCCCTGATTTTCTGGGAAAGACAAGAGAATAAGAGACTCTATCTACTTCCATATGTGGCACACATGATTGACTTGAGTTTGCAGAAATGGCCAGCAAACAGCTGCTTTTTCTGCCTTTTATCTGGATTTCAGCCTTATTTTGTTCAGTTTCCAGCATAAGGTATCTTCATCTGATGTTCTGTGATTTTCAAATAATATTCATATATAAGTTTGTTTTTTAGAAAACCCCACGAGTGAAGGGAAGGTACTTCTTACCCCTATACTTTCATTGACAAGGGAACTAAGACAGATAAGGTAAAGGAATCACCCAGCTCGCGGGGCTGCAGACTAGTAAATATTTCAACATGGGGCTTGTCCCTTGAGCTCTTATATCTTTCCAACACATTTAGATTTTTAGAGAAGAAAAGATTAAATCTCTATCAGAGGACATGAAAGAACTTTTATATAGAAAATATCAGGAAAAATTAGATTATTTAATCACTTCCTAATTTCTGGAGGGATCATAAAGAACAGTTGGCATCTTGATTAAAGAAAACTTATAAAATTTGCCCTTTACCTTATTCGAGTCTACCAGAGAGCTAAATTCAAGCTGCAAAATGAAGATGCAAGACCTTTATTTTGTCTGTCTTGTGACACATTATATTGAGGCAGGGATTTACTTCTGAAAATTATAATCGTAAAAATAATGAAATGGAAATTTGAAAGATGACCACCCCTCTTGGGCACATCTGATACTGCCAAAATACCACTGTTATTATCAAAGAAGTTCTGAAACAGCTGTGATATTTTTGAAATACTTGTGAATGCACATCAGTTGTGCTAAGAAAAAGGTCATTTACAAAAATTTGCAAATTTTATTGAAATTCTTCTTTTGGTTGTGAGAAAACACATTTACACATGTCACCATGTTCACAGAACTGCCTGACAGGGTTAAGGAAAAGTGTGAATTTATTTATGTGATCATAGAATTATCATTGTTTGTTGCCTATGCAATACCAAATTCCCATAGGAAAAGTATTAGAGTAATATTTGGCTTCTCCTTTGTTTTATGGCTGGGTATTTACATTTTCCATCATTATCATATTATGGATGAATCACTCTGCATAATGCTATGCTATGTGATACATTTTTAAGGACTAATTGACAAAGCTGAAATTTGAAAATATTCAGCTATAATGCATTACCTTTCTGAAGCCCATGATTCTATATAAAAGCCTTTGTTTAACATATAGGAGGATATATAACCTATATTAGATATTTTTAACTATTTCAGGTTGACCTGTAGAATGTACAAAATCATATAAATAAGACTTACATTATAATAAAATTTAGCTGAAAAGAATATAGTAATAAATAAGAGGTACTTAAAATGCAACCCGTATAAATGGTTAGCTTGTAGTATGATCATTGCCTTTGTAGTAGATTCTGGCTGTATTTTTTCAAGACAAATAAAGCAATATCTATTGTATGATATTAGAAAATTATTATTATTATTATTTTTGTTCATGGTTTGGCCAGGGCTGGGTTTGAACCCACCACCCTTGGTATATGGGGCTGACATCCTACTCACTGAGCCACACCCAGGTGCCTCCACAATATTAGAAAATTATTAAACCCAATGTATTTGTTTGCCTGTGTTATTGCAATATTAGTCACTATGGTTAATATCATGTGACTTTTTTCTTTAAACATATGCATTTATATCTATAAACCCTCTCTCCACTCCTGCTGGAAATAGTGTCTTCTTACCAAGGAAAAGGCATTCAGCATTGCCATTAATGAGACCATCATTACCTGAGATTGCTATTTTATCATCTCTACTATCATGCTGGTCATAGATATAATTATTTCTCCATTTCAGTGAAATATTTGAAGAGTGACCATTAATAATAAAGTACATAGGGAGTTTAAAATGACAGCTGTGATAGGTGTGTCATTGATACTTTAGGTAATTGTATCTAAAGATCAAATTGGTGATGGATTCTATTGATTAAAGAGATGGAGGTGGACATAAAGAGACTGTAAAAGAGTGCTTTGGAGTCACTCCAAAGGTAATATATGGCAAGAAGCAAAACAGACACCAAATAGTTAAAAAGACTAATACACTGAGGCTGTTTGTTAACTTGAGATAAGATGCTAATCCTTTCTAGTCTAATAGGAATCTCATATCCTTTCCTAGGAGTCTTATTCTCTGTTGGGCTTTAGTATTTGATGCTCCCTTATTATTGTTATTAAAGTGAGCCAATCAGGTTGAACTAATTAATTTCTGTCAAATGAATCAAAGTCTGGTGAACAGGACTAAGATGTTATTTTTCTAATCATTTCAAATTTCTCAGAATCAAATATATTAACACACTGCTTGCAAGCAAATTGGTATAGAACTGACTACAGTGAAGGTTGGTGTATGAAAAGCTTTGACCATGAACAGATTAAGCATTTGCATTCTTAATATGTAAATCATAGATAAGAGATTGAATAGTATAACGGCTGAAGCTTAATCAGAGATAGCCCTATAAGAAAACTTCCAGTGAGATAAGTTTCTCTGGCTGAATTTCACGATTAACCTATCAGTTGCCAAATTGTAAATTTAGCTAGTGGCAGAGGGAAGTAAAATCTATCTCCTGTGTTTCCAGCAAGGGCCACAAAAGTAAAACCAGTCCAAGAAATATATCTGTTATCCCTCAATGTGTCCCCAGCTACATCTTTTCCTTTACTCTTCTCAAGTAGATCAAAACCTCTGTTTCTAGAGGTGATGGAATCCTTATAGGATCTTTTAGTACAGAATCCTTTGGTTTTTTGCTGTTAAAAAATAAAATGATGGTGGAGGTTGGTGGCTAGGCCTGTAATCCTAGCACTCTGGGAGGCTGAGGCATGGATCACTTGAGCTCAGGACTTCAAGACAAACCTGAGCTAAAGAAATAGAAAACAGAAAAATTGAGTTTAGAGGATCACTTGAGCCCAAGAACTTGAGGTTGCTATGAGCTATAATGCTGTAGCACTCTAATGAGGGTGCCAGAGTAAGACTCCGTCTCAAAAATAAATAAATAAATAAAATAAAAAAATAAAAGAAACGAAAAAGGAAAGAAAATGATTATTTTGTTCTAATATATGTAAACCCATATACATATAAGTGGCCTTCATATAGAAGGCTTAGAAATCTTAGAGAAGTAAGATTTCTAGTTTCTGTTTCGTTTTGTTCTTAGGGTGAGGTTTCACATACTAGTAGTTGGTGTTACTTTCAGATTTCCTAGGTTTACTGTAATTACAAATGTATTGCCTGAAGTTGGGAATCACCTTTGTATACTTTATCATTATCGCCAACACAATTAATTCTCCCCCAAAGCTGAAAGATTCAGAATTCCAGTCCATTGAAAGGAAAAATAATTCTTCTTTAAATGTTTACAATTTCAGATTACACAGTACACTTTTATATTGAATGTTGGACCACTGCTTACAATGTTATTTTCATATTTTGACATGGAACCAAATAAAATATATGAAAAATCTGGAAAGGATTTTTCGAAAAAATACGCTGTTGTTATACACATATGCCATGAAATACTTCAACATGCTGTTAAGCAGAGGTACAGGCTAGATCTGCACTATTGATACAATAGTCACTGTCACATGTGACTGACTGTTGAGCCCCTGAAATATGATTGATTTGATTGAGAAATTAATATATATATTTTAATTTCAGATTAATATGAGGGCACAAATGATTAGATTACATTGTTTGCATTCGATAGGTAAAGTCCAAGTTATAACTGAGCCCTTCACCCAGGTGGTGAGCTGTGTACCCTTACATTGCACCTGGTCGGTGAGAGCTTACCAGCAACCTCCAATTTTATTCAATTTTAATGGAATTTAAAAGTTCATACTCAGTTTAGTTATTGGAAAGCACTTTTTGAAGTGCATTTGGAGCAACTCGAATATGTAAATTTATATTTTGAACTGTAAATTTTATAAACTCTAAATACAGATCTAGCATTTCCAATGACAAGGGTGCATCGAAATTGAGATGTGCTGTAAATGAAGAATATACATCACTACACAAAGATCTCATTAGTAATGAGATAGAAAAATGTCTCATGGATAACTTTTAATATTGGTAGGTCTTACAACAGATAAATATTTTGGGTCTATTGATAGGTTAGTAAAAACAAGTGTACTTTTTTTTCTTTGTTAATGTGACAAGTCCAAAATTACAATTACATCTGTGGCTTATATACAGATTGTATTTCTGTTAGATAGTGCTGATCTGAGTCCTGGTATGATGACAACAATTAACGGTGTTTATAAAAGAGCTCATATTAAGTTTACTTGCAACAATGAGGGCTGCTTGGGAAGCTCTCCCTAACTCTTCCCAGAGTAATGCCAGCCCACAGCCTGTCACCTTCTTTCTCTTCCAGAGCCTCATAGCCCATAAACAAATGTGCTAAACCAGTTGGTTCACTCAGGTTTCTATTCCTTTCCTCATTAAATGTCACTAGTAAGCGTCCGCCAGATGTGGGATTTTGTAACCTTATGTTTCTCCAAATTACCTGGAAGGCAGCAAAACCTGTTATCCTGCACCCCCATGGATGAACTGCGTTGTCTGTGTCCCAGTTAAGTCAAGTCCATGTGACTGTGCTTCTGATTGCACCCACTCCTTGTGTTTTTAGCTCAGTCAACCTTGACACCCAGTCAAATATGGCTTCAATAAACGTGACCTGCCATCTACAATATGTGCAGCCTTGTCACCTACTGGCTAGCGCTCCTCCCAATGGCAGGGCCTAGCCTCACTTCCCTGCATTCCCACTGTGGGTTTAGGTCCACATAGACATCTGTGCCTGTATGGTAGGTGGCAGGCTGCCTCCCTCCTTTGTAGATAAGTGGCCTTGGATTCCCTACAGTGCTATTTTCCTTGACTAACCTCACTGATACTGATGACATGTGGGCTTGACCAATCTCGGTTAGCCCTGAGACCTTGTATTTATCCTCTTCCTTCTCTCCCCCAGCATGTGGTACCCTCATTCCCCCTCTTCCCTGATTTAGACTCCATCTTCCTTCTTAAACCATGGAGAATAAACTGATGAAACTTCTAATTAAGACAGTTAATGCCATGGAATGCATCTATAATACATTTTTGTGTATTTATGATAGGGAATATACTTTACTAGAAATGTACTATTTTTGACAAGAGAAGGTCTAAAATGGCAGAATTAACTTTCCTTGCACAGCTATATGTTAAAAAGCTAATTTGTCTTCCAGTTGCTTTAGGTGAATACAATAGACCAAGTCTTTAACAAGATTGTCTAGAGAGATACCTGGTTTTACTGGGAAAACATTGTAGATAGAAGCTCTGGAAAATAATTGAAAGAAGGGAAGAAAGTGATTCCCTAATTTGGGACTTGCAGCTTTTGCATGTGGAAAAGACAATAATGTATCCATTATAAACCAATAGTTTTGAATTTAGGGGTGCTGTGACTGTACCACCGAGGGGACATTTGGAAATGTCTACAAATAATTTTAAGTCAAGACCTAGGGGTGGGTCAGAGGGACTCTGTAGTATCTAAAGAGAGAAGATAGAACTGCTATAAACCTCCCACAGGGCACAAGACCGGCCTCTGTGATTCACAGTTATTCAGCGCCAAATGTCACTAGTTCCAAGGTCGGGAATTCCGCTTGAGAGTCCGCCTAAATTTTAATCACACAACATTTTAATCTTATATACAAATAGACTGAAGCACACGGATATTAACTGATTTATTTAAAGTATTAGAACCTATCAGAAATGTGTTTGGACTAGAACACAGGGAGCTTCTCTTTTGGGGCTGTATTTTCTGCTAACATTCTATTTTCTTTCCTTTTGTTCACATGTCTCTCTGCATTTAATAAGTTTTATGAAGCTATTGAAAGGGTGTGGCAGGTTTATGTTTTTACTTTGTTTACATGATAAGTAAAACTTTTGCTTTTTGTGAAACCAAATAGCATAGAGGAAGCTTTCATTTGATAATGCCGGCCTCTTAGGGGGATATAGGAAGTCTAAGTTATTATTCTTACCTTACCCAAAAGAAGCTGATGATCTCACTGGGAGGCTGATGTCAGTGCTATGATAATGTGTTGATAGAATAGAAGCTAAAGACTCAGTATCCCAACTTGCTCAATTTCAGTATTTTGGCGTCTTCACCTTGGCTTTTTGTACTTTCATTTCCCATTCCAATTAGGCCAGTCCTTCATCAAGACCTCCTCCTTAGCTGTTGCTTTTTTCCTGGGGAATTTATCTTATCTTAGTGTCACCATCCAAGTCAGTGGTTCTCAACCTTCCTAATGCCATGACCCTTTAATACAGTTTCTCATGTTGTGGTGACCCCAACCATAAAATCATTTTTGTTGCAGTTATGAAGTAGCATAACTACTGTCACAAGTTGTGACATTAGGAAGGGTGAGAACCACTGATCTAAGTGAATGTAGTCATCACTTTCTGCCTGCCCTCCTCCTCCGTGTAATCACAAGGCTTGTCTTACTAGAAGGGCTGTGTGCAGTGTCCCAGTCACTTGCTTTTAGTTTCTCACATACTGACACTCTTTCCTTGCTCCAGTTACCTAGTTTGTAAGCCACAGTAAAATAGTTTTGGATTCTAGTTGTTTCATGATGTCATGCATTCAAAATGCATTATTGTATTTCCTGAATCTCTACTATATGCAGGCTAAAAATTGTAGGCACTAAGGATTCTGTAGTGCATCTCATAGGTGGAAGCTCTATCCTTACAGAGATTCCATTCAGTAAAAGATACAGATGATATATAAGTGAACATGTATGTGGTGTCTGGAAGACAAATGCTCACAGTAGTGAACGAAAACCCAAATACTCTAAATTAGAATGTTTTTGTTTCATTTAAGGAATATCCAAAAGGCCTGTGCAGCCAGAGTAGAGAAAAGAAATGGAGATAGTAGACAGAAATGGAGAGGGAGTAGAGAATGTAGATCCTTCATAATGGGCAAGTGATTATTGTGACCCCTGAAACGATCACTCTTGCTGCCCTGGCTATAAGTAGAACAAGATGGAAGGAGCAAAACCATTTAAGGGGCCGACATAGTTATCCAAGGAAGAAACGATGATTACTTGAGGTATAGTCATGAATGATTTGGGTTTTTTTGTTTTGTTTTCTAAGAATTTTCATAGTATCAATACCTTGCATTTGCCTCTTGCTTTTGTATTTAGCAATGCAATTTACCAGACTATGGGACATAACTCCTCAGGCTTCCATCTGGATCCATCATGTATTATCAGTGTGATCTTAGATCTATAATTTCTTACTTTTCTTTATTCTTTTCTCCTTCCTTCCTTCCTTCCTTCCTTCCTTCCTTCCTTCCTTCCTTCCTTCTGAGGCAGAATCTCACTCTGTCACCTTGGATATAGTATCGTGTCATCATAGCTCACAGCCACCTGAGCCTCCTACACTCAAGTGATACTCTTGCCTCAGCCTCCCCAAAGCTGAGTCTCTAGGTGCTCACCACAACATCTGGCTAGTTTTTCTATTTTTAGTAAAGATGGGATCTTGCTCTTGCTCAAGCTGGCCATGAACTCCTGAGCTCAAACAATTCATCTGCCTCAGCCTCCTAAAGTTCTAGGATTATAGGTGTAAGCTACCATGCCCAACTAAAACCTGTAACTTAATTTCTCTTGGACTTGATTCCTCCCCTGTCAAGTGGGATTCATGCTGGTACCTATATCTAAGGGGATGAATGAGTGGATATCTGTGTAAAGCTTTTAGAATGGTATCTCATTTATATTAGGCATCAGGTGTTATATAAGTATTTATTCTTCAAACAACTCTATGGGATAAATATTTCTTTCCTCACTAGAAGGCAGTTAGATATGATTTAAAATAGAATTTGTTGAATATTTAATAAATTCCTGTTATTTATTAATAAATAATAACAACAGCTAACAGAAATAAATAAATAATCATCAACAGCTAACAGAAAAGAGAGTCAGAATGTAAACCAAGGCCTCAACATCTCTCTGACCTTTACCCTCTACTTGCCAGCAGGACAGACTCCTCCCACTCCCAATTCTCTGACAATGAAAGAATGTCTCCAGACATTGTCAAATATCCACTGTGGGGGATAAAGATTGCCTTTCAGCTGAAAATCATTGAGTTAGAGCCTTGAACACGTGATTGGTTTTATTTGTATGCATGAGACTATTTATTTGTCTCTTTGTACCTATATAAAAAAAAAAGAAACAAAAAAACCTCTGTTGCTTCTCATTATCAAATGGGTATGTTATCAACTGAGTATGATTTTCTATATGCCTTTCAAATTTTCCAGGCATAAGAATTGAAATACAAATGTGATTGGTTCATTATCATTCAAATGGGAAGTGAGAAGATCAAAGCCATACAAAATAAGTGGTTTGATCAAAAATAAGTAGAAACAGTGCTGTTTAGAGTCTCCAAACTTCAGTGGTACTGCACCCCATCAGCAAAAATGTTCCAATGTGAACCCTCAATCTATGTTTATTTATTTATAATACATTAATATACTATAAAAGATACTCAATCTCTTCCAGAAAACAATGAAAGATAGCATCTTTCCTATCTCATGGGGCTATCATTGCCCTCATACCAAATCCAGATGATCAGATGATTACAGTTAAAAATAAAAAGAACAAAAAACTACCTGGCACTGTATCTCGAGAACTTACCCACAAAAATACACAGTCAAGAAAGACAGGGCGGTATGGCCCAGAAATAGACATACAGAACAATGGAACAGAATGGATGACCTATAAATAATTTCCCATGAACCTGCTCAACTAATTTTTGACTCAATAATTTATCTCCCTCTTTTTATTAAGTAAACATTTTATTGATGTGTAACACATAGAAAAGGGCACATTTCATAAACAGCTCGATGAAGTTTCAAAAGGAACACACTGGTATAACTAGCCCCCAGATGAGACACCAGCACATGGAGGACCCCCTTGTTCCCACTCTGTTCCATGTAGAACCACTATCCTATCTTCTGGCACCATAAATGAATGTGCCTATGGAGACCCCTTACCAATGGGATCATAAGATACCTGACTCTGGAGTCTCTACCCAGCTATTGACTTACTGTAGTTAATTCATTTTCATGACTGCACAGCATTCTTTTGAATTATGATGATTTATTTTGCTGTCAATGGACATTTTTCCCTTCAGTTTTGGCTAGTTTGAACCAAGCTGTTAAGTACATTCTTGTATTTGCCTCCATTTATTCTTCTTCCAAATAGTGGCATTGTTTTTTCTCAAAGTGTGGTATTAGATTCTTCAATAGATTCTTAATTCTTCAAATTGAAAAAAGAAGTATTACCTCTAGTGAGAGTAAGCTTTCTTAATTATACATTAAGATGAATAATCTGCAGTCATCCCCAGGGTTTGAGTCCTTAGGCTCCTCTAAGGAGAAGTGTGAGAGGTCATAAGATACAGTCTGTGTTCTCTGGGTCTGAGATTACATGAGGCAAAGCCCTGGCCATGTGCTGGGAGTGATGGAACCTAGAGTTGGACCATTCCAATTGAGATATCTTTATAAGGCAGGACACTGCCTTCAAAGCGAGAGAAATATAAAAAAAAAAAAAAAGATGTGAAGAAAATATCAATGACTTGAATTTAAGCAGATTTTCATAGGATAGTATAGTTTGCTTTTAAATTCTTCAATTCAGGGATGGCTAGCTGTGAGAATAATGGTGAGATCTTTGTGTTGGCGTGTCTTAGAAAACAAAGCAAAATGGTGCTAATCTTAGAAAAAGTGCAGGATAGTACGTGGAACTAAATAGAAGTGAAAAGAGCCCTGCGTGGTGTGTATTTGTCTCAGTTCCCACTCTCTGTTCTCACTTTCCTTATTCTTGCTCTTGTGTGTACGTGCATGCCAGCACAGTGAACAGCGCAGCAGTTAACTGAAACCATTCTTTCTTGTAAACCAAGAATGTTTGACAACAGACCCCAGGGAGAGAAACCACTGGACCCTTATGGTGCATTTTTGTTTTATTTGCTTTTAAGAAAATGTCTACCTGTCCTAACATGCTGGCTCCGGGCTCCCCTTGCCTTACTTTTCTCTCAGGCAGATTAATCACCTGTCTAAGCATTTGAGGTACTGATTAATTTGAGAACCCAAATGAAGGCCAGAGAAGTTTAACCATGTCCCCTGAGTTGAAACAGTTTGGGAGGTGGATGAAAACCCATCTTGCTAATTTTATATTTTGGTAACAGATGAAAATACATAGAAAGGTTTCCTCCCCAGATGATTAGCTCTTTCTGAAGCACAACATTCTTATTTATTAGTTCCACATGCCTTTGAAAAATACACTTGTGTGTGAGAGCTCAAGAATGTACCTGCCAGATTGGGAGATGAGATGACCTTGTGTTGGCTTGTGCCTTTCTGAAACTCAGCCTATAGCTTTCCAAGGTTTTGTTTTCTGTGTCTGAGTTTTGCTCATAAAGTAAGATCTTGTACGCCCCAAGAACTGCAGTGAAGTGGTGACCTTCTTTATTTATATAAATCTTTAAAAAGAAGCTCATGGGAGGAGTAAGGGCCCCAGGGAATGAATGCTTATGTGCAGATTTTGCTGACAAAGGGAGGAGAAAAGATATTCTATTTTAAAAGGACACATGCAATAGTTCATTGTACTGTTGGGATTGAAATAGTTCGTCTCTGCCAGCTTTACTACTTGCGATGTCTGAGTAAGTCTCAGTGAGAGTCAGGGCAGGCAATGAGATGGGGACAGTGAGAATGGAACAGATAAAGTTATAAGAAAGATAAGAAGAGAGAGGATTTGGTTGCATTTGCCTCTTTGTTGTGAATTTTCTGCCTCCATGTAGGGTTTCTTGCAGGTTTGTAAAGTAGAGCCCTGGTGGGATCCACCTCCACGCTTATCACACCAGGAATAAGTAATGCAGAACAGAGGATGGGAATAATAGGATGGCTGACATCTGGCTAATTGCCATCGAAATTGGGGGCTGCCTGGCAGTCGAGTGGAAATTGCTTAGAGATGAAGATCTTAAAATGAACTGTGGTGCGTTGTCTGAGCAAAAAGATAGAGCGGGAAGAGATGGGCCAGCAGACAGAAGAAAATGGGGGCTAGATCCTCCGTTCTCCTGCCTTTTCCTCCAATTATATTTCAAAAGTGAGGCTTTCTTGTTTAATGCCAAGTTGTTTGCAAAAGGAATATTTTTTTCCTGGTTTATTTATTTTGTTGTTTTGGATTAATCTGAGGGTATATACTATTAGGTGAGACATTGCTCCTGTTTGTAAGGCACAGTCCGAGCTCCAGTTGAGTCTTTCACTCAGGGACAGTGCCATGTACCCCTACATTGTACCAGTCAGGTGGGGACTTACCACCCCTCGCCCTCCTTCCCTATCTCCCTCCTTCTTGAGTTTAATTGTGTTTTTCTCTTGTGGGAGCCTGTAGTTCTTGATCTACTTACCAGTTTCAAATTAGGATTGAATACATAGGGTGTTTGTTTTTCCATGCAAAAAAAAAGTATAACTAGAGGCAGAGGAGGGTTTGCAAGTCTGGAGCTGCATTCGTCAGCCTTAATTTTGCCTTTGCCCAAAGCCCACTTAAGTACCAGTCACTGAGGGTCTCTTCCTAAACCAGAGCCTCCAAGCTGCTGTACACCCAAGCCCTCAAAGTGGATTCTCTGATGCTGCCCTCCGCTGGACAGCTCCATGATCCTTCCTCAAGCCCCCAGGGCTGAGAGATGACTTCTGAATTGCCAGGAAATTTCTCTGGCTGATCACTTTTAGAACAGATGTGCTGTACCCTGTGGTGTAAGTAGTTGGTATAATAGTCAATCATATGTTAATTTACCTAAACATTTTCTTTTTCATACCTGCCCATCTTCTCAAAAGGAGTTTTTCTGGTACCCAGTACACATTTTAATTGTGGCTGTGTGGGAACCACTGTGGATCACTAAATGGAAAGATGCTGATGGTAGAGTTGCCTGGAGATTTCCAAGTTGGTGGATAATAACTGTAGAGAAGAAATTTGTAGGTTGGACATGTTTTATAAAACCCTAAATACCACCCCTAATTTGGGGAGGAAGGGTCGCCTACTGACTAATCAGTTATTCCTATGGGTGGCCTCACCTGAGGATAATCATGGTCTTTTGGGTTAGGTATACAATATCTTTTGATAAATACCTATTATGACCCATTGTCTTTTAATTTTAGCATATAGGCAGTGATCCCTTTCATGTAGAATTTTCTAAAAATCTTAAGGATCAGGGAATCAAAATATCATTTTTGTTTTATAATACATTGATTTAACATGATTTGTAATAATAGTTTTCAGAGTTATTTTCCTTTCCTTTTTTTTTTATTAGCTGTTGTTTTCATACATGAGCTGCCTTTGCAGTGATCGAAACCTATGAACAAATTATTTGACCTTCGCATGCATTTTGGGGAACTGCTCTACAGTTTTTCTAAGTTTAGATTCTGTTTCATTATACAAACTAGAGGGGACTATTTAAGAAAAAATAATGTATTTTTTAGGTCAAAAACATCTAGGTAGTACATGTTAGGCCAAAATTTCTATTGAGGGATGTAGTTTTGTGTGAAAAACATTCTCTTCGTTTTGTATGTGTACAGACTATGATGCTCTGGCTTTGAAAGAAAGGCATATTTGATTTATGAGTATATTTTTTGAGATTTAGCTCAATGTATTTTATGTTGACTAGAAATTAATGTTTTGGAAGAACCCCTACTTCATATGTCAATCTGGGGCGTCAAAGACATTCAACTGAGATTCACATTAAACCTTCTAAGCATGAGTAAGTTTAAGGCTGTCCTAGTGTGGGCTGCCACATCAGAATGCCATGGAGTGGGTGGTTTAAACAACACAGATTTACTTTCTCAGTTCTGGAAGCTGGGAAGTCTCAGAGCGAGCCCTGGCAGGGTTCGGTTTCTAGTGACAGCTTTCTTCCTGGCTTACAGCTGGCCGCCTTCCTACTGTGTCCCACGTGCTCAAGTCTCAGCTAGTCCCATCAGGAGGCCCTTACTCTTATGAGCTCGTCTAGTTAACTTCTGAAGACCCCATTTCCCCAGAGCATCGCTTTGGAAGTGGGGGTTTCAGCATATTTATGGAAGGGCGGGGAGCACGAGCATTCAGTACACAACCAAAGTTCTGTGTCTCAGCCCATTGATAAACTCTGTGCTTATTCTTAGTTTGGGAAAGATACACAGGGCTGTGGTTACCCTGTTTTGAGGACATCATCATAATTTTAAAACTAACCTGAAAAAGGTGAATGGCTCGCCTCATGGATTATTTATTAGTAAATGATAGTTTTCTCGTCAATGTTGACCGAAAGTGGCATAAAGCTTCATATTGATTTTTAGCTGCATTTCTATGACTCATCCTAATATTGCCTGTCAAGCCAAAGCAAATTACAGTTAAGGCGGTACTCAACAAATATTTGTTGGAAGAATTAATGAATAGATGAATAATTTAGACAAAATCTATCAATCCTTAAAAAGGAAAAATCCTTAAAAAGAAAAATTTTATTCCATATACATTTTCTGCAGGCTTTGTAAAAAGCAAAGCACCTTTCCCTAAAGCCTGCTTATTTTTTTTTCCTAGCTAAGGTGGCCAGATGAAATATAGGATGCTCGGTTAAAGCTAAATTTCAGAAAAAACAACAAATTATTGCCTATTGCAGTAGTTACTTATCCTAAGAGTATCCTATTTTTATTTGCTAAATTGGTGGCCCTACTCTATTCCTGTCTCCAATGCCACTTTATCAATGCATTGTAATTTTAACCACCCTTCAAAAGATAGGGTCTTTAAAAAAAAAATGACGCTTGAGTATAAACATCTGGTTGGTAGCTAGATTAATGTATAGTCATTTTAAAAAGTCTGTTTCTATGTTCCAAGGGGGCATTTGTTTACCCAGAGGATCTGTCTTCTCAAGGTAAATTTTGATCAGACATATTTTATAACTTTCCATCTCAAAAGAGAATTGATACTTTCTTTTTGATTTGGACAGTCAAGATGCGGCTGGGTGTGTTCACTGTGGATCTCCGAAAGGTGTGGCTCTGGCACCACAGTGGGGAGAACAGGACACCAGACTGTAGTAATCATGTGTTAGCTGTGGCCACTGAATAAACTTATTCTGGGGACATTGGTATGGGATGATCATTTGCTCTCAGATATAGTGCATTTACCACTTTTGTTTATTTATTTATTTATTTTATTAAATCATAGCTGTGTACATTCATGGGGTACAATGTGCCAGTTTTACACACAATCTGAAAAGCTTTCATCAAATTGGTCAACATAGGCTTCACGGCATTTTCTTATTATTGTGTTAAAACATTTATATTCTACCCTTAGTAAATTTCACGTGTACCCTTGTAAGATGCGCTGTAGGTATGGTCCCAGCAACTACTTACTGTTTGCTGACATACAGACGAAGGACACTGGATTAGCAGTAAAGAAACACAGATCTTGGTTCCAGATCTGCCATCGAGTTTAGGAGCCTCAGTGGACTGAGCCCAGGTTTGTCAGTTGTAGAGTCTACACGACTGGCTCTCCACCCCATTGAAATGCTCGTGAGGAAATGTACATGTCTGAGTTTCCTGTCAGACACTTTTTTCTTTTTTTTACTTGTTAGTTATTTAATACTTTGTAACCCACCATCCCTTAACATAAATTCAATAGACCATTTCTACATCTTAATTTTTTGAATGAAGTCCATGCAAGTAAAACAACATTTCTGATTTACTTCTTTTTCCTAACTGGAATAGTTATCCTGTATCATCCTTAGTAATCTCGTGGCATCTGAGGAACAGGCCAAGATAAAGAATATTTTTAACAAGCACACAAGTTGCTCCAAACCCAGTAAGTTCATGGAGCATGGAGTACAAGTTGGTGAATCGGACTAGATGACCACACAGTGCCTGCCCATTTAGTTCTTAAATGTAGATATCTGTGATTCAGAGTAATAAAGTCTTCTAGAAGTTTAAATAAGTTTTTATAATAATCCTACAAAGTGCACGAAAGGTAATTTCAGAAGCTGTGTGAGCTGTACACTGTGAATGCCTCTGGTTACTTGTTTATTTGGTGATTTAATCTAGAAAGGTTCTTTCATGAATTTTCATCAATTTTTCAACAAAGCCCTGTTGCAAATGGTGAATTATGCATTAACATATGTTCATGCTAATTTTTACACAAGTGACATATTTTTGGCATGGGATCAATAACTTACAATTATATTTTTTAAAGTTTGTTTATTGAGACTATCAAGGATTCAGGATTATCATCTAGATAACAATGTGTCATTTGAACCCAATTTATAAAGAGGGCAAATTCAGCAGTTTTCATATGTTGGCATATTTGTCCAAGTAACAAGAAATGAATATGAATCTGAAACTACTAAGAAAAAGATATCACTTGCTCTTTTCACTTAATTTTTATGGCTGTGTTAGATTATCTAATGTAGGTATCTTGCTATTAGATATAAATTAAAGGGGTGTTATAACATCTACACAATTATAGTCTAGCCTATTTAGATCACAGTACTTTAGATAAAAGTTATAATTTTGACTAGCCTCTGCTGAAAACATAATATGATACTTCATTTCTTTCTGCATATTCTTCAAAGTTAACACAAAACATTCCTACAAAGAAGTCAAAATAATCCTGTTGAGAAGCTTCAGTAGTTTATTTATATCTTTCTCCCTTATATAAGCACGCTGGTTTTTAAATAAACTATATTTTGAAAAATCTTGGTACACAAACAATATTCTAATAGAACAAGTAGATTAGAGGATGATTACTTGCATAAGTGAAAGATTTTCTGCTTTAAAAATACTATTGGATATCTGTTGATGAAGCGCCTATTGTGCTGAAGTGTGATTTGTGTTAAGCAATTTCCTGCCAACTTTTTGGAAATGCATTGTTATGCATGGTTTTCTACACAAGGAAATTATTTCATCAATCACTATTATTAATTTGCAGAATGATATTAGCTACCACAGTGGTAATTATATGTCAGTATTTATTTTTAAAAATATATATAGTTACTAAGGCTGAATCAATGATATGCCCCCTTTATTCCTTTGGTGTTGGGCAGTGGCACCACAGAGAGCTCAGGAGCTTTGATGATGCAGGCGGAACTTTCCTATTGACATCCATGCAAGGGCTTCTTACTGGGATTAGAGGAGGTCAGAAACAAAAAGAGCTCCTTTTTCTAATTAGCAGTTTTATATCAGGCAGCACATTCTAGTGGGAGGCCAATGCAAATAACTCCTGTGGTCACAGTAGGGGGCTTCAAGTTTTTAGATTATTTTTGGTCATAGAAGGAACATAGTTTGCACAGCAAAGAGAGCTGATTTTAAATCTTGGCTGTCTCCATTATTAGTAGTGGCAAGTTACAGAACTTCTCTGAGCTTTCGCTTCTCATCTTTGAGATAAAGATGATCATGCTCTCTTTAATAGGTTGTTATAAGAATAAAGAAAAATTATCTTTAAAGTGTCCTGACCAGTGTATGACATTTAGGAGGTTATACATCAATATTTCAGTGTGCCTTTTCTTCCATTCTGACATCATGAAGATGTCCCTGGGTACATATTTGAAACCAGAGCACTCTGTCTCTTATGCCCACTGTCTCTTATGCCCATAGCTATCTGTTGGTAGGTTGCATTACATTTTAGGTAAACATGTATAATTATCCAAAGAAGCCTGGCAAAACATCCATGCCCATCTTCTACCCTTTTGCACTATATCCTTCTCTCCATTCCTACCCCACATAGTGCCATTGCATGGGTCCACAGACTATGTATAGCCTGTCGGCCAAATCCAGCCAACCACATGCTTTTGAAAAATAAAGTTTTATTTAGACATAGGCCCATTCAATTACATAGAGTCTGTGTCTGCTTTTGAACTTCAGTGGTTGAGTTGAGGAGTTCTATAGGAACTATATGGCCCCTCAAAGTCTACATGATTTACTATTTTGCCCTTTTCAAATAAAAAAATCTTGTAGACCTTGGGCTATTTCCTAATACAGTATAAGTAGACTTTTAAAGTGTAGTGGATTAGAAATTAAATACTTGTTGACAAACAGACGCTGATTAATTGGAGGAGAGAAAAATGTGACAGTTCTTGTCTCAGAAGAAATCCTTAATTCTGTTACTGAGAATGACAACAATGGGAACAGAGAAACAATGTAATTGAAAAGAAATAAAAGGAAGATGAAAACCGAAGAAGATGGTTCTGCTATTAACTACTGTTTCCCTTGGAGTTATGCTGTCTTTGTTAGCCTAAGATTTCTCATCTGCCAAATGAAAATAATTACCTCTGCTCAAGCTGATACCCTAAGTTCCAAAAGCATATTGTGCGAACTTAAGATATTTTTACATCATATGACCTTTATTTTGTTTCTGAGATAATGACCCCAATGAAAGTACGCCCTCCATAAAGACAGAGTTCAGGATGCATTCATTCTTCTCCAAAAATGTTAGAAGCAGTGGTGTTCTTAGGGAAAATCCAGGTATGGCTTAAGCAAAGATGAAGAAAGTACCTTTAAGCGGTGTTTGAGGGTGTTAGGAAGCTTTATTTAACATGGAACGGAGTTTCTAGAAGGCCCAATGCAGGGAGAGAAGAGCAGAGGTTGGAAAAGAGAAAGGAGGACTTGGCAAGAGGAAGTAAGGAAGAAGACAGTGACCTTGCAGAACAGTTATGGAGCATAGGGAATCTAGCCATTCAGTGTCACCAAAAGAATTAGTAACAACACATCCTAGTATATAGGATTTCAAAGCCAAGGTGTTCAGGTACCCAGGGCGACTGGGATAAAAAACTTGGCATTTGGCAATCTAAAATTAAGAACAGTCTAATCTGTAGAGGCTCCTTAGATCCACATGATGGGCACAGACCTAGTGAGCTACACAGCCCTGCATTCAAGGCCAGACTTTTATATCTTGTGTCTTCATGGGCAAACCTCAATTTCTTCATCTGTAGAGGTAGAATAGCTTTCTTATATACTTCATGAGACTATGCAAAAAAGTTAATGAGGTGATGTGTCTGAATGTAATTTGAAAACTATGCAATTATAAGCCAATTTTGTCCTTGTATTGAGCATGGTATCCAAATAACCATGGAAAACATGAGCTTAGTGTCACTGCAGCAGAGCTGATGTATTTGGGCCTGTGCATGCACACACTTCACAGGCACACACATACACACCTCAGTGCAGACTTATTTCAGACACCCGTAGTTTTAGGGGATGTGGAAGTAGATATAAAGTAAAATGACTTCTGTATACTAGTCCCATAGGTAACATTTTCCACTTGTTGAGTTCTGAGTATCACTAGAAATCTTCAGAATACTATATGTAGGTGGTGGCATTTATTTTATTTTATATTTTTATTAAATCATAGCTGTGTACATTAATGCAATTATGGGGTACAATGTGCTGGTTTTATATACAATTTGAAATACTTTCATCAAACTGGTTAACATAGCTTTCACCTCATTTTCTTAGTTATGATAATAAACACAAGACATTTCTATTCTATACTTAGTAGATTTAACATGTACTGTTGTAAAATGCACCATAGGTGTGGGCCCACCAATTACCCTCCCTCCACCTATCCTCCCCCCACCTCTCCCCTTCTCTTTCCCCTTCATCCTGGGCTGCAGTTGGGTTATAGCTTTCATATGGAAGGGTGGGTATTTATAAATTGGTTTCATGGTAAGGCTGAATACATTGGATACTTTTTCTTCCATTCTTAAGATATTGTGCTAAGAAAAATATGTTCTAGCTCCATCCATGTAAACATGAAAAAGGTAAAGTCTCCATCTTTCTTTAAGGCTGCATAATATTCCATGGTATACATATACCACAATTTATTAATCCATTCATGGGTTGATGGGCACTTTGGCTTCTTCCACAACTTAGCAATTATGAATTGGGCTGCAATAAATATTCTGGTGCAAATAACTTTGTTATAAAGTGATTTTTGGTTTTCTGGAAATATACCTAATTAAGTAATTGCAGGATCAAATGGCAGGTCTATTTTTAGATCCCTAAGTGATCTCCAAAGTTCTTTCCAAAAGGAACTTACTAGTTTTCAGTGTAGAAGTGTTCCCTTTTCTCCACATCCATGCCAACATCTATGGTTACGGGATTTTGTGATGTGGGCTAATCTTACTGGAGTTAGTTCTTATCTCAAAGTAGTTTTGATTTGCTTTCTCTGATGATTAAGGATGATAAGCATTTTTCATGTGTCTGTAGGCCGTGCACCTGTCTTCTTCAGAGAAGTTTCTCTTCAAGTCCTTTGCCCACCCTGAGATGGGATTACTTATTCTTTTCTTGCTAATACATTTGCATTCTCTGTGAATTCTGGTTATTAAACCTTTGTCCAACAAAGGTGGTGGTATTTAAATATTCAAAGTCACACATCAATGCCACCTTACTAGTGAGAAAAAGAAAGCTCCCTGGGAACCCTTTTTATAAAATTATCGCACAGCAGTGTCATCATTCTGATAGGTATATCATGTAAGGCTTTGCTAGGTTCCCTCCATCTGGATCAACAAAGAGCTGCATCCCAAACTATTCTGTTCTCTCTGTGATTAAGGAAACAACCCCTGAGAGGTCCTGCCATGAGATTAGAATCCTAGGTTTAGAGATATTTGTTCTTCCTCTTTTCAACTCTACGTAATGGTGTCCGTACACTGTACTCAGTCAAGTGGGAAATGTGATTAGAAAGACACATACATGCTTATTTCCTAACAAAGAGATGTTATGTACTAATAGATGAAATGGTGATTCTTTTGTTATAATAAATGCATAGCTGGTGATTCCCCCAATGAGCAATTGGCTGGAAATGTTTTATTGGTCATGATTTATGGGTGACAAGTTTGAGTAATTATTAAGCTTAATTGCACTTAAATGATGGATTTTTCCCCCAATTGTTTATCTTCAGGGCAAGGATGAACGCAAATGTGTTAGAAAAATTCAGAGTTCAGTGGTTGCTAAATGAGCTTATTAATGTTTACAAATGTAGCAATTTGGACCATTCATATGGATATGTTGGAGGAGCTGACCATCTCATCTCTCAGTCCACAGAAAATCCTGCACAAACCATCACTATTTTACTTTTGGTTAACACACATCCATTCCATTTCAATCACAAGTTCAGGTTGTCCTGAGATTAATTCTGGTCTATTTGTGGCTGGTAAAAGTACTTTCAAGAAAATGAAATTACTGTACCTACTTGGCATGCAGTAGGGTATCAGGTCAAGAGCGTCCAGCCTCTGCCAGCTCTGGGGAGGGAGAGCAACTAGTCTGGGTCCCCAAGGGCTTTGCCTTATTTCCACAGAATAATTTCCTGGGCAGCCCATCTTACCTTTAATACAAAGGGTCAGCAAGCAAATTTGCCCACTGTTGCAAAGGCCAGAATTTCTATGCTGGGAAATCTTGTTGTTACTCCTTATTTCAACTAAAGATGATGTAGAATCTTATTATGGACTTTATGGCTGAGGGCACAAGTGGTTTAAAATTCTCAGATAAGAATACTTGTCTAATGGGCTGATCATGAGTTAGGCTGGCCTCTTGCAAAAAAAAAAAAGGAAGGAAAATATATCCTCTCCTCTCATTTTCTGTTTGTCTCATTAGTTTTCCAATAAACCTTTGTCACACAAGTTATAACATTCTTCCTCAAAAATAAGGCCTATATCCTCTGTGTGTGTGTGTGTGTGTATGAAGAGAGAGAAAGACAGACAAAGAGTAAGTCTATCAATCTGGGCCTTATATCTAGAACTAAACATATACACACACACACACACGCTGTTCAGAAAGTATACAGCCAGCCATGTAATATGTAAAATAGTAAAAACTGTATTAACAATGAAATAATGACTGGTAATAGATGGAAATATATATGTATATATATATATATATGTACACACACACACATATATATGAGAGAGCGAGAGAGAGATTGCAAATACAGTGCAATACACTACCTGCTTTTGGTTTTTAGGAACAGAAATGCACTCAGTTGACCCGAGAAAGAAAGATTTATTATAAAGATTCCATAAAACTAAGGAAACCAGGGTTCTGATTGTGTGTCTGGATTTTATACAAGAAAGTAGAAAAATCTACACTACCAGGTTTCAAAGAAGAACAGGTGCCCTGAGACAGGAGCCTGACTTCTGTGTGGGATCTTAGGAAGTGACTGGGCGTCTCTGCTTTTAAGATTCATCAGCCCTTGTGACCTGCTGGTTGTAGGAGTTCAGCAGCAGGAGTTCACGGATCCCCACTCTAAGGCTTCCCCATTCAGGAGACACCAGAGCTCTACACCCCTGCTTCTCCTCTCCTGCTATAATTAACTTCTATCTCAGGGCTTCGCTTGCACATGATTCCTGCTTACTCAGAGTTTCTAGCACTTCATGAATTCCACTTACGGCCTCAAGTCTATCAACTGCTCAACTTTGTTTCTATACCCATTTTCTGAGATAGAAGATATGATCGGTGTAGTAACCAGCAATGTCCCAGGTAAACCACTAGTGAACATGTAAATTTGCTGCCCTTGGATCACATAGCCAATACTCATCCATCAGCTGCTGCCAGGTGGATACAAATGATGAACTGCCCACCCAGTGCCATCCTGTGCACCAGAGGCTATGGCAGTCTACGCCTCTGCCTTTCACCACACTGGACTTTCTCAAATGGCATGATAATTAAAAGGAGACCAATAATCTAGCTCTCACCTTTATGCCTGGATTTCTAAGAGAAGAGAAGACATGTTTACCTAAATGTTATTGTTATTCAATGGAAAATATTAAATATCTGCTAAAATGTAATTAGTTATCACGATTAGGCCTGGTTCCCTCAGATTAAAGAAAGAGCAAACATGCCTATCGGGGCTGGCATTTAAAACACCTGTTTATAACATCAACACATTGTCCTTAAGTCCTTTTCTATTTATAAGAACAAGAAAAGGACTTGAGGACAATGTTTATTGGTATCACCTGTTCCTCAGAATTTGAGCCCCTATTATACTCACTCACAGCAAGGACTTGCAGATGTAAGAATTGTAAGTCCTACCCAGAAGAGGCGTCTACTGCTAGCTGCCTTCGTATCTAACAAAGTCACCTTGCAGATATGAAGATGGTGATCTGCTCCAAGCAGATATCTTGTGCTGGAAATCAGAGCAAACAACACATCTACCTCTCTCAACCCAGTTGCCTTTCTGGAAAAGTACCATGGTTAATTCTCCTCTCCAATCAAATGGACAATTTCAGCAAATTTCTATTAAAAAATACATGTTTAATAGAAAACTCTGGTCAAAGCAAAACCTCTCAAAACTGAATGCAACTGATAAGCTAATATATTTCTGTGAAACTAAAATATATGATACATAGTATAGCATGCATTACATAAAATATAAAAATACTTTGTGAGCTTTTGTAGTTTACAAATATTTTCAGGTACATGTTTGCACGAACTCTAAGCCGACAAGAGTCATCATCTCTCTTTGAGGGATGGCACATATTTTGCATGCCCCCCCCCTACAAAATAAGACATTTCTTTGGATAAAGAATTGCATAGACCTAGAGGGTAGATTTGTATTGCATGAGGGTAGATTTGTCCAAATTCATCAAGCAAGAAATGCAAAAGGCGGCGTGAAAAGGTGGACCTTTCAGTGGGTCTGTCTCTGGGGTTAAGCCCGACTTGTACCACTCTCTAGTTGCGTGCCTTTGTGGTAGTTACTACATAGGAAATCTCAGTTTTGTCAGATGCAAATTTAGCACTGTTGCAGAGCTCTTATGAAAACAGAGAAGAGAAAATGTACGTAGAACATACTTGCTAAGGGGCACCAGGGAGGTGGTCCGCAGCCGAAGTAGCACTTTGGTCTCTCCCTTCAGTGGTCTTCCTACTCCACTGTACTTCCAGGGTTAAAAATAACATTTTCTCCGAGAGAAGGAAAAAAATTACCCCAAACTAGAGAAGAGACATATTCATCATGTTTATCCCAAAGCATTTACCTAGGCTCAAAAAAAAAAAAAAAAAAAATGTCTTCAGCGTGGTGCTAGGTAATGGGAAGCCCTGGGACATGCAGGGATAATTTGTTTCTTTGCTGTCTCAGTGGATGGAAAGAACTGAGGGCAGTGACAGCAGGTGAATGTCGGCTTCCTAGGACCTCAGTCTAAATTATTTTACTGTGCTTTAGTGACCTTAAAGTAGGCAGGCAAGTGTTAAATATAAAAGACCTAGCTAAGTGGTCCAAGAGAGAAGCCAACACTGAAATTGCCCTAGGATAGATTATAGAGAAATAAGGGCAATTCGGTCTCTCAACAGCTGCCATTTACTGTGTAGTTTATTTTTGTTTATTTATTTATGTTTTTTAGGACAGAGTCTCACTCTGTCCCCTTGGGTAGATTGCTGAACCGGCATCATAGCTCACAGCAACCTCAAACTCCTGGGCTTAAGAGATCTTCTTGACTCAGCCTCCCAAGGTGCCACTATGCCTATTTTTAGTAGAGAAAGGGATCTTGCTCTTGCTCAGGCTGGTCTTGAACTCCTGAGCTCAAGCAATCCAAGCACCTCGGTCTTAAAGAGTGCTGGGATTTCAGGCCTGAGCCACCGCACCTGGCCCTGCGCAGTTTGTATTAATCTCCTTCTTTTTGCCCCTCTACGTGCTCGCACGTACACTCTGAAGCAGTATGGCTGTAAACAGCCTCCTGATTCTGAGCTGTTTCCTGGGGAATTCCTTCCCTCCACGGCTGCTTCGGAAGTGATGAGTCAAACCGTTACCTGGTGTGTTACCCATCCCTGCCAGCTCACTCTGAGATGTGTGACACACTCAGACAGTACAAACCTACGGCTTCCCTCTATAAGGACACAGTATCTGCTCAGCTCCAGAAGGGAAAGAAGCCACTAGAAATCCTGAAAAGCAGGCTGGAAAAGGCTGCAGTCCTATTCCACATTTGCCAAAAATCGTTCAACACCAGCTTTAACTAAAGGAAATATGATAGTCAAAAGATAAACCCGTTTAAATGTACTTAGAAGGAAGGCAATATATTCATTACAATATGGTTGGCATTTAAAAATATCAGACTTGTTTCTCTAGAGAGATGTTTGCTATTTCATAGTATCTCCCTTCCTGAAAGTAGACAATTGAAATATGTTTCCCTCTCTCTTTTTTCTCTCTGATCTACAGCTTGTCTGGCCCCAGTCATTTAATGAGTTTTCCTTTTCCTTTTCTTTTCATTTTTTCTTTTTCCTTTTTTGCTTAAACTCTTCTTGGCTGGTAAAAAGCACTCAATACTGCGATCTGAGAATATTTCACCCACCTCGCTTGACACCACACTCCTACCTCCCTTTTGTGATCGCTTCTGCTCCATTGTTACCCACTGACATCCCTTTCTCTGAGGCTGAGTGTCTGCACTAATACCTCCTGAGTTGTTGGGAATAGTCGTGCATAATCTACGCTTTATTCCTGATCTTAAAAAAGAGAGAGAGAAAAATTAAATCTCCCCAACCAACCCACTATCTTATGCAACTATGAACTTCTGTGAGCCAGTTTCATTTCCATAACCACCTCCATCCTTTCCCTTTGCACAATGCAAAAGGTAGAGATCTCACGACAATTTTTGTGACAGTGACTCCATTCCCTACATAGCCATCACCAAGCCTATAGAAATATCAGTGTGGCTTCTGTGCTTATGCATGGGTTGGGGGGAATGTGTGTATGTCTTAATCTAAATTATAAAATGATGCTTGTCCTTTGGTTTCTTCTATTATAGGAGTAAAATATTTGTATCGGCACTTAGAAAAGTGTACTAGGTACATTTTGCACGTGATTAGTGGGATATGAAAGCTATATCTATTCATTCCCTGAAAAATTATTTATTTATTTGTCTTTTTTTGAAAGCTGGATAGATGACATTTAAGTTTTATCAAAACAAGTTCAAGAACTTGATCTGTTGTTGCCAATTGTTTTGTTTGGTGAGTGTTGAAAGCACAGAATCATATTAACACTAATTTTGACTCAAATGACCTTTCTATACAAAGCCAATGATGTTTTCAAGACATTCTCAGAACTAAATTTTCTTTTTTTTTTT